>NW_023494802.1:1435000-2035000 GCF_904425465.1 Colossoma macropomum
AGGCTAGCTAGTTGAGTAGCAGTCATTACACTACCTTAAGCCACTTTCCACTGCATAGTATGGCTGACTACTCACCTTCAGTAGCAACTACTTCATTTTCCACTGCAGATATAGCACCTTCTCAATGTAGCTGGTCATCATAGCGACACCACATGAAACTGCTGTGACGCGAAGGAGACAAATTTTGTTCAGAAGAGGCTGATAGCAGCTGATAACAGGAGAGTTTGGGAAAAACTAAATCAGAGTTCAGGCGATAAGATGATTCTAGTTGCCCAAAGGTGACGCAAGAGGCTAACCTGGTAGCTAACGTTAGCATATGTCTTTAGGGTGACGGTGATGATTCTCTTTGACCAATCGACAGTCTGCAGTTTTTACACATCACTTTTTGGTATCACCAAAAATAGGCCAGATTTGTGTAATGAAAAAAACAAAAAAGGCGAGTAGAGCTGAGTCGAGTTGAGTCGGTACCATGCAGTGGAAAAGCAGCTTCATATTCAAGTCACATTAACTAACATGCTAAATTATCATGGACATTTTAATCTACCAACTGAAATGTTCACCAATAAAACATGAATCATCATATAATATCAATTATTTACGTATTCAATTACCATCAAGGTTTATAGGACATTAGAAAGTTTTATTAGAAACTTTACCAACTGTGCAGTTTTTTGGCTGCTTTCACATTGCAAACTCACAATGTATAGATAGTCATTGTAACTACTCAGTTTAACAGCCCCATTCATCACTGGTCAGGTTGTAACCACAGGGCCACTATAGTTAACATCCAGCCAAGAGTGGCTCTGTGGTTAGAAACTACCCACCGATGAGGGTCTAAAGGACGGCTAACACAAACTGTGCATCAACAGATGAGCTACAGTCTCTAACTGTACACCAGCCAGGTGGAGCTATAACAGATGGGTTTCTGATGAAGTGGCTGGACGGTGTAAGTTTAAGGACACAAGTAACAAAATTAAAATCTCTCTCTTTCTCTCTCTCTCTCTCTCTCTCTCTCTCTCTCTCTCTCTCTCTCTCTTTCTCTCTCTCTCTCTGCTGTTTTATAAACTCCTTTGTTTGGTCTTAATTAAGTGGAGCTTAGCTGTAGGGTTGGATACAGTCAATACTGGACTTTGACCTCTGGCTAATGGAAGGTAAGCATTTTGGCTACTTAAGTGGCAGAAGCACTAATCTCAGGCGCAACTTGGCCTGCATTTTAAAGGCTGTTGCTAAATTTAGACTGTGTGGGTAGGTGAGTGCACATGTGCATGAAAATGTCTTTTATCCACTTTCCAGTAGAGTATGTGTGTGTGTAGTGTTTTACTCTTTTTATTAATACCAAACAACCAAAAATGATCAAGAAAACATAAAAAATCTGACATTGTGGTGACATTTTGTTGATCCCAAAGATGAAATATGATTATTTTCTTAAAACATATTTAGTTATAGTCAAGGGTGGAAATGGTCAGATTTTAGTGGGGGAACTTTAGGATTGTGTGTGTGTGTAAATGCATCCCTAAATGTCTGTTTCTGTCACATTTTCACATTGAAATACATCTTAAACTCTTAAATGGCCAGGGCCCACCGGCAGGCCCAAAGTTTTATTACACACTTCTATAACCTACGAATAGCTCAACCAGTTTGCATTGAAGTTCCTGTAGTTACTGAATAATAAGCCTTAGCATGTAACTACTATGCTAAATTACATTAGGTACATTAAATATCCCAACAAATACAACAAAGGAAGAAAATTAAAGAGCAAAACACACCAACTGTGGAGTTTCTCAGCTGACTTTACGTTCCAAACACACAACATATTGTCAGCCATTACCATGGCGACTGGGTGGGTGGAGCCTGCTGCAGCAGCATGACCTTCCATTGGCTGAAAAAGTATCTATTTTTGAAAACTGAGCCGGAATGCCATTCCATCTTGACTTTTACTCCTAGAACTGGGTTCCAGTGTATTCTCATTTCCACCCCTGATTACAGGCACAATGCATAATAGAATTATTTATTTTTAATTAATTGTATAGGGAGGCCTCACAAAGTGAGTACTGTAAGTGTTACTAGGGATAAAATCCCCCAGTTCAATGAACTGCAGCAGTTATTAAAAACTTAAAAGAACAAAAGCCGATCTTTGGACTTTATGTTATTTGTCGTGTTATGCAGTATCATGTAGCACAGCATCACCATAGAACTCACAATTTTATATCATTATGTTTTCATTTAATGCTCACTCACTACAATCCCCAACATGCATTACCCAAATACATCCATTGAGAATCCCGGTGGTGTCAACCAATCCTGACTGCTAGCCTAGCCACTGAGCTACAGGCTAATAAACACAACCAAGCTAGCATTAGTGAAAGTTTTACCTCAATTACTGAACAGAATCACAAAGAAAACAGCAATTCTGTCTTTATTCAGCACTAAATGGACACCAGAGGTGAATTTTACCCTTTCAAACAGAGAAAAGAAGCTAAAGTTAAATAAATAAAAGCATCACTTTAATGTTTCACTGCTTAAAAGTCAAAAAAGAAGAAAAATAAAACCAAATCATAAAAAAGGTACTTGAAAAAAGCAAAGTTATGTGGCTGGATATGTCATAATGATGACGATAATAATAATAATAATAATAATAATAATAATCTAAAATAAACAACAATAGCATAAGGATCTTGTTTTAAGCATTTTCTTAAAAGCTCATTTGGTACAAACATTCTTAAAATGAGAATGTTTGAACAGCTTCAAGCTCAATACTAGAGAATATTTGCTTTCATACAACCAAATTTGTGTTTAAAATGCAGTATAGTGCTTAAAATACTTTACATTCCTGAAAATATTTCTTAAAATGAGGCACAAAATGTTTACAAAGCAACATGTATGATAAAGCACAGCTAGATTTATTGTCATGTGTAAGATTAATCAACTTTAACTTTCATTTTCAAATGACAACTTGCAATTCTTGGATTTTTTTTTAACTGTGAAGCGATATTTCTCTCCAAAGAAATTCGTCAAATAAGCAAATTGCTTCTTTTGATAGTGGAGAGTTTCAGAACTTTTCTGTTATCTCAGAAAAGTTCCTTATTTCCTTTAAAGAAGTTTGTGTAATTAGCTCATTTGTCTGAATAAGATAATTGTATACAAAGTGTAAACATTCACTGATTAATCTTGTGCCTACAAATCTAGTCTAGTCTGATCATCTTTAAATAGAAAAGCAAGATCTGTTGTTTAATTTCATCTTCTGGCGTATTACGTTTTAACTTTTCGCAGTGTAGGGTATGGCTTGGTTGAGCACAGCAGACTCACGCAGAAGACCATGTGAACGGCATGAAGTGAAGTAGCACTGGCAGGCTTTTTGCAAACTTTTCACACATTTTAGTCCCACAGCATGCACTGCAAAGCAGTGGAACTCAGCTTTCCCTCCGTTTTTCCCTCCGAATGACCTGGACCTCCACTTCCCCTGAGTTACCAGCTGCAGTCATGCGCTGAAGCAGCCGAATGCTGATTTAGTTTGTTCAAACACAGGACAGGTGATTCATCCCTTATGGGACGCTGAGGTACATTTTACATGGCTGTCAGTCCTGTTGTGTGTTAGCCTGTGAGAATTGGAGCAAAATATAAAATGCAAGAGAAAGCCCTGCTCCGGGTCACCTGCACGCTCATTTTTATTTAAAAGGCCTCACACAGGAACAATGTGGCAGAAATAGAAGCGACTTTTCTAATACACTGATTTCTAGCCTCGAATTCTTAAAGCTCTGACTGCAACACACAACACTCTGCAAGATCAGGGCTGGTGCTAAATGGGGCGAGGTGGGCATTTCCCTCCCTCATTTTCTCTCAGTCCTCCCCATTAAGTTAGCTCAGCTAGAGCTTTCTTCATATAGTGACAGTTGTGTGCATTAATTAAACTTATTGCTTGGAAAACTGTTACATAAACACATGCTAGCTCTCACTATACTTTAGGGCCTTATTCTTCCTAAAATTGTAAGTTTTACACTTTTTTGATATATAGACACGTCTACCAGCTTGGAATTGGTATTATTTTTCTCATTTCTCACTTATTAAGGTACACCTTGAAAATTCAGACATTGCTCAAGGCAGTGCTGCCTTCAATCATCTCTATTTTCATATATTTCTGTTTTAATTCTCTTATCCTTGCATTCCTGGCCTATCCAGAACTTATTACTTATAATCATACTGACTAAAGACATGCCCACCTATTGCATTTAATGCCCCGCCCTCCCTGAAACCTACCGATTCTCCTTCCTACAGAAACCTACCATCTTACAGAGTTTAGTTCCAACCCTCATCCACCACACAGACTAAAAGTTTTGAGATATTGTCAATGAGTAGGCTGTAATCTTACTATATGCTATAGTGTGATTCTGTGTTTTAGAGGTTAGAGTTGGTTGGCTGCTCTGTGACACATATCTGCCCAAACACTAACCCAACAAATATAGTTATGTTATAACTGAGGTTTGGGGGGAGGAACATGCCTGAAATCCTTTCTTCTTCCAATCTAACGCCCCATAAATTGACATCCCCACCCTCCATTCCCATGACAAGGGTTCGCAATCCCCACCGCCACCCCATCCGCTCCCAGTTCCTCAGTTCTTACATCAGTCCTACTATAGCTATGAGGGGGGGTCTGGCCTTCTAGCTACAGGCAGAAGCTGCCCAGAACTCCAGCTCAAGTTCTCCGAGTTTTCCCACCTCCCTCAATCAGTCTTCTCTCATACTACCACCATGTTGAAGGCATGGTTTGAACTCAGAAATCTAAATTAGACCAAGTCAAAACCAAAGAAGCCAAATCAAATCCAACCCCAACCAGCTCAGGCAGGACCAAGCCAAACCAAATTAGATCTAACCAGACCATAAACCAAACCAGCCGTAACTGAGCTGAATCACACCATACCAAATCATGTGGGGGGGCAGACAGACAGGCAGACATATACATTCACTCACACATTCACTGAACTGAACCAAACCATACCAAATCAAATCAGACCAGACCAAATCAGTCCAAACTCAACCAAAGCAAACTCAACCAGACCAGGCCAGACCAAACTAAACTGACCTGAACAAACATAAACAAATTATACCAGACTATGCCAAACTAAAACAGACCAAAACAAACCAGATCAGTTTAGACCATGGGGTCGGAAATCCAAATGTTAAGAAGAGCCAATTTTGTCAAGTTTCAAGAAAAATCAAACCACCTTGGGAGCAACAACATTTCAAGTCCATTCTATTGAAGTAAAGCTTCACCATCTTGGCTGTAAATATGTCTCAGTGTGTGCTAATGTACTAGTATAGGCCAAAATATATAATATAAACGAAAACGCAGACTTACTTTGCTCTGCTTTAAGCTTTAGCTCAGCTATAGCTGCTTTTCTCGCATCTCTGGCAGGAAACTTTTCTGCAAATGTAGAATAGTTTCTTGTGAAATCTCTCTCAATGTTTCATTTTTTATGAGGCTGAATTCACTTCTGATTCGCCAGCTTCTTGTTCAAATTTTCCAATTCCACCTTAAATGGTGCCTGAGATGCCAGAATGTAGCTAACTATGTAGCTAACTGCATCATTTATTGTGGAACGTGAAAATTCGAACAAGAAGCTGGTGAATAAGGAGCTGACTTAAGCTTCATGACTTTTTTTTTTCTTGTTGCAGATTAAACGTACCAGGAAACCAGCTGAGTGATTCTACATGCAAATAATTTGTTTCCAAATTATTAATGTTTGTCTTAAATCTTACTCTTTGCTATTTCATTAGCTACTTACTAGCCAAGATTGTTATCTGCGTTGCTATGGTGACCAGCAGTCTCCACACCAACCTTCAGGGTTAAAGGGTGAATTAGCAGTTATACATTAACTCCAGCGTTTAAGACCATTTACTGTTAAAACTGTGTTAGAATGATCAGCAGAGCTTTATTTTACTACAAAGGAGGATTATTTTATTTTTACCTACAAATTTAATTCAGCTGTGGAGACGCACATTGCTGACCCCCTCCCTAGACCAAGAGAACCAACCTGATGGCCTTTCTGATTTAGAAAGAGATCAGTGTATCAGCCTTCTTACTCTTTGTCCTGTGCTATAGTCATTGCAATGAGGCCAGTCCAGTGCATTCATTGTGTCCGTCCCCCTAAGTGTGCATGTTCACTGCCGCGGCTTTGCTAAAAGTCAGACTAGCAAGGTTAAAACCACACTTTCAGCTTGTCCCAATTGAACTGAATTGGTTTGCCCTATAATTACAGATAGGTGAAGGAGAGATAGAGAGTTGAAAGAGGGTGCAGTACGCCATCGGGGGCCTTCTCCCTATCTCTGGTGCTTCGCAGAGCCTTGAGGTTGCAAAGCAAAGCATGAAAAGTGCTTATGCCAGCATCACAGCAGGGGAATGGATCTAGACTTAAGAAATTAAATCTGATAAAGGAAGCTGAGGCTCTGATATTTCCTTATCCTGACGTTACCTCCAGGTAATGAAAGTTCGAGGCGGACGAGGAGAAATTACCTGCCTTCCACATTTCGTTTACACTTTGATCTGCAAATGAAATGAAATTATTAAATTTCACACACTCCGCATTGGCACAGTTATGAGGTAATCACATTTCTTATTTGAAGCTAAAGCAATTTGGGGATGCATTTTCTATCACAAATTAATCGCTTTCCCCACTGCTGACGTCTCCGGCAGATTGGCTCAGCATCAACAAATGTATGTCAGTTTTTGGCTTTGAGTAAATGTTTAGCTGTAATGTGTTTGCTTTAGTTAAACGTGTCTTTACTGTTACTTGTCATTTCACTCATCGTGAACTGCAGTGACATTTAGATCCAATTTTGCTGTGGATTTAGGTGAAGTGCAATCTTATTGGTTCCAGATCTATCCAGATGGATGGATGTCTCATGTAATAAGTCAAGCCTGGGTTATGGTTTGCTGTAAGGACATGACAAACATCTATTTGCAGTAAACTCAGTCATTGTGTGGTTAAATGGATCCAAAATGAATTAGAATGGATCAGATGATTTGCTAGATACATTATACTGTCAACTAGAATACCCTAACTTCTCCTCACTGGCCACTTTATCAGAAACACCTACCTTGTACTTCCCTTAACTGACCACTTTATTAGGAACACCTCCCTTGTACTTCCACTCATTGGCCACTTTATTAGAAACACCTATCTTGTCCATCAACTAATTTGCCACTTTATTAGAAACACCCACCTTGTACTTCCCCTCACTGACCACTTTATTAGAAACACCTACCTTTACTTCCACTCACTGGCCACTTTATTGGAAACACCTACCTTGTGCTTCTGCTCACTGACCACTTTATTAGTGGTCTAACTAATAATTCCATGCACTGGCAACTTTATTAGAAATACCTAATATATTGGTCCACCTTGCTTGTGTACAATTACAGACTGTAGCTCATCTGTTGCTATAGTTCATCACACACACACACACACCTCATTCATCATTGGTCAGTTTCCAATTACAGGACTGGTATTGCCCAGGTATTATTTGGGCAGTTGTCCATTATCAGTACAGAAGTGACTCTGACATGGTAGTGTGTGTGGTGCTGGTATGAGTGTATCAGATACAGTGGTGCTGCTGGGCTTTTTACACCCAAACAAACCACCACATAAAATTATCCAGCCAAGAGGGGCTCTGTGGTCAGAAACTGATCACTGACTTCTTTTAAGGTTTTAGTGAAAGCATAAATATTTGGCTTGTTTTAAGAATATTTCTTGCAACAAGCAAAATGAATATACTATAAACAAGTTAAATAACCTTATAATAAGCTTACAATAGCCTCAACATGAGAAATATAAAATATATCAACTAGATTTAGGATCTTTTCACTTGCCAAGATACTGTTTTTTGCAGTGACGCTGACATTTTTATAAGGTTACTTCTGACACCAAGAAAAATAAGTTATGGTGCAAAATGAAACTTCTCCATGGTGTCTGGCCTAATGTTGTGTTGATTTTATTAAAGAGATGAGCTACAGTCTCTAACTCAAAGTTGAGCTACAAAGGAAGGGTTTCTAATAAAGTGGCCGATGAGTGCATGTACATGTCTCCTTTATTTTGATTGGAATTGTTGAAGAAAAGTGCAGTGGTTTTAATGAGAAGCTGGGAAATGTCTGACACTTTTGCTTCTCCTCCCCAGGGGAAAACGTACCTGCCTAGGCATTTCAAAAGGGGTCGCAGCAGGTTGAAATCATCCTTAATAGCTTCCCTGAGGTATTCACTCTTTGCGGTGCCAAGGAAGGTGACTCCATCTACAGCTGTCTGAGCTGTCAGGACTTTCTAAGGAGGTTTCCGGGGTGAAAAAAATATGTCTCCATTGTTCTTTCTTGTTGAAACAAGGCTGTACTTTAATGGCACATTGGTTATCCTCGGCTTGTAAGAGTGTATGCTGGAGATTTGTGGAGACACTTTAATCTTTAAACACAGTGTACATTTCAGCACCCAGACAAATTGTGCCCTGCCCGTGATCCACAGCAGGGTATGTCTGAGAAGCGTTTGGGAGATGAAAGCTAGAACAAGATCTTTTGCATCATGATTGGCTCCGCATCATAGCTTTCATTTTGTATCGCTAAACATGATCACTTTGGGGTAAAGTATTCTTTTAAACCCTGTCTTCCTTAGCATATAGTCAGTGATCCATTTAGTGTTTGTATCCCTTAACTAATTAAAATCGGGCTTCCAGAGTAGTTGTACATTTTGACGTTGGTCAGTAAAATGGATCAGAATGTGGAAGTGGAGCTTTCTGTGAGATGCCGTGTTTCCTATCACTGTATAAAAGAAGCTCCACGCTGCCATTATAGTTGGATGCACTGTGATAATTCCTGATCGAGTGCTTACAGGATTGTTTTTTTCACAGCAGGGGGGTCTCACTCCTACTTTCACCCCTCATTGTTCACTAGCAGCTCAACACCGTCACAACATTTCACACACAGAGTGACAACAGAGTCCATTTGATAACAGAGTTACAGGGAACTCTCATTTTTTTTCCTTTTATTATTTAAAAATATCACAGTCAATTTCCATTCCTTCGGCAGAAGAAGTGCCGTAATTGCCTTTTATGGCTCCTATGACAAAGGGGTTAGGTGAATCCTGCATTCTCGTTGATGTGTACACAGTCCTGTTATTGTTATTGACTGCAGCATTACAGGACATATTGTACTTGGAAAATGTCAGATGTATACCCCCCCCCCACCCTTCCTCCACCCCTGCATACTACAGGCAGCCTATCAAAGTTGTTGTGGCACTGAAAAATTATAAAAGAGCAGTGTACATTTCAGCACTGACGGAAACTGTGCTGCACTCATTATAGGTCCTTTTCAAAAGAAATGGCAGTGCGTGAACACTGGGTAAAACAAGTTTTGCTATTTTTTATGAACAGTTATTAACCTCAGAAATACAGGCATTCATATCACTTCATTTCACTACAGAAAGGTGAGTCACTTTATCTTTGTCATAGTTGCCAAGACTGGAATTTGAGGATGTGTCCAGGTTGGTTGGAGAACCAAACACATAACAATGTTGGAGTCCAAGCTAAATAAAGGATATAAATACAGACCTATCAGAGTACAATATCGTCAGCTATGTCTTCAGAGTGATAAATCGATGAACGGGTGAAAATAACTCCAATCAAAATGCTACATTAGCCTTGTTAGCTGGAGATGTTGAAACAGCTTGCTAAGAATAAACAAGCTGGCAAAAAGCTAAAGTTGCACACATGCCAGCAGGGGGCGCACTGAGTCGTCATGGTCTGTAGCGCCGCTGTAAACGTTTTGCACAAACAATGGCTTCAGTGAATGAACATCTACTCTTTGCTGAGTGCTCGCTGTAGCACATACCGACAGCTTTTGAGGTAGAAAATGAAAACTATTCCTCTGAAAGTGGCTGCAGCAGCAACTTTAAAGCACAAACTGCATGTTAATGTTAGCAGTGGTGAAATGCTGATACAAAGTTTATTCCTTTTTTAATTGCACAAACCTATTTCTCCTCTGCTCATCATCAGCTGACAAACCATTGAAACTGAGATAAGTTTGTTTTTGCTTCAAGCTCGAACACTTAAGTGAGCTGTACACACTCTGCTCATCATCTTTGTTGGTTTAGCAGAAGCAGCATTACCCTACAATGACTACTTCCATCAGAAAAAATGAGGAAATGTGAAAGCAAGTTAAGTCTGAGAAAACATTTGGATAAGAGCTGGTGAGGAACATTCTCAACAAGATCATTTGCATCATGACTCTCTTCCACATTAGCATTCACTCTTTCTTGCTAAACATTATCACTTTGGAGTAAAGTATTCTTTTAATAGTTCATCATCCTAATGGAATATTAATGTACCTAATGTAATTAATGTCCATTAATGTTCATACAGCTCTGTGTGGTGATTAGGCAGTCTGTTTGTGTTTGCATTGTTTTGCTTATAGTCAGAGAGAAAATGAGAAATGAAAGAAATTAGGGCTGTTAATGGTAACATGTTGATTTGTTTTAATTACCTAAATGCTTAACGTGTTGCAAATTCACAACGGAGTTCATGCATAACCTATCGATATGAATCCAGTTTCCAAACAGATTGTGATTCACACGCCATTTACTTTAAACATTTCCAGGAAATATTAAAATTGATGGATTTGTGCGGATATGCATGAAATCTGCACTCAAATAAATCCATAGAGCTGCTAAATACAAAAGCCCAGCCACAACATGCATCACAAAATATATCAAAGCTGGCACTGGCTTACCATTCATCCCCACCCCATAAAACAATTGACCATACAATGACAGTAAATTACTGGCTACCAGTTTCATTACTTTCACAGTAATTTACTGAACCATATTAACAGTAAATAACAGCAAAATAGCAGCTGTACACTATGACTCCACACTCCAAATACAGTAATAAGCTGTATTTAAAATACAGTAATCTTCTGTAATCTAATGTAAAATACCCAGTAATTTACTGTAAATCTATGAAAATACTGATTTTTAATTTGATAAGACCCATAAACATCATTTGTCATATTTATTTGCCATGTTTTGCACTATATATGCAATGAATGTTACAAATGCACATTTTAGTATGCAAATACATATTTTACAGACAGTTTAACTTTGCATAACACGACCAAGCAATTTTAAACAGTTACATTCTGTCAATAACTGCTCCAGTATTTAAAAAAATACAACCAAGCAGCGTAAAACTTTAAAAGTCTTTAAAGTACCAAAACATACGTCATAAAACACCTTAAAATGTTTTTTTTTTTTTTTATTAAAATAGTTATGGTTTTTAAACATTCACTACTATTTGCACAAAAGCTCATCAACCTCACAGTAATTTGCTCACAGTAATTTGCATAATAAAATTTATAAAAACAGTATTTTACTGTGAAATATTAGTGATAAATATTGTAAAATCCTGGCAAGAATTACCAATCCAGGCCAGCTTTAAGTCCTCACTGCTGGACCTTCTCCCTGTGCACTGCCAGCTTAGTGCTCTTCTCACCATCCCACTTCAGACACCAGTGTGGTGATCCTAGGAAAGAGGCAGACAAATATTTTCATTGTCAATTTTTAGTTAACAACATTACCTGAAGAGGGCAGCAGTTCACTTATATGTCAGTCCTATGTGAGCAAAAGAAAGAAAACAATTATGGCTGAAAGTTAAAAAAAGAAGTAAAGTCTGGTGCATCAATTCCCGCAAATCATTTTATGATCAGTTATTCACAGCAATTACGATCGTCTCATTTGCAACATAAGAGCAAATGCTAGCAAATCTGTGTGTCCTCACCTTCAAAGCCTCGCCCCTCTCCACAGAGACACGATAATCCAAAACACGTGGTTTAATAACACTGCAAGAGTCAGAGATCAGTTTAGAGACCTATGAGTCAGGAGAAAATAAACTCCATTCTAGACTCTGTTACTCTGTGTCAGAAATTCATACAGTTATTCTGACTGTTAGGAAAAAACCTGAGAGTGTTTCCTTTAGAATGAGCCTAAGATCATGACTGCAGCCCAAAGTATGTGGGAAAGGCGCCCCCTTTTTCTTTGGGTGTGCCGTTTCAGGTACAGTTAAAAGTGTAAGCTGCCCTACACCATTTTACTACTGTGCTACACAGTTAGAAATAAACGTGCTGTACAGGTACGTTTTCGTTCATCAAGGTACAAACAATGTAAATGTGCCCTCAAAGGTACAACACTGATTTTAAGGTCTAATTGTGAACCTTAAATAGATTTTTCCAGGTGAAAAGTACATATTTTTTCATAACCTAATGTTTTAAAACAGAACAGTACAATAAAAAGCCTGGAGATGAGACGGGGTGTGTGGAGTCAATACAACTTAGAAAATATGATTTCAGTGGATTATGGTACAATTATGTTCCCTGACTAAAGGTACTGAGATGTACCCTTGAGGGTACCACCCCATTGGCAAGAGGGGTACTGCCCCAGAGACAGTTTTGTATCTTTTTTACTGAGAGTGTAGTGTGGGTAAGAAAAAGAGAGGTTTTGAAAAAATAAAACATTGTTGTCTAAGTCAAACTTCTCTGTAAGTCCAGAGTGAAGATGTTTGCATGTTCTGTAAGGTGAATTGTTTAATTACATTTGCGTGGCTCAGTTCAGTGCTCGCTAGACAGCACTTGAGATGGAGGTCAAAGCTCTGAGCGCTGTAAATGAAAACTCCCTCTAATTAAAATATCTAAAATATTTAACATGAAACTTTTCATTTGAAACATCTTATAATAGGGCTAAATGTCTGCAAATTATATTTGTTAGTAACGCTTAAAGAGGCTGCATGTCATCTCAGCTGGAAAGGTTATACTGTAAGTCATATATGTGTAAACACGTCATGATGAACGGACCAATAGAAAAAGTCCAAAGTGAACTGGAATAAAATCTCATTATTATTGTACATTAACCCTCAAAATCTCAGGCTTATTATACTAATTATTCAGTACTTACACGGGACTTTAATGCAAACAGATAGAGTTATACTTAGATTATACACTCTTAAAGATGATGGTTATTTTATATACATATATATGTTTTTTTAAGCATTCAAAAAATGGTTCTATATAGAACCATAAACACTCAAAGAACCCTTTGCTTGATTAAATGGTTCTTTGTATTATGAAAGGGTTTGTCTGAATGTGCTATAAATAATGCTATACAGAACCTTTTTGACAAGCATTCTACATAGCACCAAAAAGGGGTCTTCCAAATATGCTGTAGATGGTTCTATATAGAACCTTTTTGAAAAGGGTTCTAAATAGCAGCCAAAAGAGTTCTTCTGAATGTGCTGTAGATGGTTCTATATAGAACCTTTTTGAAAAGGGTTCTATATAGCACCAAGAAGCGTTCTTCCTAATGTGCTGTAGATGTGTCTATATAGAACCTTTTTGAAAAGTGTTCTATATAGCACCAAAGGGTTCCTCTGAATGTGCTGTAGATGTTTCTATATAGAACCTTTTTGAAAAGAGTTCTATATAGCACCAAAAAGGGTTCTTATGAATGTGCTACAGATGGTTCTATATAGAACCTTTTTGCAAAGGGTTCTATACAGCATCAAAAATGGTTCTTCCAAATATGCTGTAGATAGTTCTATATAGAACCTTTTTGAAAAGGGTTCTATATGGCACCAGAAGGGTTCTTTTGAATGTGCTGTAGATGGTTCTATACAGAACCTTTTTCAAAAAGGATCTATATAGCACCAAAAAGGGTTCTTCCGAATGTGCTGTAGATGTGTCTATATAGAACCTTTTTGAAAATGGTTCTATATAGCACCAAAAAGTGTTCCTCTGAATGTGCTGTAGATAGTTCTATATAGAGCCTTTTTGAAAACCTTATTATTTTATTACCTTATTATTTATTATTGGCCATTTAAGTGGTAAAAGGTAAGAATGTCTTTTTCCTTTAATATTAAAGCAAAAAATAAAATCAGTGACCTTCTGTGGAAAACTGGGCTTAAGCAGTGCACGCTGTGGCAGTGTTTACTGAGCTCTGCTGCTTTATTGGTCTTTTTGTTACGTCTGCTAATGATATTTCTGTTTGTCTTGCTTTTAATTTGGATTATAATATCATCATTACTTTATTGCTTTCCACATTATTTTTCATCATGTCTTGACGTGCCATTAATTATGCAGTGATGAAGTAATGAAGTCCAGCTCGCGTCCTCATTATCTTTCCCTTCACAGTGTGTATTTATGCCAAGGGTGACTTCATTCAAGAGGTCACCTCAAATCACATTAAAAAATGGCTATTTGGGTCTCTATGGAACGCTGGAAGCTCTAATCCTGAATTATACTCACACTGAACCTTTTCAATCAAACAGTGTGTTTGGCTGGAACTGAATAAAAGAGTAAAACTGAAGGAACACTAAACTCAGTATTGTTTATGACGTGTAAATGTCTACATCTAACAATAATATTCCTCGTATGTGTTATGTTTACAATTGTGTGCAAAACATTTAAACACATTATGTCAAATTACATGTTTGGTTGATTGTCTAAGTGAAAATACAGAAAGTTAACGTCTTCTACAGCAAAAAAAGCTTAAATTTCTATTTATTAGCTAAGCTTAACACATTGGAGAAAAAAAAAATGTGCCATAACTTTTTCCCAATGTTGTATTCAGCAAATAAACAGTCAGTAATTGTGTATTAAAATGAAATTCTTAAAAATTAAAATGTACACTCATCGAGCACCTTCTTGTATCTACACTCATTGTCCATTTTATTAGCTCTACTGACCATATAGGAGCTCTCTGTAGTTCAATGTAGTACAATTACAGACTGTAGTCCATCTGTTTCTCTGCATACTTTGTTACCCTGTTCCTCAGTGGTCAGGACCCCAACAGCGCAGGTACTATTTGGGTAGTGGATCATTCTCAGCACTGCAGTGACACTGATGTGGTGATGGTGTGTTTGTGTGTGTTGCGCTAGTCTGAGTGGATCAGACACAGCAGCGCTGCTGGAGTTTTTAAACACCTCAGTGTCACTGCAGGACTGAGTACCAAAAATATCCAGCCAACAGCGTCCTGTGGGCAGCATCCTGTGACCACTGATGAAGGACTAGAGGATGACCAACACAGTCTCTGCAGCAGCAGATGAGCTATTGTCTCTGACTTTACATCTACAAGGTGGAACAACAAGGTAGGAGTGTCTAATAGAGTGGGCAGTGAGTGGACACAGTGTTTAAAAACTACAGCAGCACTGCTGTGTCTGATCCACTCGCACCAGCACAATACACACTAACAGACCACGACCACATCAGCGTCACTGCAGTGCTGAGAATGACCCACCACCCAAATAATACCTGCTCTGTGGGGGTCCTGTGGGGGTTCTGACCATTGAAGAACAGGGTAACAAAGTACGTAGAGAAACAGATGGACTACAATCTGTAATTGTAGATCTACAAAGTGCTCCTATATGGTTAGTGGAGCCGATAAAAGGGACAATGAGTGTAGAAACAAGGAGGTGTACCTCATGAAGTGCTTGGTACGTGTATATACTCCCATGCAAAAATAAAAACTGAGCTAAGCCCAAAATAGCAAAACATTAAGCTTCAAATGGTCTTAGGATCAAATCTTCAAACAAATAGGTGCAGTAATTTAGTGTGGGAGAGCTTTACTTTGATTTCTTTAAATGTTGAAGTCTTGTGAGTAAGTGTGCCAGACAGAAGGCTAATTTATATATAAAACCAAATTTTCTGTATAGGACTCCCAGCCCAAAACTATCAGTAAAAAAACGTGATATTTTGGTCCCATTTTAGTTGCACAGGAGTATATGTACATATGCTATATGGACAAAAGTATTGGGACACCTTCACATTACACCTACAGGAGCTTTTATGAATCCCATTCTAAATCGATATGCCTTAATATGGAGTTGGTCCCCCTTTGCAACTATAACAGCTTCCACTCTTCTGGAATCTTTCTACAAGATTCTGGAGTGTGTCTGTGGGAATGTTTGCTCATTCATCCAGAAAAGCATTTGTGAGGTCAGACACTGATGTTGGACGAGAGGGCCTCGCTCGCAATCTCTGCACTGCAGTTAATCCCAAAGGTGTTTGATGGGGTTGAGATCAGGGCTCTGTGAGGGTCAGTAAAACTCACCAAGTCATGCCTTTATGAACTTGCTTTGTGCACTGGGGCTCAGTCATGCTGGAACAGAAAAGGTTCTTCCCCAAACTGTTCCCACAAAGTTGGAAGCATAGAATTGTCCAAAATGTCTTGGTCTGCTGAAGCAGATTTCTCTTCCCTGGAACTAAGGGGCCTAGACCAACCTCTGAAAAACAACCCCATAGCATTATCCCTCCTCCACCAAACTTTACAGTTGGCACAATGCAAGCAGGCAGGTAATGTTCTCCTGGATATTCACCAAACCCAGACTCGTCCGTCAGACTGCCAGATAGAGAAGCTCACCACAGAATACATTTCCACTGCTCCAGAGTCCAGTGGCTTCATGCTTTTCACTATTTCATCCGACACTTGGCATTGTGCATTTTGATCTTAGGCTTGAGTGCAGCTGCTCAGCCATGAAAACCCATTTTGTGAAGCTCCTAACGTGCAGTTCTTTTGCTGATGTTGCTTCCAGAGGCAATTTGGAACTCTGTAGTGAGTGATTCAACAGAGGATAGGCTCTGTGGACTTCAGCACTCAGTGGCCTCACTCTGTGAGTTTGCGTGGCTTAGTGGCTGAGCTATTGTTGCTCCTAGATGCTTCCATTTCAAATAATAGCACTTACAGTTGACAGGGGCAGATCTAGCAGGACAGAAATTTCTCTGACTTGTGGCAGAGGTGGCATCCTATGACAGTGTCACATTTAAAGTCACTGAGCTCATCAGTATGACCCATTCTACTGCTAGTGTTTGTCTATTGAGATTGCAAGGTTATGTGCTTAATTTTATCCATGTGTTAGCAATGGCTGTGGCTGAAACACCTGAACTCAGTAATTAGAAGGGGTGTCCCAATACCTTTGTCTGTATAGTGCATGTACATATGTGTTTGTGTAAACCTATATGTAAAGATAATATATTTTAACATATGTACGCATTTGTTGGTCCTGTTGGTTAGTCCTGTTTTTATCACGAATGTTCAAAAACAAACAAGCAAAGCCCGCAGTGGGAATATCCTGCACTGTGAAACTATCTGCTGGTCCAGATCAGTAAGCAGAGTGAGCAGTTAGCATAGCCAAGTTCCTTCCATGCCAAATCTGTCAGGGTTAAATGGAGAACATTTCTCTATCAGCCAGCCTCCGCCGCACTTCAGCCCAATCTCTTATTCAGCATTACAATGCTTTACGCTGCAGCTCAACCAACATGGATATTTTTACCAACGGATCAATTCTGCAAATGAACTGCTTTCCCCTTAACCAGAGGCAGAGAAAAAAACAAGTGAGAGAGAGAGAGAGAGAGAGAGACGGCACAAATTGATTTTCAAACCCAAGGGTTTCCAATTCACACGGCATTGGCCACACATCTCAGCTGGCTTGAATCAGTTGAGGAATTGCAGTGGTTCACAGGCTTAAGGAGGCTGTTTTAATTGGAGGGGAAAGCGTGACCGAATGAGTGGCCAGGCTTTGGGCTTCCCGCCAAACGCGTTTATCAGCCACTGTCAGGTGTGTAATTTACCATCGCATTCCGCTCTCAGATAAAACAAGGCCAAATGTGCCAAATCCCGTCCGTCACACCGCTCCAAACATCTACTGCAGAAATGCATTCTGCACATACACAGACACGTACACAGATACATACAGGCTTGATCTTATGCGGTGTCAAGATATAGAGTTATATACAGGATGTGTGGGTTTATCTCATATGTGTTATATATAATGTATATGTCTGTGAGTCTGCCCTGCGATGGACTGGCAGCCTGACTAGGGTGTTTCCTGCCTTCTGCCCAATGAGTGCTGGGAGGGGCTCCAGCACGGCCCGCCACTCAGAAGGATCAGCAGCATAGATAATGTGTGTGTGTGTGTGTGTGTGTGTGTGTGTATTATATATGTAAGTCCCTATATGTTAGTCTATATATATTTCAGCATATGTGTGTATATAAAGTATTCTATTATATATGTCAGCATTAATATGTAATAATATATATATATATATATATATATATATATATATATATATATATATATAATAATAGAATACTTTATATACACACACATACTATATATATATATATATATATATATATATAATGTTTTGTATTTATTATACATGTAAGCACCTATATGTAATAATAATAACAATGTTCTGTATGTTTTATATATGTAAGCACCTATATGTAATAATTATAAAGGTTTGTATGTATTATATATGTAAGCATCTGTATGCAAGATGGTGCAGTACTGATACAGTACTAGTACTGATGAAACTGCTAACTATAATGTGTAATAATTAGAAAATATTATTTGTGAACATTGTATCTACTTTGAGCTCTGGACTTGGTGGAGGCAGAGAGATTGAAAGGATGATGGAGGTGATTAAACAGAGACCAGTGGATGTAAATACAATTACTAGATATTTTGTTAGGCAGTACAGTCAACATTCAACATGTAGCAACATCAAAACTATAAAGAAATAACACAAATGAATAAGAGTGGTAATACTAACTGGCTGAGCAACTACCTCGGAGGGAGACTGCCGAAAAAAGCAAGAAAAAAAAAGCTACTAGGATAATGGAGGAATACAACTAAAGAACGAAACAGGTGTATACTTAGGTCAGGAATTTGATATGATATTGAGCTGAAAGAAAGGAATAACATGGCAGATTTTCTCAGTACGTGATGCAGACATGTTTTGGTTCACCATCTGACACTGTCACTGTAATTTAGTGCTTGAAGGTCAAAATTTCAAAGAGTAGCAAAAACAGTGGTTTTCTATGGGAGGATGGAGGAATGAAAGGAATGGAAAGCAGGGTTAGATGGACGAGTGCAGTCCATATGAAATGCAGGATGTTGGGGGTCAACACCTCAATCTTTCGGACTCAATGAGTAAGTGAATCCAGGGGGTTTCTGTGGGGGGTTAAAAGAAAGGACAGCAGGATTAAATAGATAAGTGATATTGGTATGAAATGCAGTCGTGTGCTTTTGGAAAACAGATTGAATATTTCTACCAACTTTGATGACCCTAGCTTGAAAATCCAGTATGGAAATCAGTGGGTTTTTATGGGAAGTGCGAGGGCTGAGAGAAAGGACAGCTCTCAGTATGAAGTATAAAAAGGCATTAAAATGTTTGTGTGATAGTAAAATTGTAAAATCCAGCATCCAGTAAAGAAATATAATAAAACACAGATTAAAAATTGCTTATCAGAAACTGTGAGAAACTGTGAAATGGGATCTAGATATCGCTGCTGTTGGAACAAAACCTTGTATCTCCATTTTTTGTCGTTTTTCAGTTTTTGGCATAATTTAAAAATGCCTGTTGCCCTTTACACTGTGTGTAAATTTCATGATGGACAGACCAAATTAAATGGCCTAAAATTACTCAAAAAGAAAGTCTGGTTCCACTTACAATGAAAATAAAACATGTTTTTTCCCTTCTCCTGTAAAGCTGCGATATACAGGTATTGCTCTGTCAACTCACTAATAACACTGTCCAGCTTTTATATGGTAATGTCTTAAAGAAGGCTCGTTACTGTTGCCAACTCATTACCAACAGCACATTACTGTTGGATCTGCATCCAGTGAATACTTTGGCCACTTGAAACCTGAACAAACAAATGAATGATGAATGGATGTTCCAGCTCAGTTATGTTTGCTAGATTAGCTTTCGCTTGGTGGTCAGCTTTCTCTTGGTAAATTTCTCCAACTTAAACAGAGATAAGGAGACTGTAGAGGAACACAGTTTTCAAAGATGTTTGGGTGGAAGAAACCATATCAGCCTTGTGATTGGTGAGGATAATGCTTATGTATGTAAATTTTGAGTTAATTAAACTGTTCTCTATAAGAAGTTCTCTGAACTCAACATTTTGTCACATCCTGGTTTCTTGGTTTTAAAACAGATGTAATTATGTTATAACTGAAGTTTTGAGGGAGGAACATGCCTGAAATCCCTTCCTCATTCGATCAAACGTCCTAAATTCACATCCTCATCTTTAATTCCTCTGACGAAAGGTTCACAATCCCTAAGGCCACCCCATCTCCTCCCTGTTCTTCAGTCCTACATTGGTCCTACTTCAGCTATGAAGGGGGGTCTGACCTTCTAGCTTCAGGTAGAACATGCCCAAAACTCCAGCCCAAGTTCTCAGAGTTCTTCCCCTCCTTCAATCAGTCTTCTCTCATACTACCACCACCATGTTGAAGGCATGGTCTGAACTCACAAACAAACATTTTCACAGTGTTGGACATCCCAAAATGAATGGTTTCCCTTGGAATTACAGAGAGATATAAAGATAGAGGATGAAAGAGGGGTGGAGATAAAACAATGGGCGTATATTTTCATCAGAACACCCTTGCTATGTGTACCAAATTTGATGCCTTTAGCTAGTACACCATAGGAGAAAGAAGCTGAATATGAATTGAAGCCAATCCTTTACAGTAAAACAGGCTTTTAGACACCTCACATGCTATTTGTCCCATTAATTGAAAAAATGTTCTGTTTCATGGTGTCATATGTGATCATATATCATTCACGTGGTGTTACGTGTTCAGTTGTAAACAAGTGGTTCTTGCACATTTCAGATTCTACATATATGCAGAGGTAGAAAGTAGTGAATTAGAAAAGAAAATGGTTCTAATTAGAACCATGAACACTCAAAGAACCCTTTTCATGATTGAAGGGTTCTTTGCATTAGAAAAGGGTTCTTCAGTTTGATAGAGAATGTGCTGTAGATGGTTCTATAAAGAATTTTTTTGAAAAGCGTTCTTCTATTGTTACAATGTCAAGCATGAGGTGCCAGAATGTAACTGCTGCACCATTTAAGGTGGAACAGTAAAATTCGAACAAGAAGCTGGTGAATGAGAAGTGACTTCAGCAATGCGACTATTTAGTGTTTGATAGTTTCTCATTGCAGATTCAACGTATCATGGAAACCAGTTGGAGTGATTATAAATGCAAATGAGTCCATTCATCTCCAAATTATCGATGTTCGTCTTGAATCTTTCTCTTTGCCGTTTCATTAGCTACTAGCTAGGTGAGACTATTGTCTGCATTGCTATGGTGACCAGCAGTCTGTGTGCCAACTTTTCCTTCAGAGTTAAAGGGTGACTTAGCAGTTCTACATTAACTTCAGCGTTTAAGACCATTTATTATTAACTGTGTTAAAACAATCAGCAGAGCTTTATTTTACTGCAAAGGAGGATTATTTTATTTTTACCTAAAAAACTAATTCTGCTGTGGAGCCACAATACGGCAGTAGCAGAGCCGCATGCAGCTCTGGAGCCACACGTTGCTGACACCTGATTCAGAGGAACCAGCCATTGGCTGACTTCCTAGCTGAACAGGTACTGTGTTTTTTTGCCATTTTCTTCTTAACTTGTTTTTTTTACATTTAAATTAAAAGCTATTTATTAAACTTAAAATCTGTTGTAAGTGTTTTGTTGCAAGCACCTCTTAGCTAGCTGCTGTAGTTAGCAGGTGACAACCTGTATGGTTAAAATTCAGTTTTTACCTTGATCGTATAAGGCTGTGATATGGGAAACATAATCTAACTGTACTCTCACACTGAATATGATTCCATTTAGTTACAATTAAAAACAAAGCACTATTGATCATTTCCTATCACAGCCTTATGTGACTATGTACCTCCAAAACTGCAATTAAAACAAATTTTATATGCAACAATTTACCTTTTATTAGTCAGTCAAGCTCTCTTTAACTTAGCATTAATGAAAATTCTTCCTCTCTTTTGGTATTTACCTTTCAATCTGATCTGTGTCACATCGTCTTAATGATTTTAATTTAATACTCATAGTTTCTTCTCTAACTGTTAAGCTTCCTCACCCGTCTGGAGCACTTTGAGCTGCTACTGGAATGAAAAGTGCTGTATAAATAATAATTATTATTAAAAGTTTCTAAAGGAGGATGTGATTTAATGACAAGCAGTAAGTGACTCAGTGGAAGAGCTACAAGCGACAAGTCAACTTTTCTCAACTTTATGCTCAAGAACTATCATGCAGTGAAGTGACAATGTAAATGAGTGGCTAAAAAATTCTCCAGACCAATCGAACACATGGTGGTCCGTATTTCCCACTCCGCTCTCCAAACTTTGCTCCTACTGGCATTGCATTTCAGATTGCAAAAAATGGAAGAGAAAAAGTGGCAATACATACATAGTATATATTCTACATTTTCTTGGCAGAAGCTGGGCAGTATACAGGTCCACAAGAGCTGCCTCGAGCATCCACAGGAAATGTTAGCAGCTCATCACCTCCTAATGTGAACGTACAGTAATACAGTTTTCCCATAAACTCAGGACAATAATTGTGACATAGTCAGATTTTTTTACTTTCTGTATTAGTAGGTGTAGGTGTTTCTAATAAAGTGGCCAGTGAGTAAAAGTACGAGGTAGGTGTTTCTAATAAAGTGGCCAGTGAGTGGAAGAACAAGGTAGGTGTTTCTAATAAAGTGGCCAGTGAGTGGAGATACAAGGTAGGTGTTTCTAATGAAGTGGCCAGTGAGTGGAAGTACAAGGTGTTTCTAAGCTGTCAGTTCACACAGTTTTCACAAACAGGCAACTGAACCTTTAATGAATGCTATATTTATACCCAATCATGATAGCATCTCTTGTTACCTGTTTATTCTGTTTTTGTTTATTCCACAAACATCTCGGTCTTACACAGCCCCTGTCCCAACATTTTTGCAGTGTTGCAGCCATGAAATTTGAAGTTAGCGTACATTTATGTCTCTGTGCTGTTTTCACCTCACTGCTTTCTGCTTTTCTTTGCATTTTTCCAGTAAACAACTTATTTATTCTTACTTGAGTAATTTCCTTTGTTAATACTTTTACTTGTACTCTTTCCATCCCTGCATGTATGTGACTTATTTTTGAGGGTGTAATCAATGGAAATGATAAATGCACTGAATTCAGTGCAGCACTTCTTTCATTGAGCTGCAACATCACGACATGTTGCAGGGGTCTCGATCGCTCACATCAAATGAAATATTAAACAATGAGTGGGAGGAGCTTCAGAGGAACGTCCGAAAAAGCCTCACCACCTTTCATATGTGTGTAAAGCCTATTGAGTTTCAGCAGAAGGCCGACGCTTCCAGCCACGCAGCCTTGAAGATCAGATTCAGACTAACTGACAAACATAGAGATCATTGTTAAAAATTCAGTGAAGGCTTCAGAAGAAGAAACAGAGTCTTTATAAAACCTATTGTAGACACAGCCGTTCTGTTGACACCTACTGTATTTAGCTAAAACAAACAGATTGACCTTTTTTGATCATTTTAGAGCATTTACAATGAGTAGGAGAGATACGCCCGTTCTAATCCCGCATTTTCTCTTGTCAGCTCTTCTAATTGGTTTTAATTATAGATGCAATTATTCTAAATGATGAGATGAATTTAATTATCACTTATTTTTCTGCACTTGCAGCAATATTCTGCTGCACAGGTTAAAGTACTTTTATGGAGATCCTGAAACCCTCTGGCATATTAAAGATGATAATTATCACAGAATAATTGTGCTGAATATTTTTTTCACTCCCACACAAATTTAAGCATGAATATTTAAATGTATTACTAGAATGGAGACAAAGTAGTGTAGTTTTTATTGGCTCAGATTAAAAAAATGAAAATACAGTGAACAAAATGTAAAGATTTAATATAAAAATTGTCACACCAATGTTCTTTATTGAGTCTTTGATAGTAATTTAGAAGAGTCAGTTTTAACTGGATTACTCAAAGAAAGTACAGGTATTGTAGCTCTGCTAGCTGTACCTCACAGTGGCCAGTGAGTGGAAGAACAAGGTAGGTGTTTCCAGTAAAGTGGCCAGTGAGTGGAAGCACACGGTAGGTGTTTCTAATAAAGTGGTCAGTGAGTGGAAGTACAGGGTAGATGTTTCCAATAAAGTGGCCCATGAGTGGAAGCACAAGGTTGGTGTTTCCAGTAAAGCGGTCAGTGAGTGGAAGCACAGGTGTTTCTAATATAGTGGCCAGTGAGTGGAAGAACAAAGGAGGTGTTTCCAATAAAGTGGCCAGTGAGTGGAAGCACAGGGTAGATGTTTCTAATAAAGTGGCCAGTGAGTGGAAGTACAAGGTAGATGTTTCTAATAAAGTGGCCAGTGAATGGAAGTACAAGGTAGGTGTTCTTAATAAAGTGGCCAGTAAGTGGAAGTAGAAGGTAAGTGTTTCTAATAAAGTGGCCAGTGAGTGGACACACAAGGTAGGTGTTTCTAATAAAGGGGCCAATGAGTGGAAACACAGGGTAGGTGTTTCTGATAATGTGGCCAGTGAATGGAAGTACAAGGTAGGTGTTCTTAATAAAGTGGCCAGTAAGTGGAAGTAGAAGGTAAGTGTTTCTAATAAAGTGGCCAGTGAGTGGACACACAAGGTAGGTGTTTCTAATAAAGGGGCCAATGAGTGGAAACACAGGTAGGTGTTTCTGATAATGTGGCCAGTGAATGGAAGTACAAGGTAGGTGTTCTTAATAAAGTGGCCAGTAAGTGGAAGTAGAAGGTAAGTGTTTCTAATAAAGTGGCCAGTGAGTGGACACACAAGGTAGGTGTTTCTAATAAAGGGGCCAATGAGTGGAAACACAGGGTAGGTGTTTCTGATAATGTGGCCAGTGAGTGGAAGTACAAGGTAGGTGTTTTTAATAAAGTGGCCGGTGAGCAGAAGTACAGGGTAGATGTTTCTAATAAAGTGGCCAGTGAGCAGAAGTACAAGGTAGATGTTTCTAATAAAGTGGCCAGTGAGTAAAAGGACAGAGTAGGTGTTACCAATAAAGTGGCCAGTGAGTGGAAGTATAAGGTCAGTGTTTTTATAGCGTGGCCAGTGAGCGTACATATAATGTAATTACACTAAGTTTATACACTAAATTACGTTATAATAGGTACACGAATGAGCAAATCTGGCCCAACTCAATTCACATAGTACAATAAATAATCAGGACAAGACAGTGTGAGGCTGACAGTATAACATATGAGAATGTGAGAACCTGACTAAAAGGCAGCATCACATGATGTGAGTAATACTAGACCATTACATGATAAATTATAGACTGCTTATTGTATATGAACAGTTCTGGAGTGGTAAATATGGACAGTCCAGATAAAGAGGCTGTCATCTAATAAAGTGGCGAGTGCAAAGGGGGCATGTATAGCAGACTGCATATGTTCCTTTCAGTACGGAGGGGTAGCATTTAAGAGAAATATATGCTTAAATGGCAGCGTGGCTCAGAGGAGGAGAGAGAAAACGAAGCTCCGAGTGAGTCACTCTGTTTTTTTGCAAAGGTCTATCTGCATGACAGCAGCGGCGGATTCTGCTGGCTAAGGAGCCGTTTATGTATTTTTCTGTAAAGTAGGCTCTCTAAATTCATAGGGATCAGCACATTCCGTTCTCTCTCTCTCTCTCTCTCTCTCTCTCTCTCTCTTTTCTCTTTCGTACGAAAGTCCGCTGGACAATTTTCTCCCCACTCAAATGAGAATAAGCCCAATTCAGCGCTGGTAAAATGAAAAGCGACTGCCGAATATGCCTGAACATGGAAGTCACCTACACCTGCATTTCTCAATATAAGGGATGAGGGTATTAAATATCCACTCTGGGAAGGGCCCATATCATGAAAACAACTAACATACCTCACTTTTTTTTTAAATGGCTGTTAGATGCAGGATGTAAACACTGTAAAAGTACCATTTGCTCCCCAGTCCATATCTGTGAACTAAGTTGCCTGATTTGAATTCACTGTTTTTGTGATTTCACAAAAATGAACACATTTGCATGCCTTAAAGGTGCATGAGTTGATTAGTTTCTTTTATTTCTAGTACACATAACCTGAAAAATGAGTAGTATATAGTATGAATTATTATGGCAATGTCTTCAGCACTGGAGAAACCCTATTTGGAAAGCTGTAGTAGGGATTGTCTGTGTTTACACTGACCTCCTGTCAGTCATTTTTATAAGCCCTTCCCCTGCACCACAAAACTCCTCCCCATCTCCATCTGCTCTGCTCAGAAATCAAGGCAAAATCTGGTTAGCACCCTGAAATGTGCTAAGACAAGAATCAACAGTGGAAGCTTTTTTTTAAAATGAAATGGTTACATATGAAGGGGATAAAGCTGTATGCAGAATTAGCAGCGCTCTTGAGGATCACGTATGTAAACCCGATAATCATAAGAGTTGAACTGTTTAAATGGCTGACTTTACATAACAAATCAAGTAGATGAATCTTTTTCATTCACAGAGCTGATAAAGTAATGCTTTAGATGAACAACCTTCAGAGAGATTTATGTAATACTAATGAGCTGCATCAAACTCCAATGCAGACAAGACTGAAGTCGTCTTCACATTCAAAATTTCCCATCTCAAATGCAGCTGTAGAGACAATATTCGCAGTACAAGGTAGGTGTTTCTAATAAAGTGACCAGTGAGTGAAAGCACAGGGTTGGTGTTTCCAGTAAAGTGGCCAGTGAGTGGAGATACAAGGTAGGTATTTCTAATAAAGTGGCCAGTGAGTGGAAGTACAAGGTAGGTGTTTCCAATAAAGTGGCCAGTGAGTGAGAGCACAGGGTAGGTGCTTCCAAAAAAGTGGCCAGTTAGTAGAAGCACAGGATAGGTGTTTCCAATAAAATGGCCAGTGAGAGGAAGTACAAGGTAGATGTTTCTAATAAAGTGGCCAGTGAGTGGAGATACAAGGTAGGTATTTCTAATAAAGTGGCCAGTGAGTGGAAGTACAAGGTAGGTGTTTCTAATAAATTGACCAGTGAGTGAAAGCACAGGGTAGGTGTTTCCAATAAAGTGGCCAGTGAGTGGAAGCACAAGGTAGGTGTTTCTAATAAATTGACCAGTGAGTTAAAGCACAGGGTAGGTGTTTCCAATAAAGTGGCCAGCAAGTGGAAGCACAGGGTAGGTGTTTCCAATAAAGTGGCCATTAAATGGAAGTACAAGGTAGGTGTTTCTGAAAAAGTGGCCAGTGAATGTAAGACAATATTTGCCAAGTAGTCACGATTTGCTGAAAAAACTGGGCTTGCTACAAAGTCAAACAGGACACTCTTGACCGTTCTCAAGCAGCAAAATGATCTGAACTGAATGTCAAGTGTTCCTAGGTTTACAGCTTTGCAATCCATCTGGACAAAAGAGATATGGGAGTGTGATGCACACCCTGACCAAATAAAAAAGAAGTATTTAGAGAGTGCTTGGATTTCATAATAAGACGAAAAGTTTTCTGAATAAGTGAAATATAGTGCTACTTCATCATCGTTTTTTAAGTAGTATAAATCAATACTATGCCAGGGGGAGGGCAGTAAAGGTCTATATATCTTTTAGCGAGGTTCCTAAAAGCAAGCATAACCACCCTGTGATAAATATGTCAATAACCATGGTAGTCATAGTGTTATTAAATTGTTGTTTTAGCTATGAAATACATTCAATGTGCTCCATTGACTTGTAGGCTATATAAATTGTTTTGCCCTCCTCTCAAGTAATGTTAGCATAATGTCATGTTTTTATCATATATCTAAATAACAAAGAAAGGCAATACCATTAATAAACAGCCTACCTCATCACTAGAATGTGAAGTCATGACAGGGCTTAACAATGCTATCAAACTCTTCATGAACTTAGTACTGGACACCAAAGAAGATCCAAAGAGTAGGAAAATCAAAACTGTTGTAGTTCACCTATTTAACTAAATAACATCTTCAATTTTGACTAATGCACCTTCACAGGGGAATTCCATCAATGTGTCCAAAGTTCTGCATAAATAATTGATTAAGATGTAAACAAATTCATTCAGAGTGGTTTGGTGTGAAATGCTCCATTCTAGAGAAACTTACAATCAGAATTGTTCACAGTGGTGGTGATAGGAACCAGATATCCACCTCTAAAAGCTCCCTCACAGAGAGTTACTGCATGAAAAGGTTCTGAATACACTGCCTTATGACTAAGATGTTGTTTTATGACAGTTTTTTAAAGCCATTCATGGTGGAGGGAGCACATCTTGGGTGTTGTGAGGCAAAATAGTCCACAAAGAAAACTTAAGTGTTTGAGATTTTCCACTATTTCATTATCATCAACATTCCACATAAAATTCTGAAGACACATGTAGGTTCACTGGTGGTTTTGGATAGTAAATAAAATGTCTATATTTGTGTTGTAGTCATGGTGACACCTGGTTACTATCACCACCACTGTAAAGAGTCCCTACAATCAACCATTTCACACCAAACCATTTTGAATCACTCTACATCTCAAACACTTTACCTTCCTTCCCTTCATTTATGGTCCATAAATGGAAACTAAACTGTAAAAAAAAAGCTAGTTTTGAATTCACTGTTTTTGTAATGTTACAAAAAGCAATGCATTTAATATACTCGCCTATTCAGCCTACCACAGTTTAGCCTCACCCATTCGCACTGAAGATACATATATGTGGAAACTAGGCTGCAAAGAGTTTCTAGTTTTGTGATATCACAACAACCAAAGTAATAACATACAGTCATGTGCAAAAGTTCAGACACCCCCAGTCAAATTACATGTTATGTTGATTTTCTTAGTGAACATAATTTAATGCATCCTCTACAGGGAAAACACCAAAATGTAACATTTTTTTCTGCATAATTTAGTGCACAGTTTGCTATTTGCTAATAATAAACAGTGATTGCGTATTAAAATGTGCAGGAGTGTGTTCTCTGTAGAGGATGTGATAACTTATTCACACTTAGAAAATCAACAGCATGTTTACATGTCAACCACTGAATTATTCAGACATGTCAAAGAAATTATACTTTAATGGGACACATGGTTTTGTGTAAGCGGTATCAATGGGCTGTACTATAATAAAAATGTATTATGACTGTTTTGGTATTTAAAATCACATCACATAGAAAACCAATAAAATTCGCAAAGATAAACATGCTACAGGCCCTTTAATTTCACTCCTCGCTGTCTGAAAGCGAAGCATTCCAGCTGATTCTGACACGATCCAAATGGTGTGAAAGACTTTTAATTGTGGCGAGTCATCTCAAGCTCATTATTCTCCATGCGCTCCCTCCTGCCCTGTGACAGACATGTTTATATTTGCTGCTTCGAGTATCTAATGAGAGACTGATAATGGCGATGGAAACAGTGCTTTCTTTTCATGGGATCTGTTTTCTGTGTGTGTTTAATTTCGCATAGCCTTAGGTGACTAAACATGAGAGACTGCTGAATTAATTAGAGTGGAACAGCGCTGTTGACACACCGTGTTTGTGATAGTTGACCCGCGCTAATGCGCTTGTGCGCGTCTGTAAACAGAATCAAACTGGCCGGCATATGAGCTGACCCCCAGGGTGAGCTGGAGAGGACAACGAGTTTTGAGCAGAAGAGGGTCATCAGACAGGCCACTCGCTGCGGACGGATGAGTGCGGCAGGATGTGTGTAAAATGACAAAATGTATTTCATCCAGCAGCATTTCGCAGTCGCTTTCCTTTTCACTGTGACTGAATTGGGTTTATTCTTGTTCGGCATGACTAAGATCTTACAGATCCCAGTGCAAATAACAGCCCAATGTACTTGTTTACTCACTAGTGTTATGTCTCAACCAAGCTGATCCCCTAATATAGGCTGATGAAGTATATTTAAAGGGGAATTCCACTTATATATCAAAATATATCTGCATAATTCAGTTGGTGAATTGTGAACAAAGTCATTCAGGTGTTATTGCAGGCTCAGATTTCTTTACAGTGGAAGTGATAGGAACCACAGGTCACAAATATTGTCATTTTATTTACAACCCCATTTCCAAAATATTTGGGATGCTTTGAAAAAGGTAAATAAAAAATACTTCAAAGACAACATATCAAATTTTGAAACTGAGAAAATTGTATTGTTTTTTGAAAAATATATGCCCATTTTTAATTTGATGCCAACAACATGTTCCAAAAAAGTTGCGAAGGGGGCAAAAAAGGCTGGTAAAGTTGTGTAATGCTTAAAAAACACCTGGTGGTTAATTGGCAATGGGTCAGTAACATGATTGGGTATAAAAAAGCATCTCAGAGAGGCTGAGTGTTTCAGAAATAAAGATGAGGAGGGGTTCACCACTCTGTGAAAGACTACACGATCAAATAGTGCAACAATTCAAGAATAACATTTTTCAACATAAAACAGCAAAGAACTTTTGCTTTGCATCATCTACGGCACATAATAACATTAAAAGATTGAGAAAATCTAAATAAATCTCTGAATAAATCTGGCTGTGATCTTTGGGCTCTCAGGCGGCACTGCATTAAAAACAGACATAATTCTGTAGCGGAAATCACTGCATAGGCTCAGAAAAACTTCTGAAAAACACTGTCTATGAAAACAGTTTGGCGCTGCATCCACAAATGCTGATAAAAACTCATAAACACAAAGTAGAAACCGTATGTAAACAGGATCCAGAAATGCTGAGGGGAAGTGGAAAAGTGTCCTGTGGTCCAACAAATCAGCATTTGAATTTCTTTTTGGAAATCATGGACGCTGTGTCCTTTGGGCTAAAGACCACTCAGCTTGTTATCAGTGCACAGTTCAAAAGCCAGTATTCATGATGGCATAGGGGTGCATTAGTGCACAAGGCATGGGTGACGTGCACATCTGTGAAGGTACCATTAATGTTGAACGATATATGCCTGTTTCGGCAACAAATGCTACCATCCAGGCGATGTCTTTTTCAGGGAAGGACTTGCTTATTTCAGCAAGACAATGTCAAACCACATTCTGCATGTATTACAACAGCATGGTTCTGTATTAATAGAGTCTGGGTGCTAAACTGGCCTGCCTGCAGTCCAGACCTGTCACCACTGATAACATTTGGTGCATTATGAAATGAAAAATATGACAAAGGAGACCCCGAACTGTTCAGCAGCTGAAATCCTATTTCACTTTCAAAACTACAGCAGTTGGTCTCCTCAGTTCTCAAACGCTTACAGAGTGTTGTTAAAAGAAGAGGTGATGAAACACAGTGGTAAACATGCCCCCGTCCCAACTTTTTTGAAACATGTTGTTGGCATCAAATTCAAAATGGGCATATATTTTTCAAAAAACAATACAATTTCTCAGTTTCAACATTTGCTTTGTTGTCTTTGTACTATTTTCAATTAAATATAGGGTTTAAATGATTTGCACATCACTGAATTTATGTTTTTATTTACATTTTGCATAGCGTCCCAACTTTCTTTGGAAATAGGGTTGCACTATCCAAAACCACTAGTGAACCTACACATGTTGTCTACATTTTTAGATGTAATGTTGATGATGATAAAATAGAGGAAAATCTGAAAAAATCAGAAAAAAAAACATTTTCTTTGGGGACTGTGTTGCCTCACAATACTCTGCATGTACCCTTTGACCATGAATATGATGCAAAAAAATATGTTTTGGACCAAAATCTTTTCTCAAAACTATTATAAAGCAATGGTTCACACATTAAGTTATTACATGAAAGGCTTTCTGTGAGGGAGCTCTTAGAGGTGGATGTCTGGTTCCTATCACCACCACTGTGAACAGTTCTGACTCGATAAGTTTCTTTAGAACAGAGCATTTCACACCAAACCACTCTGAATGAATTTATTTACATGTAAACTATATAATACAGACATTTTGAAAAATCAGTGCAATTCCCCTTTAACCAGTGCGAGAGATGCCAACCAACAGCCTGGCCAAAAGATAGAGTGGCCCATCGGGAATTCTCCCAATAGTCTCAGCGGCCAGTCCTGGCAGGGAGTGTTGGAGTCTGTTTCCTTGATGGTGTAGACATGGTCACAGAACACTGAACACAGCTGTATAAACATGACATGATAGAGAACAAGCAAACATGGCCAGGTAGAGAGGTGCTTTAAAACACAAACACGGATATGACCTTACAGCACTGGCCACTTTATTAGAAACACCTACCTTGTGCTTCCACTCACTGGTCACTTTATTAAAAACACCTACCTTCTGTTTCCACTTACTGGCCACTTTATTAAAAACACCTACCTCATGTTTCCACTCACTGGCCACTTTATTAGAAACACCTACCTTATGTTTCCACTCACTGGCCACTTTATTAGAAAAAACAAACAACGGAACGTTTCTGACTACAGGACAGCTGTTGACGGCTTTGTGGTCAGAAACTGGCCGCTGATAAAGGGCTACAGGGTGAAACTGAGCATCAACAGATGGTCTACAGTCTCTAACTATACACAAGCAAGAGGAACTCCAAGGTAGGGTTTTTGCAGAAGAGGCTGGCGGTGTACATGAACAGACTTATTAAAGGAGAGGTCAAGTCTCCAAAGAACGAAGCAACAAAATAACATAAGTAGTTTTAAAATTTCCAATCAGTTGAGTTCATTTCTCTTCAGTGCCAAGGCTTTTTGAACAGGGCATGAGTTTTAAATGCAGCAAGAATTACAGAGCGCATGCCGTCAGCTTCAATTGCTTTCAATTTTCCCCTTGAACAATCATCTGGACAATTGCCACAGGCCGATCGATATCGGTAAATAAAGACAAAATGCACTCCGATATCATTTTAGCCAGCGGACGATAATCACACAAACAACTAAACCGCGGTTATTTATTTATTTGCGTTTGTTTATTTATTTATTTAATTCTTCACAGCCCCTTTAGATACAGCAGTTTCTTCACTGTAGGTGAAAGGATGAATAGATCATTTAACCTTGGCCTTCTTTGTGAAGTTGGTTCGAGCTCATAAGAATGAACGGAGATTATTCTCTTTGAGTCAGACTCTATAGAAGTCTCAGTATGTGTCGTGTCCGTGAGAAGTTAATTTTAACGGCATTCCAGTCCAGCCTGAATGACCAGCCGACAAGTGAATGACAACTTATTATGAGTCCGCTGCTGGAGCTGCTGCCAAACATGACAGTTTAATACTTTAAAACATCTCAGCTGAAGAGACAAGGAACGAATACAAGCGCTTTTAACTCTTTGTGGTCGAGCTGTTTTGCAATACTACTTAAATGCTTACATAATCACATAATATAATGATATAAATTACATTTGCATTAGATTTACATAGTTTATCAGAAGGCTCTTCAAAGAGCCAATAAAATGAAAGCATTCAGCAGCTTATGAGCGGCTTGCATGAAAGCAGAGATCACCTTTGTATCAGATTGACATGAGCACAAACTAGTAGTATTATTTCTGTTTTTATTCTTATTATTGTTATTATAGATAATATTGATAATAGTTTTGGTTGGTGAAGCACAAATCAAACATTTTTTTCAGGTTGCTGAACTATTACGCTCACATTTATGCACTCCTACCAGACGAGTTTGATCGTACAGATACAGCAAAGATGAAATTGATGAATAATAACACTGTCTGTGAAATTTGCGGTCTTTTTATGATCAGATTGGACTGCAACTTTGATAAATAAGATCAATTCCAAAGAAGTTGGGTCGGTATGTGAAATGCTAATAATCAAAATTGTAAAGTTCAAACTGGATTCATTAATCACTGTTTTCAATATTTATTAGTATTTCACACACTGTCACTTTATTGGGTTCTGCTGTAGTAATAATAGAAAAGTCCTTTTTTGGTGCTATATAGAACCATATAAAGCACATTCTCCATCAATTTGAAGAACCTTTTCATGATGCAAAGAACATGGCAAGGGTTCTTTGAATGTTCATGGTTCAAAAGAGAACCATTTTCTCTACTAATGAACCCTTGAAGCACCATCTTTTTTAGTTGTTTAGAATTAAAAAAGCTGTTTGTTACTGTACCTTTAAGACTTATATATATAAACGAGCTCTGTTCTGATTGGCTGGCCTCTATTGAACCTCATTTAAACAACACTCCTTATAACTTCTGTGTGAATGGGCAGGGCTAAACCGCAGGCTGAATAGGCCTGATTAGTTTCCACACAGGGGTGGTGTGGACTGAGGGAAAGTGATATGTTTTGGAACTTTAACTGTGTTTATACACTGTTATATACAAAAAGTAAGGAAAATTCAGTTTTCCATGATATGGGCCCTTTAATTTTTATAAGATTAATTTTTTGTCTTGTTTTCTCTGATGGCTTTACTAGTATTTGCAGTTGAATTACTTTGCTTACAAATGACTGTAGTTATTCTCTACAGGACGATATTGTAACTTAAATGAAACAGTAGGCTGCTCTTTTTGGTGACGTACCAAAACAAACTACTGTTATACAACATGATATTAAGGAAATGACTGACACCCCTTTAAAACAACACGCGTATCATGTCAACACTACAAAACGTGAAGGAGGTAGAATATCTGTTGTAGCATAGATTAGTTGTACCAAGTTGCAGTCCCTGGAGTTCTCCGTGTTGGCTTGTGCCAAAACCTGATGCCACATTTAGATTCTGCACAGACTATAGAAAGCTCAATGCAGTAACAGTTTCAGATTTGTTCCCTTTGCCATGAATTGATGACTGTGTTGATAATGTTGGTTCCGCTCACTTTGTAATATTTCATTATCTGTGATATTTCAGTTGGGAGCCAATAAAACAACAGAATTCAGCAGCTCGTGAGCCAATGGCTGTGCTCAAGGTGGAGCGGTGAGTGCACCGCGCCCCCTATTGATCAAACTTGATATAAAGTTAAATTATGACCACTGGAAAGAATCAAATGAAATAAACAAAACATTTTTTGTTTTTTAAGAAGAGAATGAAGTGTTTTAGCATAGTATTGCAGCGTATGATACACTTCTGCTTTAGCTGTGTTTTGTATTGTTTTTTGTGGGCAGAGTCAGTAGTACAAAACAAAAACACAGTGTAATGTGTCTTTAACATTTCTTTATATCTGTGTGTATGTAAAATTGCATCCACTTTTGAATTGGATTGCCAGGAGCACAAATTATTAGTATTATTGTTATTTTCTGTTTTTTATTCTTATTATTGTTATTATAAGATGTCTTGGTTAGTTAACTAAATGATCTATGATTCATTTCTACAATATTCTGTAATGCCATTTGACCTCAAAAATGCACCTGCTACCTTTCAAAGGTTGGTAAATTATTATTATTATTATTATTATTATTATTATTATTGTATTATGTTGATTTAAAGTTATTTTGAGTTTAGTTTTTGTTACAACAGAGTCATTCAGAGTGGTTTGGTGTGAAATGTTCTGTTCTAGAGAAATTTACTGTTGTTCACTGTGGTGGTGATAGGAACCAGACGTCCACCTCTAAAAGCTCCCTCACAGAAAGTTATTACATGAAGTGGTTATAAATACACTGCCTGATGACTGAGACACTATTTTACAATAGTTTTGAGAGGATTTTGGGCTTAACATACATTTTTAAAATGCATTCATGACAGAGAGGTACATGCAGGGCACACCCAGATTTTCCACTATTGTACCATCATCATCACGTATAAAACTCAGAAGACATGTGTAGGTTCACTGGTGATTTTTATAGTAAATAAAATGGCTATATTTGTGTTGTAGTCATGGCGACCCCTGGTTCCTATCACCGCCACTGTAAAGACATCTGAACCATTTCACACCAAACCACTCTGAATGATCACATCTCAATGACCAAATATAACAGAAATTTAAAAAAAATCAGTGGAATTCCCCTTTAAATAACTCTTGTTAACCAATATTCACCTAATAGAAGGGTGAAGCCTATGATTGAGTTACTGAACATGTAATTTTCCTCTCTTTTCTGCCTCGCTGTTCATCTCTCCCCTCTGACAATCTGTCTCTGAGCTAGCTCACATTGTAAAGAATTGCTTTGAGAGCAGTAGCATTGTCCAGATAATGAGCTCCCCCCGAGAACAAAAATCTGACGGAGCTGATCTATAACTCCCCACCAATGGATTTCTGATGTCAAACATTAAGCTATCCGCGTCTGCACAGTCTGGAGTTTGTCGATGGTAGAATAACACGCTTAGCAGCGCTTATATCCGCATCGCTAACAGAGCCGATCTGACTCACAGAAGGGAAACAGGCTACTTACCCAGCAACCTTGATCAATGAGCAAGCCTGTGAAAGATGGGAAATGCTTAGCTTATATAACAGCATCACAGACAACCTTGACAACCTTCTCGAACAATTTGACACCCTCTTTGCGGTTTCTCCAGCCCTGCATATCATTCATCAAACATCCAGCAAAACAGTAAAATGTTTGGTTATTCACTCAGAGACAAACCTCAAAGGGAAATTCCACCAATTTTACCAAATTTCTGTGTAATTAAATGGTTTAAAAAGTGGTTTGGTGTGAAATGCTCTGTTCTAGAGAAACTTCAGAATCAGAATTGTTCACAGTGGTGGTGATAAGAACCAGACGTCTGAAGAGTTTAATGCATCCAGAACTTGTGGTGGAGTAACACATGCAGGACATGCAGAAAATCAACATTCCATATAAAACTCAGAAGAGATTTTCAGTAGGTTCACTGGTGGTTTTGGATAGTAAATAAAACGGCTATTTTTGTGTTGTAGTCATGGTGATCTCTGGTTCCCATCACCACCACTGTAAAGAAATCTGAACAATTTCACACAAACCACTCTGAATTCCCTCTGTTTACATCTCAAACACTGAATTATGAATTCCTCTTTTAAGGAACCACCTTGCTTATAGCCAATTAAAGGGCCCATATCATGGGAAAACTAATCTAAAACGTTTGATGTAATCTGTGAACATTGTTAATGTTCCAAAATTGTAGCATTTACTCTCTATTTACCCTCCTTCCTTTTATTCATGGTCCATATATGGAAACTGTGAAAAAAGCTTTGAATTCACTGTTTTTGTGATGTCACAAAAAACAATGTATTTAAATATATTCGCTTATTCAGCCTACAGCAGTTTAGCCCCACCCATTCGCACTGAACTTACAATATATGGAAACTAAGCTGCAAAAACCTTTGAATTTGTTGATTTATTTTGTGATGTCACAAAAACTAATGCATTCACATACATTGATGTGCAAAACTTTGGACACCCCCAGTCAAATTACGTTATGTTTTTTTTTTTGTGAAATTAATTGAACGCATCCTCTACAAGAAATAAACTTAAATGTGACTTTTTTCTGCAAAATTTAACATACAATTTCTATTTATTTGCTATTTGCAGCAAATAAACAGTGACCTTGTAATGTGCAGAAGTGTGTTCTCTGTAGATGTGTTAACTTATTCACACTTAGAAAATCAACAAAAAAAGATCATTTAACTGATGTGCCCAAACTTTTGCACACAAATGTATATAGAATGTATATCCTCCTACAGCAGTTTAGCCCCACCCACCTCACACTGAAGTTATAAGGAGTGTTTCAGCCTGCACTGCTTTTTGAACAAGGTACAACACATGGCTGCCAATCATCACACAGCCTGACATATACAGAGGTTAGAAAAAATGGTCATTTAAAATGAATTCTAAATGTTTTTGGTACATAAACCCACACAAATGTCATATGTTGAGATCAAATAAAATATGCAGACTATGGGCTGTTAAATATTTTATGAATAACAAAATGTGATAGTAGTCCTCTACAAGGACTTTAGTGGAAGCGTTCTGGTCTTTTATGTAACGACTGACGGAAGTGGCAGATAGACCTTGCTGTGCATGACGGGTCGCAATATGTGCGTGCAGCTGCTCCTGTAAACCAAACAACTTGGCGCTTTATTCTCTCCGCCGCATGTCAGATGCTACCGAGGGACTACAAAGGGGGCTTTAGACGAATAGCTCTGTGTTTACTCCTGCAAATCTCTCTCGCGCTTTTGCTTTGCCCTCAACACAACTAGATTATTCCTATCTGTAGGAGTTAATTTAGCTCTGTCTTTGCTTTGAATCTTCTCTGATGATTTTCTGTATGTCCTTTTTGTTTTAAAAGGCTTGACGTGGCAAATGTGAGTGAGACGCACTTTAAACCAGTGAACTAGGACCAGTCTTTTAACTGATTCATGTATTAGAACTGTTCCATAAGAGGTCACTGGGTAGCTTTTCCAGTCCACAAACTGTATACAGATGAGGGATGCTTTTAAGAAGCATTGGTTTAATCAGTGTTGCTAATGTTTCCTGCTGAAAACACAGCACAGATAAGCAAGCATTTCATGGCCATCTGTGCTGCATTTCATGCCCAAGCTGGTCTGTGCTGGTTTACACTGGTCTAATGCTGGTCTAGTTCTGGTTTGGCTGGTCACCCTAGCATAGTCATGCTGGCTGACCAGCGTACCAGCATCCAAAACACAACAAATGCTGATTTTGCTTTGTGACCAGCCATGTTCGTCTATGCTGTTTTTCCTAGCAGGGTTGCTAATAATGAATGAAAGTGACTAGCTCTCAGCTAGCACTGAAAATGTCAGCTTCATAATTGGTGAATATGTGTATTCATTTATTTCATTTATTGTTAGCTACATCAATTCATGGTGACATAAAAAAAAACAGTACACACCTGAGTTTATCCTGGTTTATGCTAGATAAGTGCTTATTTATGCTATTCTAGTGCTGGTCTAGTTCTGGTTTAGCTGGTCACCCTAGCATAGAAATGCTGGTTGACTAGTATACCAGCATCAAAACACAACATATGCTAGTTTTGGTGGTGATCAGCATATCAGCTTCCATTGCTGCTGACCAGCGTACCAGCATCCATAACTCAACATATGCTGCTTTAGCTGGTCACCAGCCATTCTAGTCTATGGTGGTTTTTCTAGCAGCGTTGCTGATAATGAATGAAAGTGAACAGCCCTCAGCTAGCACTGAAAATGTTGTCTTGGTAATTGGTGAATACTAGTTTCCATTCATTTTTAGCAACATTCATTTTGTGAATTAACTCTGCCAAAAACAGCCCAGACCCGTTTGAATTAAAGCTGAGTTTATTCTGGTTTATGCCAGTCTAGTGCTGATTTATGCTAGTCTATTGCTGGTCTGGTGCTGGTTTAGCTGATCACTGAGCATGGTCATGCTAGTTGACCAGCATACCAGCATCTGAAACACAACATATTTCAATCAACACTCTAAGGACAAGAAAATGGTTGGTAAGCTGCAGAAATATTCAATTTTTGTTTAGTATTGTAATTAATGTAATGTTGTTTTCTTGTAATTGTTATTAGCTGCAGGCACTGCATGATACAAAAGTAAACCTCTACTTAATTGCTTTAAATAGCAAGCCTTTCAGACAGAACTTAAGTTAGTAAATGCAGTTTTGAAAGGCTCATTGTTTGAAGCTGCATCAAACCTGACGCTGCTGCTAGCTACAGGAGAACGGCATTAGCCAGCTGTTATTTCAGTTCATGTAGAATGATTTAAAATATGGAAAATACTAATTACTGATGTAACTACCACTAATGCTAACGCTATTAGCCCTAACCAGATGTGTTACATTATTATTCCTGCTGAAAAACAGCACAGACCAGCATGCATTTCACGCTAGTCTAAGCTAGTCTGTGCTGGTTTAGCTGGTCACCCCATCAGGGTCATGCTGTTTAACCAGTGTACCAGTGTCAAAACACAACGCATGCTGGTTTTGGTGATGAGCAGCTTGTATAATAACTTATACAAAGTAGATTTAAATACTACAAAATAGGCATCAACATGTATTTTAAGATGTGGAACTTAACAAGAATTTATTGTAAAAAATGAATTACATATTGTTTTCAGTAAATTTTGTCAGATTTTTCACCTCAACATTTAATTTCCACCTCTGAAAATCAAGGCATTCTGGAAGTGAGTTTTATTCTAACTTTATTTTTGATGTCCTACAGCTCTTGTAGTCAATTTAAAATCATCTACAGCTTTGTAGCTTGCTTCAAATTATTTGAAATGTTGAATATTTCTGCAACAATATTGGTCTTATTTTATAGAATAAAATATTAAATTCCAAACATTTGAACAGTCGTGTGTTTTTAAAATATTTCGTAACGCGCACCTAGTTGCATGAACGTTCCACCATGTAGATCCAGCCTGAAACTTTTGTTTGCTTTCCAATAGAAAAACTTTAAAAAAAACTTTTCATAAAGTATCTTCACCTCCAGTCAAACTCCAAACATTCCTCAGAGTGCAGAGGCACTTAGTTGATCCTCCGACTCAACAGAAACTCACCTGTCAGAGAGATGGAACATTATTGATGAGCTTTAGGCTGTCACTTAAGCCCTTGTGATGTCAGGTGATGGTTGAGTGACAGGCGATGGCATCCCACCCAGGAATGAATATAGCCAAGGAGGGAAAACGGGGAGATTAGCGTGTGATGTCAGATACAGCTTGACTCTAAGGCATTCCCACATGAAGCTGTGTCACTCACTCATCTCTCTCTCTCTCTCTCTGTTTCTATCTCTCTCTCTCTTTCTTTCCATCTTGTACCACTTCTTTATTGTCACATTCTTATTGAGAGAAGCTCTGCTAGCTTCTTCTTAACTGTGGTTCTATGCAGGCTAACAAGCTGTAGCATGCAAATGTTTCAGTTAGACATTTTTGTTGTTTTGGTTGATTTTCTAAGTGAGAATAAAACATACTTTACAGGGAAAACAATTACGTATTATTTGCTGAATTTAGCATATTGGGGAAAAAAACCTTTGCAAAAGCCATATTTTGTGTTTTATTGGTTTTCCTAAATGTTAAATTCAGCCAATAAACAGTGATTGTGTATTAAAGTGTGCAGAAGTATGTCTCTGTAGAGGATGTGTTCACTTATTTACACTCAGAAAATCAACAATAACATGGAATTTGACCGGGGGTGCCCAAAATTTTGCGTATGACTGTAGCATTGCTTTTTTGGCACTATAAGAATTTGTTCTTAATTGCCACCCTGGCTAAATTAAAGGTTAATAAAAATAAATAAAATATGTACTTGCACACAATGTGTGGAAGAACATTTGACTCCTTCCCCAAGGGGATGAATCTAATGATTTAAAGGCAATTCAAAGAGTCAAAACTTGGTGAGGGATGCATTTTCTGAGGATATGAGTGAATTATTTACTACTGTCATCATATGACATCAATATGATGTTGATTTTAAGATACTTTGAGACATAAAGATCAAGTTGGACCTTATTTTTGAGCCTGTGGCGTTAAAACTTAAAGACATACGAAGTGGAACTCCTAAAACAAGACACTTCTTTCAGTTTTAACAACAAAAATCTTACATAGTGCAGCTTTAATTAATAAAGTAAAATAAAATATTTGTCCCATAACTCTGTCAACAAATGAAGTATGACTGTCTCTCTCAGTATGTTGTCTCTCTGTTTGCAAAATGTTGAGCTGCTAGTGAGCAATGATGAGCGAAAGGGAAGAAGTGAGAACCCCTTGCTGTGAAAAACAGTTCACACCTCTCCCAAAGACAACTGTAGCTTTCTTCACCTCAGACAATGCTGCATAACTGACACAATAAACAAACAGCATTTCAACACTTTAACACTGTTAGTAACGTTGCTTGGGCACCTGCGAAGACAAAAATCCATCCTGAAGCAATAGTTTTGAGAAAGTTTTGGCCTGAAATGATCTTTTTATTCCATTCAGAGCAGAGACAGCCCCAAAGAAAATGTTGTACCATTTGTACCATAAGCATTCAATATAAAAACTCAGAAGACACATGTAGGTTCACTGGTGGTTTTGGATAGTAAATAAAATGTCTATATTTCTGTTGTAGTCATGGTGATCCCTGGTTCCTATCACCATCACTGTAAAGAAATCTGAGTCTCTACAATCAACCATTTCACACCAAACCACTCTGAATGACTTTATATCGTAACCATTAAATTTTTCAGATATAAATTGGTGAATTTCCCCCTAAATCATGCCTGCAGGTAGGTCACCACAGAACAAGAAGCTGTCTCGCTAGGCCCTTCTGCTGTCTCCTGTAGGACTCATTAGCTATCAACACACCTTCGGATCAGAACCGGTGAATTTTCTGAGTCCTGTCTGCTCCTCAAGGCTTTTATTTGTATTTATGTTAGGTCTTCTCTCTGCTCGGGAGCGGCCTAGACAGAAAGTGAGCTCCCGTCACTGTCAGCTTTCTAAACACTCATGCGAGCCTCAGCGCTGTTCTGTTTAACCGGCGAGGGCACAGAGACGCCACTACCCCCCTCCTTCACCTCCTCGCTTTAAAGACACGTCTCAGCTTCCTCTGACACACCGTTTGTCAGGGAACGGAGCGAGTCGCAGGGGCTAAACACGTCCTTCTCTTTCTGCTTTCAAATTTCTTCCTGCTTCTCACGAGCCTGTCAGAGCACACCAGGAAAGCTTGATTTGCGTAACAGGGTCAGGGTAGAGTCGCTTTTACAAATGACAGCCGAGCAAAATCAATGCCTGCACCTTGTTATGTGGACTTGGCTGCTGAGAGTTTGCGGCCGTAGGCTCTGCGTTGTAAAACCAGAGCCTAATGTTGCCATTTCTGGCAGCTTTATGCGTGTTTTTACACCTTAGGCAATACAGCCTTGTCAGCTGCCAACTCAGTGCGAACGCAGCTGTTAATATGAACACACACGCCGCTGTTCAGACACTTTCATTAGATGTTAGCCTTCAGATAAAGAAAGCAGCAATGTAAACAATTAGTTTGATTATCACAAGCTGTAAATTGATGCTGGCATTTGGCAAGGCCACTGAGTGTGAAGATATATGCAGTTCGTCAGAGCATGTGTCTGTGTTTTCATTTATTTTTAGGATTACACTTAGAAAATTGTTATTAGAGATAAGTAAAGTTACACACTTTAATTAGAGATTTATGCAGAGAGCACACTTTGTTTACTTAATTTCCCATTTTCAAAACGTCGGCTGAGTACAAGTTCTTCATTTTTCAGATATTTTTGAAGAGATCAGATATAAGATAATCCACTTGCATAAGGAAGGAAAAGCTACAGAGAAAATGGGACACCTAACAACCACCTGGAAGACCTGGTGGACACCAACACTGCCCCCATCAGATAAACAGCACTTAAAGCTTTCATCTTTGAGAAAGAGGAGAAAATCAAGCTGCTTCAGATCTGAAAACATCCACAGGTGTTTCTGTCCATCCTTTCACTGGGAGAAGGAAACTCAGCTCTATGGGTCTGAAAGGATGTGCAGCTGTCAAGAAGCCTCACTGAGAAAAAGAGACAGACACATCACTTGAGTGAGCGACTTGGACTTGAGTTGTATGTTGCCTGGCTCCTCAGATAGTCCGAGGAGAATAAGCCACTGATATCTCCCTGTCTTTTTGCTCAGCATTTTCCGAGCAGCCTACTTGTGGTCAAGCAGAGTATAAGTTAAAATATCACTTTTCATTACTAATTTTTCACTCACAGTCCAATTTACTTATTTTGCTTTATTTCCTTCTTTTGTTATGCTTTGTAAGTTAGTGTTTAACAGCAATATCATAAATAGTGCTGGTTATATGGCTGTAACCAATCTAGCATAGCGTCAACAACATTTTCAACAAAATCATTTTATATTAGGCCTACCCTGCTAGAAAACCAGCAGCAAAACCAGCATATGCTGTGTATCGATGCTGGTATGCTGGTCAACCAGCATGACCACGCTGGGGTGACCAACTAAACCAGCACCAAACCACCACTAGACAAGCATAGACTAGCTTAGACCAGCATGAAATGCATGCTGGAATATGCTGTTTTTTCTGCAGGATGGTGATTATTTTTTTTTCTTTTAGTAGTTTGTAATATTTGTCTATTTGTTACTTTCCAGAACAAATGGCTGTGTGCATTTAAAATCTGTTTGAGGAGATTAAAACCTAGCTAGACTTTGTATTCAGGACAATAATCAGGTTAATTTGAGGGTGGACCAACAGTGGCATGCAGTCAGCAGGGTGCCAACCTCATAAAGCCAGCGGGCCGATGCATGCTTGCTGTCTGGGTCACAACACAACTTACGACTGAAGAATTTTCAGCCCATGAAAATGAGCAAAACTGATTAAATTAGGACCACCAGCCTTAATATGGTAAGGAAAAAAAACCTTTCCTTTCCAGTCTTTCATGTGTGACTTAGCGTTTCAGGTTTGCTAGTCATGATCGGTCATTATCATTGTCCTGCAGCTCACAGTGGTGTCAGGATCAATACTGTATCAAATAACAAACCTTTCATTACAGAAGAACCTTCAGTCTGATGGACAGAAAGAAGCACTACACCCAACTTGAAATAGTTGGCTAGCATGTTTAGATAGCAAGAATGTTAGCTAGCACAAAAGCTAATTTAGCTGAATTTGTCAGCTAATCGAGCTGAACCCAGCTAGCATGTCTAAGTTGGCCCCATGTGAGTTTTAACTGGGCTATGTGGGTTTTATCTGGGTATGGGTTTGTAGTGGGCCTTTTGATGGGCTGTATGTGGGTCATAGTCAGGTCCCAGTTCAGCTACAGTCAGGGGTCCCATTTGGGCTACATTTGTGGCCCCAGTTGGGTTAATGTTGGCTACAGATGTGGACCAGTCAAGCTGATCATTCACGAGTCCTGGGAGTTGGTTTGTAATCATGTCTTGCATTTATTTTCATAAACATACAAATATGAAATATCAAATGTTTTTAAAAATAAAGCTAACCTTGCAGAATTTTTTGTAAACTACAGATCACAATGCTTTAAAACTTGCTAAAACTTCATATAGATTAGCTCTTATGCTAGCTAGCATACTTATTATACACACCACAGGCTAAGCAAGTTGTTTTGCCTCTTTAAATATTGCAATTACTGCATGTAGCTCTTCAGTTCTGTCCTGCAGACTGAAGGTTTTTCTATGTAGAAAAGCTCATTATTTGCAGGCATGTTGAACCTCCAGGTTTTAGTAGGGGCTTATTTTTGTAACTGCAAAGCCTGCCACTAATAATGATCCAGACTCGCACCCTGGAGACTCAAGACTCGACTCGGACTTGCATGAAACACCTCTGAGGTTAAGGCTGGCTTAGATGTAGCAGAGCAGCGTTTACACACGCTCACACAGAAGAGCATGAAAACACCTCACATACTAACAGTGTGCATGTATTTCTCAAAGGACATTCAAATTAATTGCCCTTGCCTCACCTTAAACTTTAAACTAGCCGTCAAAGGCTTTTAATTGAAGGCTAAGCCGCCACAGCCGTACAGACAGCATGTTTTCTTCCCTAAAGACCACGTTTCTGCTTTCAGAAGCTTAAACACACGAGTATAAACATACCTAATATACAAGTAATTACTGTTCAAGGCCACATGCACGTAACTCAGTTAGGGAAATGTATGCGTGAGCGAGAGCCTGCAGTCATAACTCAACTAATAACAATGGATTCCAGTTAGAAATAAACAACACCATCAATTCTGCGGCACAAATTGCATTGAACTTTTCAAATCCCAACCAAACTCGTATGACTCCGAGAAGACTAATGAACAATTTATCTCAATGAATTCATTTGTTTCACATTAGTCAGCAGTAAATGTTTTAATTTTGTTGGAGCGCGCGTTCATTTCTCTCCCAAATGGCTGCCAAGGCTAAGCTGTTTCTCCGTTCGCCTTTTATCTTAATGTTTTATTGTTTTTTTTGTTTTTTTTTTTACGTTTCACTGGAAAGCACAAGGGGTAGGGCTGCTCATACACAATGCAGCTTGCTCGCTCTTGCGCTAAATAAGCAGGGTAGGTAGTTTTTAGAGTTTTAAGGGAGTTAGAAAGGGGGGATTTTTTGTAACTTAGCATGCTAAATAGCTTGCCCGATCAGCACTTTTGCCTGGGAAAACGCTGCATCTCCTCCTCTCCGCTTCTCTCTCTCTCTATAGTTTATCTACTCTTAAACAAACTCAAAACTTAAGATTCATTAGCAATAATGTCAATGGCCTTGGAATAAGCCATGCATATAAAATCATCAGCGCAATAATAATAACTCAGCCAAATCCCCTCAGTGTCCCTAAGACAGAGTGTAATAGATCAGCCGGGGACGTGAACAAAGACAGCGCCTCAGAGAAACTACAATGGCGAGAATAAAAGGAGGGAGAGCGGTTTTTAATAGCTGTGATTTTCCAGCTTTAACTTGGAACGATCCAGCTAATTAAAAGTGGCAGATTGATTTCATCCAGAAGCGGAGTGGTTCATATGGACATTTGTTAGAGCCAGAAGGGAGGAAAAGTACCTATATGTAAAATACCCCATCTGCCTTGTAGCCTACTCAGTGCCTTGTTGACAACTGGGGTCCATGGCTTCATGGGGTCTGCACCACACACAAACCCTACCATCAGCCCAAAACAATCGGTACTGTGAGTCATCAGGCCACGCCACGTTACCAATCCTCAAGGGTCCAGTTAGCAACCTCACAAGCCCAGGTGAGGTGCTGTGTCCGGTGTCATGGTGTTAATAGAGGCACTCTGGTAGGTGTTCCGCTCCCATGTCCCTTTGAAACTAAAGAACACTGCACTGACCCGCGGGATATGTGTGTGGAGCCTCCTGCGTTGAATGTGGATGTGATTTCGGCCATGTCTATTTGCACGGACAATTCTAGCCAGACCCTGCTGGTCATGATCATTAAGTACCCGTGGGCAGCCACTGCGCTGTCCACTGTGGGTGGTAATGTGTTCTGTGATGTACTCCCACTATACACGTGACACTGTGGATCGAGAAATGTTAAATGCCCGCACAACTTCGGAAGTGGAATGTCCGCCTGGCACCCACTGTCATGGCTCATCCGTTACATACATATATATATATGACATAATATGAAAATGCCTATTGCCCTTTACATTGTGTGTAAATTTCATGAAGAATGAAACAATAGAAACAGCCCAAAATGACTTGGGAAAACGCCTGGTTCCATTGATTTACATTAAAAGTAAAGTAGGTTTTTTCCTTTTCCTGTAAAGTTGTCTTTTTGGAGAAGGTTCTCTTCTGACAACAGCAATATGGCACATGTAATTATTACTAAGAAGAAAAAGCTCCAAAAAAGAAGTTTCTTTGCTTCAAGTTCAGATTATTAAGATAATTTTGAATAAAGTCACTCTTTAGCGCAGAAAACAAGCACTTTAAGCACTTTAAGCTATAAAAATACACAACTGCAAATATTAGCATGGTCAATTTTGAATGTACTTTGGTCCATGTTTATAGAGAACAGTGAGTCATACAGCATCAGAAACCACATAATCAAGTCTATTAGAGATACTGAGACATTCCACGTTTTGAGGCGAGTGTGTGATGATTTAGGCCTGTAGTTAGCACCATGATAATTGATGGGCTATAAGCTTTAATTACTTGTTAGCTACATTAGCCTCATAGCTCCAGTGCTAAAACTGAAGTATCAGATTTCAGACACTAAACATGCTCAGCTGATCAACTACATTTGCTGTAAGCTGTAAAATGGACCTTTTGCCAAACTATCATTTTATTTATTAACTGTGACGTATTAAGCAGTCAAGATGCAATAAAATTTAAATATTGGACATAAAAGTCCTGACTGGAGAAAATGCTGAGTAATGCAGCACATGACTCAGCACATCTCACACTGTCCCACTGTATAAACAATATTTCATTGCTGGAATTACAAAGATTCTCTCTCTCTCTCTCTCTCTATCTCTATCTCTCTCTCTCTCTCTCTCTCTCTCTCTCATTCTTTCTGTCATTCTTTCTGTCTCTCTCTCTTACTCTCTCTCTCTCTTTCTCATGTTCTCCCTCCCTTTTCTTCTTTTTCTTTCTCTCTCCTCCCTCTCTCGTTTCTCTCATCTGTTTTAATTTATTTTTTCTTTGTTTCTGCTTTCTCTCTTTCTGTCTTTCTTTCCCTCCCTGTTTAGCTCTTTCTTTTTTCTATGCCTCTCTTTTCTGGGTTTCTTCTCTCTCTCTCTCTCTCTCTCTCTCTCTCTCTCTCTCTCTCTCTCTCTCTCTCTCTCCTGTTTTAATCTTTTTTAGTCTTTCTTTCTGCTTTCTCTCTTGTCTCATTCCCTTCACACTTTTTCTCTTTTTCCCACCCTCTTTCTCTTTTTTCTTCCTTTCTGTCTGTTTCTCCCCTCCCTCCTCCCCCTTTCTCTCATTCTCTCCCAACTTCCCTCACTCACTTTTTCTTTTTTAATCTCTGTATTTCCTCCTCCCTCTCTCTCTTTCTCTTGTTCCCTCTCCTGGCTCACTCTTTCTTTTTCTCTGTCTCTCTCTTTTCTGGTCCTCTTTTTTACACTTTGTCTTTCTGCCCTCTCTTTCCCTTCCACTAACTCTCTCGCCTTCCGTCCCTCTCCTCCCCTCTCTCTTCCTGCCACGACCTTTCTCTCTCTCTCTCTCTCTCTCTCTCTCTCTCTCTCTCTGTTCCTAAAGAGATCACTCAAAGCATAACGACCTTTCCTCTTTCTCTCCCCTGTATTTAATCAGAGTGGCCGGCGGGTCTTTGTCCTTATCTCTCTCTCTTGTTCCATTACTCAGGGCTGCAGCCGTTCGCAGAGAATATGAGGATTTAAAAACGCTGGAAAAAATAAAATAAATAAATAGAATTCCCATTGCCCTCTCCCTATCGGCCATCTTTCACTCTAAAGCGCTAGTCTATATTCATGCCGCTCTATCAGGCCCACGTTGACCTGAACGCTGGACCGGCCACCCGAGAGAATGGGCAGAGAATGGCCATGACACCTGCCCACCCTGAGGTGGGGAGAAATGTACGAGCGTTCACAGCCTTTTAGCACTACAGTCAGTTGTCTTCGGCTTCATTTCCTTTTCCATTCAGAACAGCAGCAGCCAGAGACACATCTATTCTGTGAAGGTTGTGAAATAGAGGCCCCTACATAGAGCTAGAAAAGAGCACTTCCTGAAGAAAATGCAAAGTGGTTGCACGGCTTAAGCAACAGGTTGCTATGGTGTTCTAGGTGGTTGCCAGGAGATTGCTATGGTATTCTAGTTTTTTCCCAGGTGTTGCTAGGTGGTTGCTATAGTATCCCAGGTAGCTGCTAGTAGAGGTTGCACAGACTAGTCGACTAGTTGTTTGGACAACTTTACTGCTTGGTGACGATGCTTTAAGCTTGATGTCGGCTGGTCGCTGTTCACATGATTATGACACTAATAACGTCTCAGAGAAGACAACAGGTGGTGGGTTTCCTGAAGGCTAGCAATGTGAACCATGGCTCTTTGGAAAGGGCATGTCACGCTCTACTGACCTGTGGAGTCTGACTTCGCCATGGATTTTACAATTTGAATTTTTAAAATCGCTTTTTGCAAAGCGTTTCCTTCTTCTGCGGTTTTATTCATGATGTCATCAGCGCTCAGTTAGTGTCGACCTGACTTTCATCACGTAACTGTTGACTTTAAAGGCTCTTCATATAACATGATACTCAAATGTTTCATATTAAAATGCTCCGTTATCTTCATCACTACTTTCCAAAACTGCTGCAGCAGCAACTTCAGCAGCTGTAAACTCTCTGCATGCCATTTTACATGTGTCGCCGATGTGGACTGCATGAAGAATGAAGGGTTTCCGGTGTGATGGGTCAGTCCTTAGTGATTTCCTGAATGTCCATTGGTCAGTTTCACACAAAATGTAGACAGACACACGAATCCACCAGTTCCACATGGTGAGAGGCAGATGACGTGTATCTCAGCCCGTCTTCACAGGCTTTGATGAAGCCCAGAGAGTTAAATGTTATTTTTTATTGTGTAACTTGTGCAGGATTGTTTTATTTGAAGAAAGCTGCAGTTGTTTTTTTGTTTTTTTTCTCGCATGGCCGTCTTTGTGGAGAGGTGTGGATTGTTTTTCACAGCAGGGGGTTCTGACCCCTTATCTTTCACCCCTCATTGCTCACTAGCAGCTCAACGTCACAATGTTTCACACAGAGAGAGACAATAGTGTCCTAGTTCATCTGATAACAGAGTTATGGGGGGAATATGTTTTATTTGATTAATTTAATTAAAAATATCCATGTTTGTTTCCATTCCGCCAGCAGAATGGCCACTACTGGGCCTGTAGATAGAGGATAAGGGACTGTAAAAGAAAGTATTACCTGTTGGTGAAGAATGTGGAATGAATACATTTAAGCTTGAATAACAGCTATAGATTTTTTTTGTCCCTTATACACTGCATCAGATGTTGTGCACTCTTTTCATGAAATGGCTTATAGAGAAGAGACCACTGGGTGTATATGTGTATTATGTGTGTATGAGTGAGTGTGTGTGCCCTTTGTTCCCACATTGTGTGAATTTTCTCATTTAGCCTTTGAGAATAGCGAGCTTAAAGCTTAAACACGGCTCGCTCTGCCGCTATGAATTGCCGGACGAAACATTTATGAGGGAAAATGAACTATTTCCCTGAATGGAGCTGCTGGTAATGCCTTTATGCCTTCACTTATCTGTGAAAGTTCCCGACGGATTTGGTGTAATCCCACTCCCTGACTCCGCCGCCATGCTTTTCATTAAATAACCCCGAATATTTTAGCTGGAAATGTGTTTGTCATATAATGAAACCAGTGCGGAGAGACTGAGAATAAAAACTATGCAAAATAGAGAGAGAGAGAGAGAGAGAGAGAGAGAGAGGGAGAGAGAGAGACAGAGAGAGACAGAGAGAGAGAGAGAGAGAGAGAGAGAGAAGAGACAGAGAGCACTTAAAACAGATTAATGCACTAAAGAAAAGAATGGACTATTTTCTCTGTTATTTTCTGTGTTAATAAAGATTAATTCTGATTAATAGACTTCAGAGTTTCTATGTTATTTTCTAGCTGGTGACATTCCCAAATAAGGAGGTCCAGGTCTAAGCCATTTTTTCTTTATAGGAAAAATGAATGGAACATTATCGCATGCTCTGATAAACAAAAAGTCAATGCATTTTGTCCTATAGAGTGAACAGATACCACTTTGGCTTCAGATGGGCCTCCTAAAAACATGCTCATATTGTTGTAATGTACAAACTCAAACACACAGAGCATCACATTATAATGCAGCATTTTGCGTTTTTCATGAAATTCACACTACAGGTAGGAGCTGGGTGGGAGATGGGGGGTGATCCAAACTTTGGTACTGCTTTGAAGTTTTAGATCACATTGACCATTTCTAATGACCACATAAATGAGAACTTACAGACTTGCTGGAAAGTCAAAAATCGTTTTTTTTTTTTTTTTTTTTTTTTTTTGAAAATCTCAAAATCTCAATTTTGAAAAGCTGTGTCCCAATTCAGGGGCTGCATCCTTCAGAGGCTTCATTTGAAGGCCGACTGTGTCACAGCAGCGCAACTAGGCTGTCTCATTTTGAAGACTCCTTCATATGAGGCCAAGAAATGTATCCTTCTTTTCTATGGCAACAAAAGATCCAATGGGTGGATCATTCCTCAGCTAGCATATCTCAAGGTTTATTGCATGTCAGCGTAGATTCGAGAACATGGTGGCGTCAGCAGAGGAGACACTTTAAGTATTTGGTTTAGACTGAGTCAAATAGCTAACGATACTAATGTTAAAAAAAGCCAATCTGAAGCAAAATTTATGCTAACATTTCATTTTGTTTTAGGGAGCAAGGAGCAAACAGAGAGAAGCATCTCCAGCACTAATAAATGAAAAAATTAAACTAAAATCAAAGTTTCTGGCTCCATCTTTAAAGAACTTTAACTTGACAAGAGAAGAAAATCTGCTGTAGAGCAGACCATCTCATTTCAGTTCCGTCTCATCTACAGACCCTTCGAAGGACACGCCTTCATAGACTGCATCCTTCGAAGGATGCAGCTCCTGAATTGTGACACATCTATGGTGTAAGCATGAAGCGTCTGGTGAATGCTTCTCAAGTTTAGCCTATGGTCCCTTCAGCCAATGGAAAGTCACGGTGCTGCAGCAGGCTCCACCCACCCAGTCTCCATAGCAATGACTGTCAGTACATAGAGTGTTTGGAATGTGAAAGTAGCTGAGAAGCTCCACAATTAATAAATCAAAGTTTAATGTTCTAATTTTCTCAAACCTTTGCTTGAATATCTAGTCTAATTGATGTAATTGATATTTTTGGTGATTTATATGTTTTTCTCATGTGTTGTTCCATCAGTGAGCTTAGTTTCTAATTTCTATAATAAATAAGCACATTAGCCAGTGCCAGAGGCCACAGGTCAAAAACACCTCATTACAGCGGGAGCTGAGATTGTTCTGAACACTTTGATATATGATATGCGAGTATCATGCCATATGCAAGTTCCTTTAAAGGCACATTTTAGAATGTATGCAAACATCAAGAAAATGCCTTCAGACCCCAGAGGGTTAAACAACATTCAGGGCTATAACCCCAGAAGCCCTGGCCAGGCGACGCACCTGGCCAGCACGACATGAATGGACAGTAATGACTGATGCTGAGCTAACCAGCATGCTAATGTCAGTCATCATTAGGAGCTAGCTAGCTGTGTAAATATAAACATGTCTATGACATCAACTCATCTGAGGTAAAACCATCTGGACACTGGATGTTTTTGACAGTCTGGATCACATAATGAAAAAAAAAGGTTTAATATTTCTGATGCAGAAGTGGTTGAATGGATGTATTAGCTCTTTGTAGTCTCTGCCTTGTTAAACAGCCTGTTTGGGTTGTAAGTTAACATTCATTTTAGTCAAAGTGAAACTTTTAGGAGACATTTTTGTGCTATTTGTTTAATTTTTAGAAAATCATCATCACCTTTTTATTTATATAGCACCTTTCCTATGCTCACCGACGCTTTACAATCAATACATAACAACAGCTAGTAGGGGAGGATTTCACTGACCATGGTATAGAGTCACTCAGCTAGCCTGGAAACAGTCCTTAGCTTCAGGGCAAGTCTCACACCATAACTATGGTGCACCACACAGGAGGCCAGCCTGGGAAGCCTCGAAGGCCAAAAATGTCCTCAGCCACACAGGGGGAGCATTTTTCTGCAGCCCAACAATCCGGGCAGCCTCATAGCTGCAATGCAGCATCACCCAAGCACTCGATGTAGCGTCGCTTAGACAGCCGGCCCCAGAGGCCTCATAGTTGCATCGTAGCGATTATCATGCAGCCAAACACTACCAGTCAATTAGGTCCCCAGTCCAGAGAGCCTCATAGCCGCGATACAGTGCTTCTCAAGCGGTCAGTCCAGGCTGCATCTTAGCTGAGATGTAGTGTCACCAAATTAGCCAGACCAAGAAGCCTCTGAGCCACAGGTAGAACATTGCTCCTGGCTATCTTGGTGGATATGATGGCAAACTCTTCAGCCAGCAGGGAAACATCAAAACATACACACAAACAATATAAAACAAACAAAAAAACGACATAAAGCGGCAGCCATATTGCACCAGTGTACTTACAGCGGAGCACACACACACAAAATGTCTTTACCTTTTAGTTTATGAACCAATTCAGTGACATTTTTAACTAGAGAGCCAGATTTTGTTCCCTTTTCCTCACTGTTCTTTTTCTGCTCTCCATAGAAACAACATCTGTATTTAATAAAAATAAATAATTAAAGACTAACGTTTAAGTTGCAATTAAACTGTTTTGTGTGGGTGAATTCCTGGTGCCTAATCAAAGCATTAATAATAATAAGGTCTGTATTGAAAATGTCTCGGCTGGATGGAAACCTAGATTTATTAATAACAATCAGTCAAAACGCTGTTGTTGGCAACATGACAAATTTGAGTGTTTTTGTTCTTTTAGCTTTAACAGAAAAGGTTGGAGACCCCTGATGTAAAGTAGTAACGTTAAGCTTCCAAGAAAAAAACATTCAAGCTGTCAGCTTTTGAAATATCTTAGTACTTTTAATGTATTAGATTAAAGCATTTATAGGCTGACTATACAAATCTATGAATGTAAAATATATGAAATCTATTTTAACATGAACATGCATCAGAAACCGGCATTCTAAGAGAGAAAATCAATACCAAAATTTTGGATTCCCTCAGTAAACCCTGGCCATTTCCACCCCCCTCCTACAGACATTCTATACTAAAGCAATAAGCCACGAGAGGCTGTGTGTTACTGCAAATTTAAAATGGGAAGGGAGTTCTTACGCATGACATGAAGTGGATATCTGTGATAAAATCGCAGCCTTAAAGGCTTATTGTCTTTATAATAACACAAAATATGATAAAATATACTATTTTCAGAAAAGAATGATATAGTAATTAAGTTATTATTGATAAAAATCAACATAAAGCACTATTCCACCAAGAAATGTAGTTCCTTTATAAGTACTTTCTGGTCATCAAATCACCACGGCAAGTCTTATTTAGCACCAATCCAGCAGTGCCCTCTTCTCATGCTGGGGCTGAATCTCAATTGGCTCCCTGCTCCCTACATAGTGCACTGCGCAGGGATTTAAATACTGGATCCTGCAGCCCAACAGTGCAAATTATAACTAAGAAATAGTCATTAGATATTCAGACATGTCCATACTCAATAAATGATGCACAATTTGGCTGTAGAGGCCAGAATCTCTAAACTTTCATAGCTAGCACACTATTAGGGAGTACGGAGCCATTTGGGATTAAGCCTGGGTTTGATGCTACTTCTGACTGAAACACAAGCATGTGAAGTGTGTAAAACATTCAAGTGACATTTTTTAGACTTTTATACTGTATTTTTACAGTCAATCATACTGTAAATACTTTAATTCAAGCTTGTGATATGGAGTTGTTTAGGCTGTTGGCTATCTTTTAGCCTGTTAGCTAGCTGACCAGTCTAGTTCTAGTTAAGAACATAAGTTGTCAGCCCCTCAGTTTAAACAAAAAAAACAGGTTCTTACTTCATCAGTACACTCTGTGGTCAACGTAAGCAGCATGAGAGTTCAGTTGTTGTGAAGCGGTCATATAATAATTATACAACGGCTTTTGGTGTTAGGACCAGAACTATTTGCTTTATAAATAGTAGTTACCCTTACAAAAAAAGATATTTATTCAAATGTGCTATAACTATACTTCTCTTAAGCTAAAAATAAGTTAGTATGCTTTCAGTTTACTTTTTATGTACTTATCTGTAACGTAACAGAACCAGCCAGACGCTTATGGTAATAAACAAGTAATGAGGCTTTACTTGTACAAGGTTTGACAGGAATTGTAGTTGGTGAACAGGTGTAAGTCAAATCCACACACACACACACACATAAAATTTTTAAGTCGCTTATCCTTCTGGGTCGCAGGGGGAGCTGGAGCCTATCCCAGCGGTCATTGGGCGGAATGGCAGCCAGGCTATCGCAGGGCAGACAGACAGGCATATACATACACACCTAGGGGCAGTTTAGCATGAAACCCACACAGACACAGGGGAGAACACGTTTGCTCAACACAGAAAGGACCCTGGTCACCGGGTAAACCCAGGCCCTTCTTGTTGGGAGGTGACAGCGCTACCCACTGCACCACTCTGCCGCCCTGTCAAACCAGATCAAAAAGGGGAAAGACAAAAAGGCAGAAAATCCAGAAACACAGTCAGAACACAATAAGACAATAAACAAGCAAGAATTACAAGTAAGTATTCTTGCCTTATACACACAATTTAACGATACTTCATTTGTAGTTTGGGGTGGAATAGCTTAAAGTTCATATAGTACATTCGTGGAACTGATCTTTTATGTAATTGTAGAGAAGTACAACCTGTTTGTCGGCAGCCAGGGACTGATTTTGGAGAGGTTGCTTGGCACAAATTCTAATATCAAACTTTCCTAAAGAGCGTGTGTGTTTCTTGTGTTTTATTTTGTGTTTTATTGTGTAATCCATCGGTAGTGTCCACATTAATTTACTTCAAGTCTTCTTAAACTACTGTTAAAGGTACATGTCAAGCATAAAAAAATACCTAAATAGAAACCTAATAGTATACATTAAAGTGCAAAGATAATATTTAAGTAGTAAACTATAAGCATTTCATGTTTCATATATATTGTGTATTTCATTTAAAGAAAACCTACAAGTATAACTGTAATACATAAACTATTAAACTAGTAGTTGACTTTAAAGTATAATTAAAAGTGTACTTTCATAAACTTAAACATGGAATAGAAGTATATAATGGGTAAATGAAAACTGTACTACTCTTACACTAAAGAACACTTAAAAGTATAATTTTATATGGGTCATTCTCAATTTAGAGTGAAAATTCAGGTGGATAAATTTTTTTTAAAAATCAATTTCTTTCATCCCAAAACTAAATAACCCTCATATGTCAATTAACATCTCCTATTATCATATATGCAAAAGGAGAGCTTAATTCTGAACATATTTTACTGCGACTCCAGTGACATTCTGGTTAAAATTGAGAATTTGGTAATTTGGAATTTTGTAAATTGGCTGACTATTGATGGTCAGGTGACCTTGTGCAACTATTTAAAATCAGTAATAAAAGTGATATATGGCATTATTTAGACAAAATTTTAATTACCCAGCCAATAAAGCACATAACCCCAGTGACACATAGAAGTAATGAGCTGCCTGATAAACAACATTATTATATACTGAGCAAGTGTGGCCTTCTCATGCTTTGAGATGCTTCCTCTCTGATGAGCCTCGGCCCAAAGAAGCAGTTTAATAGAGCTGAAAATATTGTGTTAAAGTTGAGTCCTGATAACACCAGTGACCAAAATCACTGTTTTGTCAGTACATTGATACTAGTATACTTACTATATAAAGTATACTTGGGAAATATACTTGAACTTTACTTAAGTTTACTTAATAAAATTGACTTTAAATATACTTTTTTGTCACACTGATTTACCACATTTAACAATACAACCAGTGGTGTAAGCAGAAATAAACTATTGGGTTGGCCTGTGAAAAAGTAGATGGATCAACTGAGTATTTCCAAACACACTGTCCTGCAATGCAATAATATCAGGCCATAGCCTATAGCTGCCAGCAATGCCGTCACCACTCTATCTATTCCAACACTTCTGCTCTATGGTGACAAAACAACAGTGTCTGTGTTTACATGCAAAGATTTTTGCCAATCTGATTGAACACATTCCGATTATAGATTAAGACTGACGTGTTTATTTGCTCACTCTACTCAACAATCGGATGGGAAATCTCCGTTTACATGCACACTACAAGTAATCTGATCCAAAATTATGTGCATGCATAGAGAACTGCTTAGTATAGACATTACCATGACAACAAGCATCACGTGAGTCCAGTCAGAGTGAGATGAGCAGCAGTGAGCAGTGCTTGTGTTTTTAATTATTTTAAAATGATGTCAGACTCAGGAAAATGTGCTTCATATGTCCATATTAAAGAAGGACGAGAGGAAGACGTCGTGTTCTGAGACACATAAGCTGGACGTCCGTCCCACCGCCGTCTTTTAAAGTTCAAAGCATAAACTCCGTCTCCTCTGCAGACCAGTTTCTGCTCCCGCCATGTTGAACGTTATAAACTTTTGCTACGACACAACGCACATGCACAGAACATCCTTAAACTTTTTTCAGTTGGGAATGTAATCAGATACAGGCGTTTTCTTCCTTAATGCTTATTATTCTTCTATGTTATAGATTATTTACAGGATCACCCACCTTGTTCAACCTGATAGAAATTGTATTCCGAATGGCCTCAATCGGACGTATTCTATTCTGATTGAGCTATCAGTTGGATTATTAAGGGATCATTAGGCTGCATGTAAACATGGCTAATAAGACTGTGTACACATCAACCAGACTAATGAATTCACATAAACCCAACCAGCACTGCAACGCATGGAAACAAGCAAGCTCTCACATGTGCTTCAAATCACGCGCACCTTTATTTAACTTTTAAATCTTTTAAAATATATTATTTAAATAACTGATATTATCCTAATTTAATTTGTAATTTTTAGTTTAATTTTGAATTATCTTAATTTAATTTCTAGTTTGATTTTTAATGTCGCTGTTGTTGGAAGAAAACATCATATCTCCAAAATGACAACTTTACAGGAGAAGGAAAAAACCTACTTTACTTTTAATGTAAGTCAGTGGAACCAAACTTTAGTAGTAATTTTGGGCCGTTCCTTTTGGACCATTCTTCATGATATTTACACATAATGTAAAGAGTAACAGGCATTTTCAAATTATGTCAAAAACTGAAAAACGACAAAAATGGAGATACAAGGTTTTCTTCTGTCAACAGCAATGTAATAATTTTCTCATTAAAATCTATTGTTTTAATCATGTTTTTAATTTCTATTTACCTTTAATGTTTAAATGATGTATTTTTTCATTTGTAAAGCACTTTGAATGACAGCAGTGTATGAAAGGTGCTATATAAATAAACTTGCCTTGCTTGTGACTGCATAAACAACTTCAACACTATCATATAACAACATCAGCTGCAGAAAGCCACTGAGCCATCGTACTGGATGAGGCTTGCTGGTCCGGTCAGGTTGTCGGTCTTATGATGTCAATTAAACATGCAGAATCTGAACAAAAATGACCAAAAAGTGAGTATAAACATAAAGAGCAGACTTTTCTGTGGATGTGTTCATACTAATGTCAGATAAACTGCCCATGGTGTGCCAGTTATTCTTTGAATGTGTTTCTACTCTGAGCTTTGCCAGCAAACTGACATTTTTATTGGTAAAACGGCCAAACCAAAATAAATATAACGTTAAATTGTCCATGTTGGAACTGGTTTCAGTCCCAGCTTACAGTTTAATCGCCAAGGCCAAGCAGTGCTAATTGCTTATATCAACAGATTCCATATGTTTTCTCCCTCACTGCTGTATTGATGTATGGTATAATTAAAGTCTCCGTATGCCTCTATTTGACTCTTCCGTCAGTAAGAGCAGAGGAAGGGAGCATCTTTCCTGCAGTCTTTTTCACACCCACAAATCGAATGAAAATTAAATCAAAACATTTACATGCGCAACTCCTCCATTATGTCGTCAATTCATTCAAGCCAGAAAGCACAAAACACTGAATATTCATAGGACGTTTTAGCACAGAGCTCTGGGAGGGCAAATCTGCTCATCACCATCACATGTGCTCACTGAGTGCATTAAAACCAGGAGCGGAAATCATAACAGAAAGTTTGCAGACTTGATAATAAGTGACTACATTCTAAATTTGCCAACAAGTATCAACAAAGTGTGTGCAGCACAGACAGCAATGAACAACAGGCTTATACAGTGCATTAAAAACACTCTAAAAAGAACAAGCCCTAAAAAATGTACTCAAATACCCTTCAAATTCCAAAATAATCAAATCTCAGTTGCAGCCCCCTAATGAGAGTTGCAAAGGGAGATGTTAGAGGTGTTGAGAAAAACTCCCTAAGAGCATGAGGAAGAACCACTAGGAGAAACCCAGGTCAAACTTCAGAACCAGGAAGTCTTAAAAGGGACCAAGACTCAAAAGGAGAAGCTACCCAGGAACATGTGGAAGAACCACTGAAAAGAACCAATACTCAAAAGGAAAAACTCCTGAAGAGCTTGAGGAAGAACCACTGAGAGGAACCAGAACCGAAAAAGAGAAACTGTCTAAGAACCTGAGGAAAAACCACTGAGAGAAACCAAGACTCAAAAGCAGAAACTCCTGAAGAGCTTGAAGAAGAACCACAGAGAAGAACCAAAACTCAAAAGGAGAACTCCTGAAGAGCTTGAGGATGAACCACCGAGAGGAGCCAAAACTAAAAATGAAAAACTCCCTAAGAGCATAAGGATGAACCACTAAGAGAAACTGAGGTGGTGCTTCAGAACTAACAAGTCTTAAGAGGAATCAAGACTCAAAATTAGAAACTACCAAATATGTTGAGAAAGAACCACAGAGAGGAACCAAAACTCAAAAGGAGAAAGTCCTGAAGAGCATGAGGAAGAACAACTGAGAGGAACCAATACTCAAAAGGGGAAGCTCCTGATCAGCACGTGGAAGAACCACTGAGAGGAACCAGGACTCAAAAGGAGAAACTACCTAGGAGCATATGGAAGAACCACTGAGAGAAACCAAGACCCAAAAGGAGAAACTCCCAAAGAGCATGAGGAAGAACCACTGAAAGGAACCAACACTGAAAAAGAGAAAATCCTGAAGACCATGGGGAAGAACCACTGACAGGAACCAAGACCCAAAAGGAGAATCTCCCAAAGAGCTTGAGGAAGACCCACTGAAAGGAACCAAGACTGAAAAAGAGAAAATCCTGAAAAGCATGGGGAAGAACCATTGAGAGGAACCAAGACACAAAACCCATACCTTGTATTTCCACTAAATGGCCGCTTTATTAGAAACACGTACCTTGAGCTTTAACTCACTGGCCACTTTATCAGAAACATGTACCTTGAGCTTTAACTCACTGGCCACTTTATTAGAAACACTTACCTTTAACTTCTACTTATCGGCCACTTTATTAGAAGAAACTCTTTCAGAGCATGAGGAAGAATGAGAGAAACACAGGTGGTACTTCAGGGCCAGTGTTTTGGAACCACTGCTAGGTGCTTGGGTGAGATGTAACAATGAAACAAAATAGATTCTCACCAAGTGAAAACATACGGTCGCAGTGTGCGGAAACATGACTAGCATCATTACTACATGCTTCTCAGCCCAACATGCAGGAGAACCGCACCTCTCAGCCCTCAGTTTATGTCGAGAGTGAGCAAAGACCCAGCAGCCGCTTCCTGATTTCCCCAGTCAGGCTCTAATTGCCTTGAGCAGCAGGTCTGTTCTTCACACGTGTGTCCCTGTAATCACACCAGCAGCTAAAAAAAAAGAAAAACAAGCTTCTTCAGTGGGATTGTGGGAACCCAGGAAATTCCCACAATCTTCAGCCTTCTGTGAAAGTCCCACAAAGCTCAACATTTCCTTCCCACCTCTTCGACAGCCACAGCATGATGCAGATTAAAAGCAGATAATATTTCTTTTTAATACTTTCGAACCCATAATAAGATCTTCAGTCCATAAAAACATCAATGAACGCTCCTCTACACCAGACTGAGATATCAGTCAGAAATGAGTTTATAAACAACCCCAATAAACACTTCTATATGCTAGAATTTTAGATATTAGACTGTAAACAACCTCAATTAACACTCCTATGTGCTAGAATTTTAGATATTAGCCTGTAAACAACCCCAATAAACACTTCTATACACTAGAATTTTAGATATTAGCCTGTGAACAACCTCAATTAACACCACTATACACTATAATATTAGATATTAGCCTGCAAGCAACCTCAATTAACATTCCTATGTGCTAGAATTTTAGATACTAGCCTGTGAACAACCTCAATAAACACTTCTATACACTGGGATAATAGATATTAGTCTGTAAACAGCCTCAGTAAACATTCCTATATACTAGAATATTAGATATTAGCCTGTAAACAACCTCAGTAAACACTAGTATACACTGGAATATAAGATATTAGTCTGTAAACAACCTCAATAAACACTCCTTTACAATAGACTACAAGATATTAGCCTGTAAACAACCTCGGGTGAGTCCATAAACAGCCTCAATAAACACTGCTATACACTAGAATAAGAGAAATTAGTCTGTAAACAACTCATTAGAGCCAACAGATTCTGAAAGGTGTCTAAATCATCACTGTGTACATCAAAAACAAAGACAGAGAATGAAAAGTGATCTGTATACAAAACTACAGACTGAGCAGTGCAGCGGGCAGCGTGTTGAGGAAAAGACTGGTGAAATCTCTAGTTCTACAGGGTAAAACTGACTTTCTCTTACTCAGAATTCAGAAGCAGTGAAGCTCTGAAGATAATGAGGAATTATGTCTCTGGTGGGTTAATTCTGATTGGACTGAATATTTATCTCCCCCAGTTATTTATTTATCTTTGCACCCGGACATTGGTAGGTAAACAGCTCCAGCATGGTGGGAGATGGAGGGATAAACCATGCTAACGGAGAGAGGGATCAAAGACATCGCCATGTAGATGAGTCTAGACGCACTTCACACTACTTAACTATGCACACACACACTGGCTTTCCATCCTGCCCCCCAACACCGCCCCCCACAACACACCATCTATTGATTTCTACTCAAGAAGGGATTTTCATAATCCTGTCTGTACTCCTCTAGTGTTTGAGATGGATATGTGCAATTAAGAGCTGTTGTGTTTACCCTGCCTCACGCCGCAAACAAACAAGTCTTGGGCGGGAATACTAACGTGCTTCAAAACATGAATCCAAGCAGTAAAGGCTTAAAAGTTTGACCGCCAGTCTAGAATCTTAATAAACAGTTATTAGCACTACGGCTCTAAAGAGTCTGGCAATGTTATCAGCACGCAGTCTGAATCTGAAACAAAGCTTTCCAGCAAAACGCTGTCATGATGTCAGGGACGTATGACACAAGTGTGATTCATTTGATATTGCAAATAGCTAGTGGATTTCATGTAATTGCATGGCACTCTGATACATGACATTATTTTTTACTGTATTTATACTCCATTCATTTGCATTCTGCCACATATGTAGGGGCAACACATATGAACCGTTACCTCAACATAAACTGTTCACATATTTTCACATATTGAACATATTTTCACATAATTGACATGTTTAATGTTGACATATTGTCAGTTTGCATGTTAATACCTTCAGGATGTCTTTAGACTATATGCCCAAATTTGTGATTTCCATGTCTAATTAGTTCATCCTTAAGTTGCCTTCCCTCTGTACACCTCCAGTAGTCAAATAGTTCTAAAATATACACCACACTGCAATATTGAATGTTTGAATGCCCTTTTGTCCACTTTATTAGAAACACCTATCTTTAACTTCCACTCATTGGCTACCTTTTTAGAAACACCTACATTGTACTTCCACTGAATGGCCACTTTATCAGAAACATATACCTGGAGTTTTAACTCACAGGCTACCTTTTCAGAAACACCTACCTTCAAATTCTACTTATCAGCCACTTTATTAGAAACACCTACCTTGAGCTTTAACTCACTGGCCACTTTATCAGAAACATGTACTTTGAGCTTTAACTCACTGGCCACTTTATTAGAAACACCTATCTTGTGCTTCCACACACTGGCCACTTTGTTGGAAACACCCACTTTATAGCAGACTGTAGCCCATTAGTTGTACAGTGTATAGTGACTTTCCATGTGACCGCTGTTGTGATGACTCCACTTTGTGACTCGTAGGTCTGGAAAATCACCACCTACCACGAGCAGCACGTGTACCTTGACATTTTCAGCGCAGTCCCCGCGGTCTCCATAATGCTCTGAACTATCATTTTAATGCAGTTTTGAATGGTAAGAGCAAATTAAACAAATAACACCCATTGTGCAGCATCCCCTCTCAGGAGAGCAATTACAGAGAAAAGAAAAGAGCGGCGCAACACAAAAAGAGCAAATCTGCTGAAAGATGTTCATTTTCAGCAAGGTACTTATTGTGTGCCGTGATATTTAAAACTGAATTGCAGTGTTAGAGGTTAAGTTCTAACAAATTCTTATATCGTCACGGACGTCCTGTATGTATAGTATAATGAGAGTGCAGGAACAGCTAATGGCAGATAATGACAGAGCGGATGGAGAGATGGAGAGACAGAGTTTTTTTTTTTTAAGTTATTCGGTCAACCAAGGCATTGAAATTCCATTCAGTTTCACCTTGACCTTCAGGAAAGACTGAATGCTTGTGTCATCATTCTGAAAGAAATGAAAATGCAAGCATTTCCTTTTGTTCTTATGCAAATAAAGGAAAGATGGAATTTTTACAAAGGAAAGTGTGACTGTAACTTCATTGTGCTACAGTTCCAATAAAGTTAGTCTTTTTTAATATAAAGGAGGGCACACCTGCTAAGGCCACTCCTCAGCTATGAGTTTTGGGAATTAGGATTCGAGGCCACATTTGGTCTAAATGAAACAAAAAGATGGCAGGTGGCGGGCAAGTCTAACATCTGCACGTTCGAGCATTTAACGTCCTCCAACACTCCTCGACCACTTTATCAGAAACCTCGCCCTCGCTGGTGAACAGTTACAGACTCATTTGTAAAAGCACTGTTTGTGAAAGGTAACTTCTAGCCCTTCATCAACAGTCAGTTTTTGACCACAGAGCTGCTGTTATCTGGTCCTATGGTCAGAAACTGACCAGTGATGAATGTGAGGGGCTAATAAAATGTATGGCAACAAATGGGCTACAGTCTGTAACTGGACACCAAAGGAAGGGTTTCTGATAAAGTGGCCAGGTAAGTAGAAGGTAGGTGTTTCTAGTAAAGTAGCCAGTGAATGGAAGTTCAAGGAAGGTATTTCTGATAAAGTGGCCACTATGTAGAAGTACAAAGTGTGTATTTCTAATGATGTGGCCAGTGAATGAAAGTGCAAGGTAGGTGTTTCTAATAAAGTGGCCAGTGAATGGATGCACAAGATAGGTGTTTCTAATAAAGTGGCCAGTGAGAGGATGCACAAGGTGGGTGTTTCTTATAAAGTGGCCAGTGACTGGAAGTTCAAGGCAGGTGTTTCTAATAAAGTGGCCAGTAAGTGGATGTGCAAGGTAGGTGTTTCTAATAAAGTGGTCAGTGAGTGGAAGCACAAGGTAGGTGTTTCTAATAAAGTAGCCACTGAGTGGATGTGCAAGGTAGGTGTTTCTAATAGAGTGGCCAGTGAGAGAAAGCACATTGTACTGTTTCTAATAAAGTGGCCAGACAGCGGAAGTAGAAGGTCAGTGTTTCTACGCAAATGGTCAGTCGGTGCAGAAGATTTATCTGTTGAGCTGCTTGGCATTAAAGCAATAGATCTGCTTTTGTTTGCAAGCAGACCTCACAGTTTGAGTATCATCTTCTTGAAGAGAAAGAGGCTTGTTTTTAGCAACAGTGCGCAGATCCAGCAGGTGGTGGCTTCACCTCTCCTCCAACAATAGGCCGGACACTCAGAAGGCTGTGTGTATGTGTAGAGGGATGGGATGGTGCCCGGCCACAGGCTGTGTGTTTTTGTCCCTCTTTGTCTCTCTCAGACAGGCGTCTCTTGGTGGGACGCCCTGGCCGTTTGTCCTTGCTCCACGCGAATCAATTACACACCGCTGCGTTCGACTTTGACAAATACGACCTAGTGGGAGGAACTCTTCACACGGTGTCTTCTTTTCTGCTCTTCTGCTCTCTTCTCCTGGATGAAACGCTTCATCTCTTTCTTTTGGGCCATCAATCTGCCCTTTTCCTTTCCGGCAGTGGACGGCCCTGTGCTGTGATGTAGTTCAGAGAATGTTATACACTGCTCTGCAGCCGTCTTTCTCTGCACAGGGGCTTTCTTTTAATTCTCCATCAGAAAATGACAGTTCCTCTAGTGTCCACTGTACTTTCAAATGTCTTTTTTATACAATACTGATGGATGTTACACCTTAAAGTGGAATTCCACCAATTCTTTGCAAAAGTCTTGCAAAAGTCGTTGCAATGTAAACAAGTTCATTCAGAGTGATTTGATTACCGAATACCAAGTCAAGAGTGTTCACAGTGGTAGTGGTAGGAACCAGACATCTGAAACCTCTAAGAACAGAATGGTTATATGTTATATGAAATGGTTATGAATATGCTGCCTGATGTCTGAGACACAGTTCAATCATAGTTATGAGTTGATTTTGGTCTGAAATATAGTTTTTAAAAAAACTATTCATGGTGCAGGGTGTTATAAGGCAAAACAGTCCCCAAAAAATCAGTATTTTTCATTTTATAAACCTCCAAATGTTTTCAGTGCATAACAGGTCTGGACTGCAGGCAGCCCAGTTTAGCACCCAGACTCTTTTAATATGAAGCAATGCTGCTGTAATACATGTAGAATGTGGTTTGGCATCATCATGCTGAAATAATTAAGGCCTTCCCTGAAAAAGACGTTGTCTGGATGGCAGCATATGTTGCCAAAACATGTATATATAGTTCAGCATTAATGGTGCCTTCACAGATGAGTACATCACCCATGTCATGTGCACTAATGCACCCCTATACCATCATGTACACTGGCTTTTGAACTGTGCACTGATAACAAGCTGAGTGGTGTTTAGCCTGGAGGACACAATGTCCATGATTTCCAAAAAGAATTTCAAATGTTGATTTTGTCAGACCACTGGATACTTTTCGACTTCCCCTCAGTCCATTTTAAATGAGCTTGGGCCCAGAGAAGGTGGCAGCGTTTATGTATGGTTTCTTCTTTGTATTTTAGAGTTTTAATTAGCATTTGTGGATGCAGCAACAGACTGTTTTCACAGACAGCGGTTTTCAAAAGTTCAGAATCATGTTTTTAATGCAGTACCGTCTGAGGGCTCAAAGATCATGGCCAGCAAATACTGTTTTTTGGTCTTGTCCCTTGCATACAGAGATTTCTCCAGATTTGATTTCCAGTTATTCTTGAATTGTTGCACTATTTGATTTTGCAGTCTTTCAATAAGTGGTGAACCCCTCCCCATCTTAACCTCTGAAAGATTCAGCCTCTCTGAGATGCTCTTTTTATACCCAATCATGTTACTGACCTGTTACTAATTAACCACCAGGTGTTTTTTTTTTTGCATTACACAAATTTACCAGCCTTTTATTGCTCTGTCCCAACTTTTTTTGGAACGTGTTGTTGGCATCAAATTCAAAATGGGCATATATCTTTCAAAAAATAATACAATTTCTCAGATTCAACATTTGATATGTTGTCTTTGTACTATTTTCAATGAAATATACATAAGTGTGTGTGATTGTGTAAACAACCATAATCCTGTAATCTACATCATATATGACAATGAAATTGTGGTTCACGGTGGTCTGAACCAGGGAGTAATAACTATCTGGAGAAAAAAAAATCTCTTTGGTTAAGCAGGCTTTTGTGCCTTTAAGACATATACTGATATATATGTATGTAAATGACCTCTATTCTGATACGCTACCCTGTATTGTGTGACATTCAAAAAGCAGTATAGGCCGAAAAACTCTTTATGGTGGATATACAGCATGTGAATGTGTATATGTGACATGATAAAAACAGTGAACTCAAAACTGGCTGATTTTGCAGCTTCAGTACATACAGGTTTCGTATGTACTGTAGAAGGAGTGAACAATATGTTTTGAGACTTTCTAGTGTTTACATGCTACATTGAACTCTTTCATTCTTAAAAAATGAGAAAATTTGATTTTCCATTATATGGGCCCTTTAAAGACATAGCATTCTAATAGGAAATGGTAGAGTCGACTGTTCTGTTTGAGCTGATCTAGATTCTGGGGAGAAGGCGAGCAAAGGGAATGTTAATTTCGGATGAAATCACCCCTCAAGCGGTCGTTCCAGCGCACCATTTACTTCCAGAGTAATCACGGATCGCTCTCTTTCCTTTTCAATATCACGCTCCTGGTCCCAGACAAGGGTTGCCAGTGCCTCTCTAATCCCTCTCCAATCAGCCAGCAGAAGGTTATGCACTTCCCTGCCGCTCAGAGTGAGAACATGCGCACCGTGCCCTAACGTTTGCCCTGCGAGTCTCTGGAGATCCTGATACGGAAACTGGGATTTCAGTAACGAAACAAAGTGTATCGGTCTTTCTTTCAGTCTTGCCGTCTGTCTCTTTCTCTCTCTCTCTCCTCTTCTGTCTGTTCTCTGCCTCTCAGAGGGAGAAGGAGAGGATGAGAGCAGCTCTCTGCTACCTCCATAGGTCTCTGGTGCTAATGCAGAAAAGGCAGGCTCAGTTTCCAATCTTCCCTCAACCATCTGTGGTTCCCCTCCACCCCTCTGGTTTCTGTTTACCTCTGCAGTTCATCTTCTGCAGGAGAGCAAGCTGACAGACGCACCGGAGAACAGCAGCCCACCTTGAGAGGCATAGTGAAGCTGCTGAAAGTGTAAGCAAGTCGTGAAAAAGGGTTTACATTCCAAAAGGGAATGTGCTGTTATGAACTCGGATCAAGGGACAATGATTCATACATTTCACTGTAAATGTGTCCTACTATGTCTTGAGCTAGAATCAGGGGTTGTTGATATAACTGTACGTGCTATTATTATGAAATACAAGCATCTAGGGGCAACAATAGCCACATAGTGGGGCCACCAAGTGCTGAAGCACATAGCGTATAAATATCACCCATCCTTGCTTGTATTATACTCCTCACAGAGTTCCAAACTGTTTCTGGAACCAACATCAGCACAAGAACTGTGCCTTAGAAGCTTCATTAAATGAATTTTCATGGTTAAACAGGTGAATACAAGCCTAAGATCACTATGCGCAATGCCAAGCATTGGATGGAGTGGTGTAAAGCACTGCCACTGGACTCTGGAGCAGTGGAAACTCTGGAGTGATGAATCACTCTTCTCTATCTGGCAGTCTGATGGACAAGTCTGGGTTTGGCAAAAGTCAGGAGAATATTATCTACTGGAATGCATAGTGCCAACAGTAAAGTTTGGTGGAGGAGGGATAATGGGCTGGGGCTGTTTTTCAGGATTTGGACCCTTTAGTTCCAGTGAAGGGTGATTTTGAACATTTTGAACAATTATATGCATCGAACTCTGTGTCTGCCGTTTGGGAAAGACCCTTTCCTGTTCAAGCATGACTGAGCCCCTGTGGACAAAGAGAGCTCAACCCCACTGAACACCTTTGGGATAAGCTGGGGGAATTGCGAGAATTGTAAGTAAAGGTTTTGAGCACTTAAATTGAAATGTAAAGTTTTTTAGCACTGAGATGAAATTATATTAAATATTTCAATTATTTACATCATATTATCACATAACTTATACAGATATCACATAACATATTATATATATAGAGGGGCTGGTGATAGTTTTAACTTAGCTAAAGTTACTGGAAATTAGTGCTTTAACAGTACTGCTAAATAAGTATATAATATCTTCAAAACAGTGGGTGCAAAAAGGCTACTATGAGTAAATTATCATTGTTTGCAACCAAAACAATCAGGTACCACTTAGTTTTTTGTCTGAAATTGATGTAGAACTCCTTGATTTCTGTGGACTGCGCTCCCTATGAGAGTTCCTCTGCAAATTACATTGGTGATCATAGGGGTCCAAGCACTTCATGACTTAAGGAGCCAGTATAGGCCTTCAGGCAGGTAGAACAAAAATTACAGTGAATTTTAGAGTGGCCTCTATTTATAATAACTGCTGAGGGGGGATTTTAAAAGAAGATGTTTGCTAAATGTCATACACACTAACCTTGGTATTGTAAGCAATAGATTATTTTAAATAAACAATTCAAAATACAATACCATTTCCGACATGAATTGCCTCAGTTGTTGAACTGAATCATCCTACAGCATGGGTACCCAATCTCTTCTTCTGTCTAGTCCTGGGGATCTACCACCCTGCTGCACCCTGATCCATTCATTAAGCCTCTCAGGTTGACAATGTCTAATGTGACATCAAAGGACATCGTACATAAAAGAGAAAACACCAGCAAAAAATAGAAGTACATCTCTAGCATACAAGATTCCCAAGATATTTATTCTTTAATGTATTACATCCTTTGATGATGCATATTACTTCATCGACCTGGGGGTTAACAGATGCCTTCAGAAACATCTGAAAATTAGACACAGGGGGGCTGGATTTGAACGTCCAGGTGGTGGATCTCCAGGACCACGGCTGATCCCCTTTGTTCTGGAGCAATTGCTTGTTTCCCTGTATGATTGCAGCATAATGCTTCATTTTCATTTAAAACCACTGAAATTTTCTGAGATAAATGTTCTAAGCGGCAAACCCTGTGCAAGGGGGCTATTTCTGAACTTGTTCTATTTTTCACTGCTTTTCACGAGTTTGCATGTCTGTATTTGGTAGTTGTGAAATGGTCAAATTTGTATTCAGTCTCATATCTTCTATTGAAGCTTATGTTTCCGTAGTGATATGAAATACAGACAGCGTTTTTTTGAATAGAGGTTTTTTAATGTCACTTTAAAAGAAATCTACAACAGTCTTTAAATAACAAAAAAATCAAAACCATTTAAATACAAAAAAATCATTAAAATATAGAAAGAAAAATATAAGTATTATCTTCTAAATGTAAATTTAGAGGTTAGGGTTTTGGACAGACATCTCCCATTAGAGAATAACTTACAAATGATGATTTTGTATAAATGTAGCTTATTATTATCTCTGTTACTGCATTGGTTTTAAATAGATCATAAGATCTGTCCATATATAGGATAAGAGGGAAAATAGCATTTGTGTTTACTGAGAGTTTTTGTACCATAATTTGTATCAGAATCTTCTATGAAATGTACCTTCCTGGCTGTGATACTGAAGTATATGTTGCTGGTTGCTATGCTTTTAACTGAAAGTAAGAATTTCAAAGGAAGAGAGGATTTGAGTTGAAAGCCATTTTTCTTTCCACCTCTGACCTACATTATTCTTCTTCTCCCTCCTATAAATGATAAAATCACGTGCAGATGAACCATCACAGCACGTTTTGCTTTCCTGTTGAGGAAGTTTCCCTGTAATTATTCACTGCTGCATTGATATCCTGCACTTCCATTCTCAATGGACTCGCAGTACAAAACAGACATTCTTCATATATAACTTGCCTTACTCGTCCTGACCTCCTTCTAGAAATAGATATGGGTAGTCGCTACGTCTGTGACCCCTGACCGTGATGACCTTTGGCACATTTACGGAGGGGACGTGAGGTGAAAAGATAACACAACATGTTTCCTGTGTCCAGCCTTATAACAGAGCTTAGTGCCAAATGCACACATGATAATGACTTACATAATCACAGCTGTGGGGAAAAAATGAAGCTAGAGTTTCTTCCCTGAATTTAGCTGATATACTTTGCTGGTGTAAAGTTAGAGACTGAGCTCATCTGTTGATGCACAGTACTATGTGTTAGCATCTTGTGGCCAGTCAGTGGAAGTACAAGGTAGGTGTTTCTACTAAAGTGGCCAGTGAGTGGATGTACAAGGTGGGTGTTTCTAATAAAGTGGCCAGTGAGTGGATGTACAAGGTGGGTGTTTCTAATAAAGTGGCCAGTGAGTGGAAGCACAAGGTGGGTGTTTCTAATAAAATGGCCAATTAGTGGAAATACAAGGTAGATGTTTCAAAATAAAGTGGCCAATTAGTGGAAGTACAAGGTAGGGGTTTCTAATAAAGTGGCCAGTGAGTGGAAGTACAAGGTAGGTGTTTCTAATAAAGTGGCCAGGTAGTGGAAGTACAGGGTAGCTGTTTCCTTTTTATAGGCCTTTATATAGGAGAGGTTCTGATGAGTGAAAAAGCCTTACATCTGTATGACATCCCCTCCAATCACGCTGTTACAGCTCTGTGACAGAAATGAGGATAAGGCCACGATGCAGAAACAGGGGATTCAGACACACTCATGTGTTAATGTTTCACATCACTCACAAATCCACCAGATATCGCAAATTAATCCTGGAGAATATGGAGAAAAAGGAAAAAAAAACTCACGATTTTTATCAGCTGTGACAAAACCTCTGTCGGGGAATTAGAGAGGTCTTATCATTCACCATTAATGGCTCATCAAGAGCTCTTAATTGGCTTATGAATGCATAATTCAGTCACATTCGGATGAGCAGTGAGGAGGCCAGTCCATGAATGCCGTCCTCTGAGGCAGAGCAGCAAGATGGCAGCGCTGTGAAGGAGCCTGTCACTCCCAGCTTTTAACACTCAAGAGCCCCTCAGAGCTCCGCTGAGAAATCCCAGCATCTGGAGAGATGGATCCAGCCAGACGGGCAAACGACAAATCTATTAGTGCAGGCTGGCACTTCCGATTTGATGAGAAATCCCCAGATTACTTTGACAGAGAAGAAAAATACATGTGGAATAACAATGGCAAACAGTGGTCACTTTCTATGAGAAATCTCATTCTTTTGCAGATTCATCATCGCTGTTTAAAAAACACAAAGAACATCCATTTCATTTCTTTCATTTTTATTTTTGTACATCTTTTGAACATTGAAGCTGCTCCTTACCCTGTGTGATAATGTTGTGATAAATGGAAAAATAGAGATGCCTCAAATGTGCTTGGAATAAGTCTCTTTAAATCAATTTACATGAAAAAGAATCATTTTTGCTTTCTCCTGTAAACACTTTGGAGATACTCGTTTTTTTTGTTTGTTTGTTTGTTTTTTGACAGCGACTGTACATAATACGCATTTCAAGCTGGTGGTGCTAAAAGTTTAAGCTATATATACATGCACATTGCCATCAAACCAAACGCTATGCTAGATATGTTTTTCCTCAGTGGGAGGTCATCGCTATTGGAAGGCTAATGTTAACTAGCTAACTGGGATGATAATTCTGCTCTCTGTTAAAAAGAACAGCTGTTGTAAGGCAGCAGTTAGCAAGCTGATCTGCTTTGGAACTATCCAGTAGTTGTTGAAGGCTGAACATTGGCTAGCTGATCTGGAAAATCCCTCTGCTCTCTTTCTTTTAGGAATAGTTGTTGAAGGCCAAACATTAGCTAACTAATCTGAAACACACTTTACTCTCTTCCTTTAGGAATAGTTCAAGGTCAAACGTTAGGTAGCTGATCTGGAGAATCACTCTGCTCACTTTCATTAGGAATAGTTGTTGTAGGGCTAACGTTAGCTAGTTGATCTGGAAGACTGCCTTGCTCTCCAGATAGCAAGCATTTATGAGTCCACTGGCTTAAGAAGGTTGGCAACCTGCTCAATGTATGCCACTGCTGGTCCACCCTCGGACCACCCAGATCATTATCCTGAATACAAGGTCTATCTAGTTTTTAAACTTTGGAGTTACGAACAACTGTGAGAAAAAAATGACTAAGCTTAATGTAATGTTTTGGTTGAAAATGTTATTGCTAAATTAAAATGATTTACTAAACTAAGCTACACATTATAATAAAAGAAAGAAAAGAAGGAACAATAAGTCAATTAGGCTCTGAGTGGAAAAGTGAGAGGTGGCAATTTGTCTAATACTCTGCTTAAATACCATTGGGCCGCCCAGAAAACGCTGAGCAAAAAGCCAGTGAGCTGCCAGCTTTACCGTCAGGGAACAAATTGGTAGAAACCCAACCACTGCTGGTCCATGTAAATTACGATCCAACACTGTGACATCATAAAATGTGATTTAGGCTGCAGGCTGTTAGCTTCAACATTGTGTGAATGCATCAACCACAATCACAAATAATAAACGTCATAGGATAATACACATTTTGAAAACGTCAATAAAGCATAAAAAATACAAACTCCTACAGCAAACACACAGAGGTTTATACATTATTACAATGTCTTTGTTTTGTTTTTTAGCACTTGTAGTTAAAAATTGTGCAGTAATGCTTCAGGATACAGAATTCCAGTGTATTGTTTAATTGCAACTGTATGTGTAACTAACTGCTAAAAAAACAATAATAAGTTACTTCACTTCTTGCGAAAGTTTCATTTTTGGGTAACACTTTATTTTGATGGTTGCTAAATGCTAATAAGCTGGAGGGAATCACTAAAATATGAAGTATGACCCAGATTAGTTAAAATTAAGTTCAAATGTTTGACAGTTTTAGAAAATCAAACAAGCTGTTTCTCTTTTATATTTCCCTCGATGTCATTTTCATCAAGGTCATGATAAAATGCTTTTGGCGAGTGATTTTTTTACTCTCTTTCCCCAACTGGCACAGTCGGCACATACATTATCATATTTGTTATGTTTTGCTCTGTATCTGGAGGTTTTTTGTTGACAAATTAGCCGTCCAAGTAAGTGAATTAATCTGACTGATAGCATTGAGTGAGTATCTATGGAGATGTAGGATTCATCAATATTTGTTTCTTTGTGCATGTGAGAGTGTGCGAGTGAGTGCGCGAGTGTGTGTGAGCGTAGATAATTAGCATTGCAAAGTGAAGCCAATTAGTGCCATGCAAAACACCATTTTCAGCTCCATGAAGCCCCAATGCTAAATTGCCTTTTCTCCCGTGCGGAGCTGGAAGTCCTCCTAATGAACTGCTGACAATTGCGGGGCAGAGATTAGTTGTCTTTAGGGTGGGGGTGGTGGTGAGGGGGTGGGATTGGTGGGGGGGTTGTGCACTCAGAAGAAAGGAGATAAAGAGTTGCTTTCCTACAGCTTGGCTGAGAAGTGTGAGGAGAGCCAGCAGGCCAGTAGATAACTGCAGCTCGTCTTTATCTGCCTCATGATTTCACACAGCAAGGGAAGAGGAAGAGTCTAAGGGACACTGCGGGTTTTATCAGCAAACGAGGAGCTATTATCACGGCTTCTCAGTCGCAGAGCATTCGTATCTTTCAGGATAGAAGCCTTACAAACCCCCGACCAGAGGCGTAGTGCAAGTAAATGTACAGGAAAAGACGCATGACCTTCGCTTTTCGCTTTCCTAATAAGCTTTCTTGCGGGTCAGTCTTTTGTGTGGTCAGTCACAGTATGAGTGCATCCCCAGTCAAAGACATGCATGAAGGCCTAACTGATATAAAACTGTTGCCAATGATTCTGATTTTAAGGTGGTAAAAACTACAATAATGATGAAAACTAGACGGGTAAAATTTGTGAATGAACTTTGAAGCTGGCTCGACAAAGCTGTTACTATGGAATCCCAGGTGGTCACTAAGGTGTTTGTAGACTATTGTTAGTTGCTAAAGTGTTGTTAGGCCATTGCTATGTTATCTAACGTGGTTGCTAAGATATAAGCTCTTTTTGTGTTATTCCAGGTGGTCACTAAGGTGTTTCTAGACTATTGCTATGGTGTCCCATTCGGTTGCTAAGGTGTGACTAGGTCATTTCTATGTTATCTAAAGTGGTTGCTAAGATATAGGCTCTTTCTATGTTATTCCAGGTGGTCATGAATGTTTTGCTAGATCATTGTTATGTTATCTAAGGTGGTTGCTTAGATATAGGCTCTTTCTATGTTATTCCAGGTGGTCACTAAGGTGTTGCTAGGCCATTGCAATGTTATCTAAGGTGGTCACTAAGGTGTTGCTAGGCCATTGCAATGTTATCTGAGGCAGTTACTGAAGTGTTACTTGGCCATTGCTATGTTATCTAAGGTGGTTGCTGAGGTATAGGCTCTTTCTGTGTTATTCCAGGTGGTCAATAAGGTGTTTCAATGTTGTCTAAGGTGGTTGCTAAGGTGTTACTAGATCATTGCAATGTTATCTAAGGTGGTTGCTAAGATGTTACTAGATCATTGCAATGACATCTAAGGTGGTTGCCGAGGTAAAGTCTGTTTTTTTGCTATCCCAGGTGGTCACTAAGGTGTTGTTAGGCTTTTGCTATGGTATCCTAAACTGTTGCTAAGGTGATACTATGCCATTGCTTTGTTATTTAATGAGGTTGCTAAGGTGTAGCTAGGTCATTTCTTTGTTATCCCAGGTAGTTGCTAAGGTTGCTAGGCTTTTGCCATGTTGTCCTATATGGCAGCTAAGTTGTTGCTAGGCCATTCAATTGAACACATTCAGTGATATTGAGGTCGGGACTCTGGGGTGGTCAGTCCATTCTTCAGCTTCTTTCTTTGATGTGCCTGTCTCCTTTGCTCAGTGAGGCTTCTTGACAGCTACACATCCTTTCAGACCCATAGCGCTGAGTTGTCTTCTCACAGTGGAAGGATGGACAGAAAGACTTTTTTCAGATCTGAAGCAACTTGATTTTCTCTTCTCTGTCAAAGATGAAAGCTTTAAGTGCTGTTTATCTGATGGGGGCAGTTTTGATGTCTATCAGGTCTTCCAGGTGGTTGTTAGGAGTCTCGTTTTCTTCGTTTTTTTTTTTAACTCCACTGTTTTTTTTTATTTTGACTTTCTCTTTCCTTATGCGGGTGGATTATGGTATGTCATCTCATCAGAAAAATCTCTTGAAAAATGAATAACTTGTACTTAAAGGCTGTTATGACTGGAAATTAAATAAATAAAGGGTTGTCTCTGACCTTTGCACAGCACTGTATATACCGGCCACATTCACAGTACAAAACTTTCTATTTTTCATGAAATTCTCTATTTTCTTGCTATACAACTTGTTTAATTTCCTCAGTCCTTGATTCAGGGACACTGCTTAGCACTGCCTCACCTGTTTTGTGTTTCTTATGGTAACAAATCAATACATTTTAAAGCATTGCTGCATAAAGTCGGCACACTACTGCTATACATTTCTTAGTTTGTGTGCTATCTGCTCGTTTCAGTGTCCTCATCACCTTTGCCTCGCCATTTCCCAAAGGCTATCTTAAGGAACATTTCTTTATTTTTGTTAGCTCAAGTGAAGCTTATCATCTCAATCTACAATTCCCTTTTCAAATCTGAAAATAATGGCAGGTGAAGCGGTTTGTAAGCCATAGCAAAAAATACTGTCAATAGGTCAAAGGTATAACATTTTATTTGCTGCATTCACACTGGGTTTATTTAGCAAACTGCTCCATCTGTTGTACCGCTGACACAACTTCATGACTTTACTCTGCTAGCTTGCTAGCTAGCTAAATTCTACCCAGCTAGCAACCATGAAAAGAAAGGCAATATGCACAACCAAAGCAATTATTCACAAAATGTATCTACATTATGTTCAAACCTCTCAAAAAAGTTTTGTATCACAAAACTTGCAAAGCTAGCTGATTAGCTCACTGATGCTCACCTAGCTGAGGATGAGTGTGTTCCAATTGAGAAATCCACTGCAGGCCTTTGTCCACTTGGACTGTTAATGGCCCCTGGAGCACTTCTGAGTTGAAGTTGGTGAGGGCGTGTTATATTGGACAACTGAAATGGTTCCACCATGTTTATAAAGTTCAGATAAGGCCTACTACAGTTGTAATTCAGAATGTCTGTGTATGTCTAGCAACATCTGTCACTCAGTCCTGGGGGTCCCAGACCTCCCATAAGAGACAAAATTTAACATAGGGAGGGGAATGTTATTTCTGAATCCTCTGTGTACATGTATTATTAATAAGCGAGAGTTGTTCCACTGTTGGAGTAATATTTTCACCCTAAATCCTGGGGGGTCTCAGTTGTGTTTTGTGTAGGCAGTCAGTCCAAGAGATCAAATGGGTGGGAAAAAGAAAGTCGGGTTCTCAGGAGAATGTTCTTCGAGGACATAGTACAATATATTCAATTGTTTAAGCTAACTAAATGATAGTTCTGTTAGTTCAGCAGATTATTATATGACTACTCCTCTAATTTACTGCTATTTGTGTCATCTTTCTACCGAGAGCTCTGAATTTGTGGACGTGATTTAAGATTGCTGTCAACCATCTTGGATTCATCCATGTTGAACTGAAACTTCTTCAATATGGAACTTGAACAAACAAGCACACGCAAAAGAAACTGCACTACTGTGGTAAAATCAACTTTTTTCTGGCCAAATAATATATTTTAATTACAACCCCATTTCCAAAAAAGTTGGGACGCTGTGCAAAATGTAAATAAAAACAAAATGATATTCAAATCATTTAAACCCTATATTTCATTTAAAATAGTACAAAGACAACAAATCAAATGTTGAAACTGAGAAATTGTATTGTTTTTTGGAAAATATATGCCCACTTTGACTTTGATGTGCTCCAAAAATTTGGGAAGGGGGCAATAAAAGGCTGGTAAAGTTGTATAATGCTAAAAAAGCACCTGGTGGTTAATTGGCAACAGGTCAATAACGTGATTGAGTATAAAAAGAGCATCCCAGAGAGTCTGAGTCTTTCAGAAGTAAAGATGAGGAGGAGTTCACTAATCTGGGCAAATAGTCCAACAATTCAAGAATAATATTGCTCAACGTAAAATAGCAAAGAATTTTTGCTTTCCATCATCTACAATACATAATGTCATTAAAGATTCAGAGAATCTGGAGAAAAGGAACAAGGCCAAAAACCAGTATTTGCTGGCAATGATCTTTGGGCCCTCAGGCAGCGCTGCATTAAAAACAGACACGATTCTCTAGTGTAAATCACTGCATGGGCTCAGGAACGCTTCTGAAAACCACTGTCTGTGAAAACAATCCGTCACTGCATCCACAAATGCAAGTTAAAACTCTAAAACGTGAAGAAGAAACCATATATGAAGAGGATCCAGAAATGCCGCTGCCTTCTCTGGGCCTGAGCTCATTTAAAATGCACTGAGGCAAAGTGGAAAAGTGTCCTGTGGTCTGACAAATCAACAATTGAATGGGTGACATGCACATCTGTTAAGGCACCATTAATGCTGAACAATAGATACATGCTTTGGCAAAATATGCTGCCATCCAGAGGACGTCTTTTTCAGGGAAGGCCTTACTTATTTCAGCAAGGCAATGACAAACCACATTCAGCATATATTACATTTTATGCATTATGAAATGAAAAATACAGCAAATGAGACCCTGAACTTTTGAGCAGCTGAAATCCAATATCAAACAAGAACAGGAAAACATTTCACTTTCAAAACTACAGCAATTTGGTCTTCCCAGTTCCCAAACGCTTACAAAGTGTTGTTAAAAGAAGAGGTGATGAAACACAGTGGTGAACATGCCCCCGTACCCACTTTTTTGGAATGTGCTATTGACATCAAATTCAAAATGGGCATATGTGTTTTTCAATTTCTCAGTTTCAACATTTGATATGTTGTCTTTGTAGTATTTTCCTTTAAAAATATGGTTTATTTGATTTGCATGTCATTGCATTTTTATTTACATTCTGCACAGCGTCACAACTTGCAGAATGGAATAGGCGTTGTAATTAACAGACAAGGGTTAAACTATTAAGATCTGCTTGGTGTGTCTTGTCAGCTTCCAAGTGTCAAAATCATTCACATTGATACAGATATGAAGTTAAAGAAGTTAAAAACGACTTATGCCTAGTAATACGTGGAAAAATTATAAATCTACACAAAATCTATTGTGATTTGGTACTCATCAACACATAGGCCACCATATTGTCAGACACAGTTTAAATGTTGCTGTCTGCCTGACACTCGTGGCCCGCTGACTGTACATTAAGAACAGTTGAATGTGATTGTTAATTGTCACGTTTTATATTTCGAAGTCAGTAGTCAACAAATGTAGTTTTCTTATGGAACATATAAATATATCTTATAAAGAAACATAGTCAGTGCTTTATCAGTGGATCGTATATTAGATATAACGTATCTGTCGGCCCTATTCAGTACATCCCAGTCCGCTTCTTCTAATGCCTTTTTCTGTGTGAGTGGGTGTAAAGATGAAAGACTTCCTGTTTCTCTCATTTCTAATTTCCTTTTGAATCCAGTTGGCGACTGAATGAGTAAGCAGAGACTCTGGCCACAAATAAAACTCCCTCAGACATTACAGGAAAAAAAAAAACATCCACAGCCCTGAAAAGAGAACAGACGCAGAAGTGGGATTTAATCTCTGGAAAATGAATCACAGATGCATTCACCAACTTTGAACAGCTATGAGCTTCTTTTATTGATTTGTTTTTTTCTCTCCACCTGTATGCAAGAGTGGATAGACGTTTCTGCATCGATCTGTGTGTCATTCAAACCGCAAAGTGAGGAGAAAAAGGATATAGGGCAGTTATTTGAGTAGAGATGACTCATACTGTACTTTGGCTTTGGAGCCAGTTCCATTTTTAATGTGTTCTCAACTGGGTCACATTTATGGAGTTGCGATCGTGCTTGGCCATCGAAAGATAACGCTGAAGACCAGAGGAGAGAAGGGTTAGCTACACCAACCACCACCTTCTCTCTAAAGTAATTTCCACAAGCCTGTGGGGAAATGAGGAGGTTCAGGTGAGTCTCCTGCATGTGAAGTGAATGTAGATGGGAATGTGTCAAATTGCAAACTCTAACTCAATGTCCACAGAGCATACCAAAATAAGTCAGTCCAGTGCCTCTGCTAGAATGTTAGTTACCAAAATCAGGTGCATTCCTTCTGAATCTGACCTGACTCACAGTGCCAAGTTTACAAACCCAGCAACATTCTGACTTGTAGCCCAACAAAATTCTGTCTAAACCCAATTAGCAGACAAAATTCTGTCTAAACCCAGTTGTTGCCTGCAAAATTCTGTCTGATCCAAATGTAGCCCTGAAAAATTCTGTCTCCCCCAAAAAACCTGACTGTAGCTGATAAAATTCTATCTGAACCCAACAAAATTCTATCTGAACCCAACAAAATTCTATCTGAACCCAACTGTAGCTGACAGAATTCTATCTGAAATTGCTGTAGCCAACAAAATTCTGTCTGAACCCAACTGTAGCCCAAAAAAAAAAGTTCTGAATCTGACTGTAGCCCAACAAAATTCTCTCTGAATCCGACTGTAACAGAAAAAATTCTGTCTGAACTTGACTATTGCCAACAAAATTCTGTCTGAACCCGACTGTAGCTGACAAAATTCTATCTGAACTCAACTACAGCTGACAAATTTCCGACCAAACTCAACTGTAGCTTAAAAAAATTGTTCTGATTCTGACTGTAGTCAACAAAATTCTGTCTGAACTCGACTGTAGCCGACAAATTCTGTCTAAACCCAACTGTACCTGACAAAATTCTGTCCGAACTCAACTGTAGCCCAAAAAAATTGTTCTGAATCTAACTGTAGCCCAACAAAACTGTCTGAATCTGACTATAGCCCACAAAATTCTGCCTGTACCCTACCGTAGCCAACAAAATTCTATCTGAACTCAACTACAGCTGACAAATTTCTGTCCAAACTCGACTGCAGCCTAACAAACTTTGGCTAAATCTGATTGTAGCCCAACAAAATTCTGTGTGAGCCCAACTGTAGCTCAAAAAATTCTGTCTAAATCTGACAGTAGCCCTACAAAATTCTGTCTGAACTCGACTGTAGCCCCGCAAAACTCTGGCTGAACCAGACCGTAGCGTGACAACATTCACACAAAAAATAGGGTGAATGAGAAACTTAAGGAAAAAAAATAAAGAAAGTTATGATCAACCTGAACAAGACATTTAAACTGAATCTGAGCCTTAAAGTATATGGGAAGATGAACTCATCCAAACATGAAAATTGGGTTTCCACAAAAATTTAAATACAGGCTAAACCCTAATAAGTATTTTATCATTCCATAATGTGTTGAATCATGTAAATTCTTGCTCTTGGGAGCTAACTGTATACCTACTACAACAACACAGGCAGTTGTCTGCATATCAAAGGCCTGTTCTGCTCAGTGTGAATTCCTGGGCTGGTGATTCCTGCTGGTAATTAATATACATGTTGGCAGATAACTCTAACATATGGTCATTTTGATTGGTCAGCAGCAGGCAAACTCTTTTAAAGCCATAATAAGGGCCAGGATAAAACTGAATGAGCTGTGAGTTTTGACATTCTGGCATTCATACAAGAGATGTTGAGCGGTTAATTTTGGGTTCAGTTTTCTTTCTCAGTTTGTCTTTCCAGTAATATTTGGGTACAGTTCTGCATGCTATATGACTTCTCAGCAAGTATCCCTTGTATAGACTCATCGCACTATTCCCTTAATTGTAATATGTAACTATGTCACTCCTAATAAACAGTCTGTGCTCCCTTAAATCCATATATACAGTCATATGAAAAGGTTTAGGCACCCTGGTCAAATTACGTTTTGTTGATTTTTTTAAGTGAAAATACATTTTATATATATGTATATATATATATATATATATATATATATACCATTCCTGAAGTACAGTTTTGTAACAGTAATATAGGTTATGAAACAAAAGCTATGATATATACAGTTGTACACATTTACATATATGCAATTAATGAGTCTGCGGTAGATACATTTGCATAGATCTGTATAGTTCAGTTGTATAAACAGCACAACATACCATATGGTTACAAATATATTATAGTAACACTATCATGCTTATGAAATAATAATGTTCTTTTGATTAGACTTAATCTGTTGCTGCATGTTAAATAAACATTTTTTTAATTAAGCACCAATGACCAACATGATTTTGCTATTTAGTTTTTTTTCACGAGAACATTTGTGAAACAGTTGTGCTAACATGACCTCAGAAGAAAGCAGGCAAATTGATAGAGTGAAATTTTGACAGAGTAAATTTCAGCTGTGTGTTTTTGGACAAAACATTGACCTCATTGAGTTGACAGGAAATCTTTATCTCAATCTCAGGTTCTAGGTTGTTTGACCACAAGAGAGGCTTATTTATTCAACAGAAAAAGGCAAAGGCACCCTCATGAAATTGCAGATGAGTCGATTAAATGTTTACCATCAAACAAACTTACAGCATGGCATGTGATACGTCGCGTTATGTCTAGGGCCCTATGATATCAGAAACACGAGGCATTGAAACACTGAACTGGGGATGATGGGCGAAAAGCTTGAGGAACAGACCAATAGAGCTTTTATATATATACAGGTAAAACACTAAACTAAAGCACTTCCCTTAGCACAAGAGACAAAGTCTTGTACACAATGTTTTAAAAAGTGCTGGCAAAATACCTAAAACAAAAGCACACACACAACATAAAAGATTAAATCCACAAACTAAACACAGCACATATGTGATCAGTCCTCTCTCTGGTTAGTGCCTTACACTAATTGTTTGTTTACTTATTAAAGTGTGAGTTTGTCAGTCTTCATTTAGAATACACTGTTTGTTTAGCATTTCTCATTTAGCTAGCTGACTTTCCTGTTCCACCTTAAATGGTAGAACTGCTGCACCATTTAAGGTGGAACGGGAAAGTCAGTGAGCTAGGTACTGAGACATCAGCATACTACTAGTGATTTTTTCATAGTTGTTATGAAGAAAAAGACCACAATACATTGAAACGACATTAAACTAAGATAATACAATGGTTTTTTGTCATTTTTAACAGAGAAAATACTCACATTTGTGATTTCCTTTGGCCGCTTGCACAGCCAAATAAAGGCTAAGTGATAGGGGCGAGGAGTGAAATGGGATTGAGCCTTATGCTATCCTGATCATCTGGTGGAGCTGTTTGTATTTCACTCCTAAAGATGAAAAAAGTTTTGGATTAAACTCTGTGTAAGACTAAACTCACAGCAATACTATTAACACCGAACTGTCTCCCAGTGTCAAAGGAGCACGGAAGCGTGCCAGTACCAATACAGTGATCTAGAAAAGGCTAACAGGCACAGAGGTACGCTAAACTTTACATAGAATATGATATTTGCTCACTTATTTTAATATGATGTCTAACATTAAATATCATCACAGAACAGTGTTAAGATTAGTTATATAAGTAACATTTTTGAGGAGGGGTATTTTCACTTAATTTTGTCATGGTCAGTTTTACCTGTTGGCTAGGTCTACATCTATTACATGATGCTGCCAAGTTGGGAGGATTCAAACTGATGCTAGCACAACATCATAGGAGCTCAACGCACTAACAACTAATTCTGTTACATCAGCAATCAGATGATTGAGTTGGATAGCATGTTATCCTGGACCCTTGAATACGGATGGCTGTGGCATCATTGCGGCTCAAGCTTGTGATCTCTTGTCAATAGGGCCAACATTTAGACGGTTGCGCCACTCAGGAGTCCAAGTTAGATTTTCTTAGCTCAACTGTTGACATTTAGCTTTATGAATGAGCTTAAAAAGGACCGCATAGTGTTTACACTAGCAGTTAAAATCACCATGTGTAAATGTCCCACATACATGCTTTGATTTGCATTGTTTCATTCACATTTGCTTAAAGGCCTTCCGTATCTATAATGCTGCACCAGCTGGCTCCTTTTAATATTGTCTTTATTAAACATGTTCAGTTTTATGGTACAGCACTAAAAAAGTGACAGAACTAGTTCAGACCTATATTTTGTCATCTACATAAAGCGGTTACAAAACTTTGTGCTTGGTCTGGTGGGTGGTGCGGGTCACCTTGGAGAAGGCGGTGAAGTGAAGTATTAAGAGATTAGGGGCGGCGGCTCCTCCTGTGGTCACGGCAGGCGCAGGTGCTGATTGGCTGCAATGGCCGGCGGGGTTTCGTCCACTCTGATCCAGAGAGAGGGGCCAGAGGCCGTGTGTGTGTTCCTCTACAGACTGTCACCGAGAACCCTGAGAGATGAAGGTCACTCCATGGAGGCCAGAGGGAGGAGAGCAGAGTGGACATCAAAACATGACAGACACTGTGGAGAATGAGGAGAACGCTGCTGAGAGGGAGCTAGAACATCTGGAGATGGAGAGGGAGGAGAGGACCGGAGGTTGAGGAGAGAGAGAAGAGAGAGGAGGAGGGGATGGAGTGGTGTGGCACAGGCTGGTGGGACATGAGGGAAAAGCAGAGAAGTCGAGGAGCTCAGTAGGTCTGGTTTCAGTGGACCTGTCTAGGCTCCGCCCACATAACAGTTCTCTCTCACGGATTGGAATTTGTCATCATGCTAACTATAGCTAACTACATTTCACACGCATGCAAAATAAATATTTAAAACTTTTTGGGGGGGGATTAATCCAATTTTCACCCCAATTTAGTCATATCCAATTCCACCCACTAGTCAGTACTGTGGACGTCTGGTTCCTATCACCACTGCGAACAACTCTGACTCGGTAAGTTTCTCTAAAACGAAGCATTTCACACCAAACCACACTGAATGACTTTGTTTACATCTGAACCATTTAATTATGCAGACATTTGAAAACAACACCAGTGGAACTTATCTTTCTCACATTAATATGTAAAGACATGATCCATCAAAGACTTAAATTGTAAAGATTTTTGCTCACAAACTGTCTTAAAACGGATGCACTCAGTTGTCAAAACTCTGACAGAATAAATGTTTCTGATATCAAAAACAAGTCACATATGATATGAATTCTGTTTTAAATGTATGCCTACTTAACAGCAGCAGTGTGAGGTTCCTTTCATGCATGAGAAGATAACACAGCAGCATGTGGAAGGCTCAAATGTAGCATGCTGATAATATTTACTCTGTAGAACATGGATATGCACACCCTAGTGATATTATCTTTGATTCTATTTGAAGTATTATTTCATGCTAGCATCCCCACCACTGCGGGACCTGCATGTAGAGGTTAAAAGAATATCATGGACTTTGGGTAGAAAGTTAGTTTAAGCAGCTTCTTTGGTGTCTAAGTGAGCCAGTAGACTGCCATGTCAGGTAAAAGTCTTTTTATATAGTTAAATATTAGTCTTGCTTGCACATTAAGAAGAACAGACATGAAATAATTCAATACAACCCATAAAAAGTTTTCACTTTTTATGGGTTGTAAAAAGTTATAAGTTAGTTTAAAGATAAATTCCACTGACTATTTAAAAGGCATAATTAAATGGTTAAGATGTAAACGGAGTCATTCAGAGTGGTTTGGTGTGAAATGCTCTGTTCTAGAGATACTTAGAGTCAGAATTGTTCACAGTGGTGGTGATAGGAACCAGATGTCTGAAGAGTTTAATGCACCTAAAAGCTCCCAAAATACTTCACTGGTTCACTTGTGGTTTTGGATAGTAGGAAGTAAAATGTTCTATATTTGTGTTGTAGTCATGGCGACCCCTGGTTCCTAATACCACCACTGTACAGAAATCTGAACCATGCCACACCAAACCACTCTGAATGACTCTGTTTACATCTCAACCACTGAATTATGTAGATGTTTGGAAAAAAATCTGTGAATTTCCCCTTTTCATAAGATAATGTGATTAAAAATACTTTGAGATAATATTTCTGCATGAAATTAACATATTTCTAAGGACTCTGACTCTAAGCTGTTATTCTGTATGGTAAAAATTAACGGTGTTTAAAAAAATCTTTCAAAGGTTCCAAATCAGATGGATTTTTCCTACTTTTATAAAATATTATTATTATCATTGTTATTATTATTATTATTATTATTATTATTGTTGTTGTTGTTATTACTATTATTATTATTGTTAGTAATAGTAGTAGGGCAACTAGGAGAAAGAACACCCCGCACAGGGTAACATGTGAACCCTCTAATTTTTTCTCTTGATGAGGGCCAAATCTAATTTCGACACATTGACTGAGTGGCTCTGCGGTCTAATAAAATCTAAAATTTCATCTGGACCACTGCATTCCTGAGATTTATTCCCTGGGAAACTGTTAGGGGTCTGTTCATCTAATTCTTTGACAATAGAAAAAAAGTAATTTGTGCATTAATTCAAAATTATTCATTCTAAAACTTATCAAACAGAACATTTGGCTTTGAGAGAGGAAAGACAGTTAGAGGTTAGGGGTAAGATATGCCCCTCAGACACCAGGCAAAAGGCCCTCTTAGTCAAATACTTACAAATGTATTATGAAATATACAATATAAAATGTCCCATAACTTTTACACAGGCCACATTTTATGTTTGTTTTTCCCTAATATGTTAAGTTCAGCAAATAAACAGTAATTGTACATTAAAATGTGCAGAAATTAGTTCTCTGCAGATGATGTGTTCACTTACAAAACAACAAAAGCATGTAAGGGGTGCTAAAATTATTCAACATAACTGTAATATCAATACATAATTAAAATAATTACAATATTTATTAATTTAATGAACAAACTGGCATTTTTACATGTAATTTGATTTAAAATATAATATTTTTAACATTGTTCTTTGAAAAATGCTGGAGACTAGAACTGATTTAAAATGTAAATGATTTGTTTTGTGATGATAAATTGATGCAAAGTTCATGAAGGGGGTTTCTTACTGCAGGCAGGGGGCATCTTGTCCCAGTAGTGGGGCAAGATGTTGTTTTTTGTGCTGTAAAAACAGCACAGTCTGCTGTTTTAGTTGATTTCCTCTAACTATGTGTGGACTTCTGCATCATCATCCCATACATAATAAACTCATAAACAAAAAATAATGCTTCAGTGGAATTCTTCAGGATCTGAGTCCAGTAGAACACCTTTGGGATGTGGTAGAATGGGAGATTCACAGCAGGAATGTGCAGCTGAAAAATCTGCAGGAGTTGCATGATGCAATCAAGTCAACACGGACCAGAGTCTCAAAGGTTTCCAATATCTTGCAGAATCCATGCCATGAAGAACTGAGGCTGTTTTGAGAGGCTCTTCCAGTATTAGTGTTTTAGTAGTATAGGATCACATAGTGTTCCTAATAAACTGCTCAGTGAGTGTAGATTGATGTACATTTTTAAACTAATGCAATTCAAATTCAGTGCATCACTTTAAAGTGTAACAATGAGGAATTAATTTCTGAAACTATTAACTGCAAAAGGAGACAAACACAATGAAACACAACAAAGCACGGCAAAAAACAGGCAACTCTTTGTGATTCTGCTTCCAACATTTGAGCTCCACCTCGATTCTGCGCCCAGTTCCAGCCTGGAAGTTTCCTACGACATGAAATAACTACTTTTATTTGGATGAGCGAATACAGGGCACGCGTCACTGTTTCAGCGCACAGATGTAATTGCATGTCAGTTCAAAGGTTTCAGATGGAAAAGAAATAAATAGATAGAAATAAACAACTTTTTGGACGAGCAGCGTATCTCATCTTTGATAATGTTCCCGCGCAACTGGGATTCTGACAAATTAAGCAAAAGTGAACTTTAGCAAGGGAGCGTATAAACGCCTTAATTTCACTTTTGAGTGGCAACACACATACAGAGAGAGAGTGAGGGAGAAAGAGAGAGAGAGAGAGAGAGAGAGAGAGAGAGAGAGGGAGGAAAAAATTAAGCTCTTTGATTTATTCAAAAAAAGCACACAATCATAAGTGGTTCTCGTATTTGCATATTTCATCTCACAGAAATATTAAATTCACCCTTTTAAGTTGAAGTCAATTACAAAAATTGGCACAGTTCAAGACGATTGGCATGTGGAGCGAAGGAGAATAAGAATCAAGCCGTAATGTTCATTTGAACAGGATTATCTAGGTATTGGAAAGCCTATAAAGGACAGTTTGGAAAGTTTGTCCGAGTACGTTTGCCAGTCTTTGCCGTTTTGATGCTGTTTTCTGCGCTGATTTGAAGGTTTTCTTTGATCTGCGATGACTAGTTTGCGTTCAGGAGCATTGTCTCCTGGATTATTTTATAATTTACATTGTTCAATAAATACTTATTCAATTTAACCTCTTGAATAAACTCTTTAGAAAAGAGTTGGGTAGGGCTGTTCTGATTGGATCAGGCAGGGTTAATATGATTTGTAACTTGCTTTGATCGTCTGATTGGTTGGAGGCAATCTTTTGATTAATGTATGTTGGACGAGGCTCGAGTGTTTCTAAACTAAATTACATGAAAAGAAACACTTTTGTGTAGGCACGCAGCCTAGGGTTCCTGTTGTGATGTTGCGATGGTTCTTCAAGGGTTCTTTAGTAAAGGAAATGGTTCTATATCACTCACAGAATGCTTTGCATAGTTAAAAGTTTATTTGCATAATTAAAGGGCTCTTCAGACTGATAGATAATGTACTGTAGATGGTTCTATATAGAACCATATGGAAAAGAGTTCTTCTACTGTGTCAGTGTCAAGCTGATGGCTCTTCAAGGGTTCTTTAGCTAAGAAAATGGTTCTATAAAGAGCCATGAACACAAAGAACTCTTTGCATGAATAATGGGTTCTTTGCACTGTTAATTGCTTCTTCAGATTGATGGAGAATGTGTTTCATATGATTACGATGTCAGGCCGGTAACAATAGAAGAACCTTTTGGTGCTATATAGAACCCTTTTCAAAATGATTCTATAAAGAACCATCTACAACATATTGTCCATCAATCTGAAGAATCCTTTCATGAAGCAAAGAACACTAATCATGCAAAGAGTTTTTGAGCGTTCATGGTTCCATGGGTTCCTGTTGTGATGTACACACATCACTCTATTAAAAAAGATGGTTCTTCAGATTGATGGAGAATGTGCTGTATATGGTTTTATATAAAACCATTTCGAAAAGGGTTCTATAGAGCACCAAAAGAGTTCTTCTATTGTGACGAGGTCAAGCTTCACTCTTACAAGTAATGGTTCTTCGAGGGTTCTTTAGTAAAGAAAATGTTTCAATAAAGAACCATGAACATTTAAGGAACTCTTTGCATGATTAAAGGGTTCTTTGCATCGTTAAATGGTTCTTCAGATTGGCGGAGACCTTTTTGGTGCTATATAGAACTCTTTTTAAAATGATTATATAAAGAACCATTTACAACATGTTGTCTATCAATCTGAAGAACCATTTCATGAAGCAAAGAACACTTTAATCATGCAAAGGGTTATTTGAGTGTTCATGGTTCCAGGGGTTCCTGTTGTGACGTACACACATCACTCCCATTTTGGCATCCTTACACTGGCTTCCTGTGCACTATAGGAACCAATTTAAATTCTTCTATTTGTTTAAGTCATTAAATGGAGTCGCACCGTCCTATATAGGAGATTTGCTTCACCTCTGTCCTGCCTCCAGGTCCTTGAGGTCATCAATCAGCTGCTACTGACTGTGCCACGGTATCGGCTGAAACTCAAGCGTGACCGGGCCTTTGCTGTTGCTGCACTGAGACTGTGGAACAGTCTGCCCCTGCACATTAGGTCGGCACACTCTATTGATGCTTTCAAGTCTATATTAAAACCTATTTTTTATCTATCAGCCTTGTCTCTGTACACTGCAAAAAATGGTATCTTGTCAGTAAAATCTTAAATATAGTCAATAAATCTAATATTTCTCTTGTTGAGATTGTGGTAAGCTTAATTTAAGATTATTTAACTTATTTCTAAACATTGTTTACTTGTTTTAAGTGATTTTATTTGGTAAAATGATCTCACTACACTGGCAGATAATTTTGCTTGTTTTAAGAAATGTGCTTAAAACCAGCAAAATTATCTGCCAGTATTTATTTTAATAAAATTACATAAAACAAGTTAATGATCAGCGTTCAGGGGCTGCATCCTTTGAAGGATGCAGTCTATGAAGGCTGTGTAGACCCACGAAGGCTGAGCGAAAATGAGACAGTCTGCTCTACGGCAGGTTTCCTGTTTGTATTACAGCAGGGCTAATCCTGGCCTTTAAAGTTTTTTAAAGAAGAAGCCAGAAACTTTGTTTTGTTTTTTTTTCATTCATTAGAGCTGGAGGTGCTTCAGCGCCAGCTACTGATAAAATTGGGTTTTTTTAACATTTGTATTATTTGAGCTATTTGCTTGACTTTAAACCCAAATCTTACATTTAGAGTGTCTCCTCAGCTGCCGTTCGCTCCTCTGCTGATGCTACCATGTTCTCCAATCCTCGCCAGCACGCAATGAATCTTGGGATATGTTGGCTGATCCACCCGTTAGATCCTTCTTTGCTATGGAAAAGAAGGACACATTTCTCGGCTGCATATGAAGAAGCTTTTGAAATGGCTGTTCCATTTCGAAGACGCCTTCATATGCGACTGAGAAATGTGTCCTTCTTCTCCATGGCAACGAAGGATTCAACAGGTGGATCACAGTTATGGAGAGCGCAAGAGACGTACATACATATACTTATCACCAGAGAACTGGCTCTGCTATTACTGCATAATGTTTAAGATATCTTCAGATATCAATCTGAAGAACCATTTCACCAAGAACTATTTAGTCATTTCCTTTACTAAAGAACCCTTGAATAACCTTCATCCCTCCTTTATAAGAGTGTATGGGTTCAAAACACCATTAAAAACTGATATATACTCGCAAACTAATAAATACCCGTTTCACAACCTCAGTATTCTCTTTATCTGTCACAAAAAAACACTTAAACCTGCACAATAGGTTAACAAGTTCCTCCTTGTACAAAACTATCGCCTCACTTGAACTTGAAAGCAGCATTACCGAGTACTGTATACACTTTGATGCTGAAAAAACAAAAATGTTTCATTGAAATTCTCTTGGAAAGGCAGGAAAGTGTGGCTGCAATTCTGAAATGAACCACTAGAGGCATACTTGTAAGGAGCTGATGGATACTACTGACTTACTTACTTCTATGAAGATTGATATAAGCTTTTTGCTTTAAAAAGCACCTGGAAAAAGCCTGAAAATCTAAATGCATATATTTTCAAGAATGCACTTTTTTGAACCTCATCATTTTTAAATATATCATCGCTATTTAGCTAACTGCTAGTAGTATTGCCAGGCCCAGAATAAGGCCCTCTGAGGCCTCTGAGTGTTTATGCCTTTGGTGATTTCTTTTCTGGCAGAGAGAGATCCTCAGTCTTTATTTGGGAAAAAGACATCTCTCCTTAGTCACAAGCAAAGTAGGAAAAATGCCTAGTGCCACAAAATACAGCAAAAGTCACAAAAGACAGTGTCGTATAGTGATTTTATCACAAGTAAGTGTGTTAATATCTACACAAAGTGGAGTAAAATCCCCATTACAGTGATAAAATCACTGTAAAGCACAGCTGCAAGTGGCAAAAGGTGATAACATATGATACGACAAAGTTTTTTAAACAACTTTTTTAATGACTTGCTATTATTCATAGTAATCGAGATAAACAATTATACAACCAGGAAATGTAATATGTCAGATGGCTCTTCAAGGGTTCTTTAGTAAAGTAAATGGTTCTGTATAGAAGCATGAATACTCAAAGAACCCTTTGCATTATTATACTGTTTGTTGCATCAAGAAAGGGTTCTTCAGATTGTTGGAGAATGTGCTGTAGATGGTTCTTTATAAATATATTTATAAATATTATTCTTTATAAAATCCTTTGATTTCTAAGTAGTTTTTGCTCTCTAATTACCACCACAATGGCAATGCTCATTTCTATGTAGTATTCAGTCTTCTATTAGTACTTCTTCCCATGCCACCATGACACAAATGACACAAATGACAGTATTTAATATGTGTAACAAACAGCCGTTTGGGACTTGGCCATTAGACAGACTGACTAGTCTGGTCTGTTCATTTGAAAGAAACGGAATGTAAATACACTCTAGGCTGTGAAACATACAAGTTTGCTTTTGAGTGCCCCTTGGCAGTCATGCAGGTCACCCATATGACCATGAGTATTGCTGCTCAAAGTATCCAGCAAATTGGATTTGCAATCAACTAGTAAGAAGCCAAATGATAGCAACACGTGAAGAGGAGCACTTTCATTAGCATAAGGTTAAGTATGGACCTCTGTATGCTATTGAATTTATTTAGACGTGTTAACGATAAGACAAAATGTGAATGGCTTAGTTGGCCATCAGGAAAAAGATAAAGAGGTCTGTATATTAATGCCTATATATAAATGAGCTTCCTATTTTGAAGTTCTCTACTGAGCAAAAGCACACAATCAATAACAAGACCTGAGAAAGACTTGAAAAAACATGCTCAAATACTGCATTTCTATCTGTTACTCTCATAATTACAGAATTTACATATTAGTTCATACAGTTAATAGTAGCTACTGATTAATTCATTACAGGTGCTGGATGATTCATAGTAGTTTCTGAGTAATTTATAATTATTACTGAATACTTTATTTTACATAGTGATAAAACTATAGTAATTACTAGATAATTGATAGTAGACACTAAATAATTGAAAGTAGTTACTGAATAATTCGTAGTTGATACTAAATATTCATAGTAGATATTAAATAATCATAGTAGATACTGCATAATTCATAATAGATATTGAATAATTTATAGTAGATACTGCATAATTCATAGTAGATATTGAATAATTTATAGTATACATTGAATAATTAATAGTAGATGCTGAATAATTGTAGTAGATACTGAATAATTAATAGTAGATAGTGAAACATTATAGTAGATACTGAATAATTCATAGTAGATATTGAATAATTTATAGTTGATACTGAATAATTTGTAGTAGATATTGAATAATTTGTAGTATATATTGAATAATCATAGTAGATGCTGCATAATTCATGGTAGATATTGAATAATTCACAGTAAATATATCCATCAGTTATCCATGCAAAGTGTTATTTGTATATTTAAATGGTTCACACACTTCTGCATATTTTAATACACAATTACTATTTATTTACTGAATTTAACATACTGGGGGGAAAAATAAATAAAACATGAAATGTGACCTGTGCAAAAAGAATAAATAGAAATTGTTCACTAAAATTTCCCACAAGGCTCCTGCCTGTATAATGTCAGACTATAAGCATTGCCTTCACTAAAGACCTCCTGAGGAACTGCTGTTTTTACAGTAGACAGTAAAATGCCATGCTAATATCAGAGAAGTCATAATAAGGAGCCACAGCAGCCTGAGTTTGGTCAGTTCTGCAGGAGTTATTTGAGGAAGTCAAGGTTCATTCTGACTTGAAAGGCTTTTTGGCTGACATTCCTGCTTACATCAGTTGAGGCCGAGCTCGGTGCAGTGCGTATTGAGACTGTTTCTCTCAAAGATGCTTGCGTTCAGCTTTTGAATGTTTCATTTATCCGGAAGAATCGCAGCAAAAACTTGTAACCCTTTATTGATTAATGCCTGCTGCGATTATAGCAATCGAAACAGAGCATCTTTCCAAACTATATTTATGAAAATGATCTTAAAGCATCTTTTTTACAAACATTCATTATATTTACTCAGTGGAGCCTTACCAGTGCATTACATCTGCCATTAATTGTAATTGTTTAAACCTGTTTTAAATGTTTGTTTTTTCCCTCAACTATAGCAGTGTGACATGAATATATTGATATTTATCACTAAAATAAACAATTTAAATGTATATATTTTTCTTCTATAATTTGTTATTTCATAAAAACTGTACAATTTTAGATTTCCAGTGTGTAACACACTTTGAGACTTTGTAACTAAAACAGAAAAGTGCTATGCAGTACTGTGCAAAAGTCAGAGACTACCCTTGATTTATTTCTTATCCAGTCAAAATAGCCATTAAGAACAATTCATTCATTCATCATCTTTAACCGCTTAATCTAGATAGGGTCACGGTAGCAGTTGGGGGACCCCGAGCTGCTTCCAGGTCAACTTGGAGATATAATCCCTCCAGCAGGTCCTAGGACGACACCGAGGTCTCATCCTAGTGGGCCGTGCCTGTTAAACCCCCACCGGGAGGTGTCCAGGGGGCATCCTGATCAGATGCCCGAACCACCTCAACTGGCTCCTCTCAATGTCGAGGAGTAGTGGCTCTAATCTGAGCTCCTCCTGGATGACCAAGATCCTCACCCTGTCAGTAGGGTGTAGCCCACCCTGCGAAAAAAGCTAATTTCCGCTGCTTCTATTCATGATCTCATTCTTTCTGTCATTACCCAAAGCTCATGACCACAGGTGAGGGTGAGGATGTAGACAGTCTGTCCCAGTCTGTCCCAGAAGGCGGCCGATCTCACAATCCCTTGTCCCATCACTCGTCTACAAGACCCCGAGATACTTAAACTCCTCCACCTGGGGTAGGTCCTTTCCCCTAACCTGGAGTGGGCATGCCATCCTTCTCCGGGCTAGGACCATGGACCCATTTTAGTACAAGCTGTTAATGTTTCAGGAGAGATTTCTGAAAAGATTAGATGTAAAAATTAGTTCACAAAATGAAAACTACAGAACAAATGGGCTCCTAACAACCACAAGAAGACCTGGTAGACATCAACACTGTCCCCATCAGATAGATAGCACTTAAAGTAGTTTATTAAAGCTGCTCCAGCTTTCATATTAAAAAAAAAATACTCTAAATGTACTTATCAATATATTTTTACAATGTATGAAAATTTGTTTAAAATATTTAAATTTAATATTAAATTGCATTTATTTGTATTTGTTATATTTTTTCAGTTGTGTGTAGTTTTAATAAAGGTTATAGATGTAACTAAACAGTGATGACGTCTTTACATTACATTGTACTTCACATTAACAATGTACGTATGTAGTAAGACACTCACACAATGTACTTCAAATAAACAAGATATCAAATCATAACTGCATTTTCACAGAGTATCAATACCTACAACACTTGCTTACTGGAAATACACATTCATTTCAAAAGGTATCAAACAGTAAAGTGCACTAGTGAGCCTCCTGAAAAGAATGGAAGCTGTAATAAAGGTGAAGAGTAACACATTAAACAATGAAAAAAGAAAATTATACAATGTTCTGTTAAATACACATTTTCTGTATGTAATTTCCATTTTAACTGGAAATGAATTAAAGAAACTGTGATCTCTCATTATTGTAATTGGTTTCTATCCTGATTTGATGGAAGCCAGCAGTCTTGTTGGACGTTAGAGAAGCAGCTGAGATGGAGTAAAGCCTATGAACACACAGGTCATCATCATCCAAAAGCTTTCAAATGTCAGCCAGGCTTAGCCAGAGGTGGTTACAGTAACAGTGTCTGGACACAGAGTAAAAGCAATTGCGTCTGGAGAGAGGAAATGAAATGAAAATGGCAGCTGCGAGGAGAACAGATGGTTTTGACATTTGTGGAGAGGGAACTTTAATGTTTCCATGGCTTTCCGGGGGGCTTAAAAGCCGACCTTAACAGCGTCGTCAATATAACCGAGCTAAGACAAAAGTGTTGACTTAACTCGGCCAATTATTGGCTTTCTGGGAGAGATGCGGAAGTGTACAGCTGTAAGTGACAAATCCTGACGACGGCCCGGCGCTGGTCGCTTTTGTTTTGTTTGTTTCTTTCTGACCTTTTTGTTGGACTGTGCTTCTGTTTGGATATGATTTGTGTCCTGGGTTTTATTTGATCTGCAGAGAGTGAGTCATCAGGCCTGGTTTGTTCTGAAACCTCAGCGACAGGCTATCTAAATCAGCAATGTGAGCCCAGATAGTTCACACAACAGCGGCCCAGTGGTCAGAAACTGACCAATGCTGAATCATGCAGGGAGGGATTGACAAACTGTGCAGCAACTGATAGACTACTGCCTGTAACTGTACACCTACATAGTGGAGCTATGAGGTAGGTGTTTCTAATAAAGTAGCCAGTGAGTGGACGCACAAGGTAGATGTTTCTAATAAAGTGTCCAGTGATTGGAAGCACAAGAAGGGTGTTTCTAATAAAGTGGCCACTTAGTGGAAGTATAAGGTGAGTGTTTCTAATAAAGTGTCCAGTGAGTGGAAGCACAAGAAGGGTGTTTCTAATAAAGTGGCCACTTAGTGGAAGTATAAGGTGGGTGTTTCTAATAAAGTGGCCAGTGAGTGGAAGCACAAGAAGAATGTTTCTAATAAAGTGGCCAGTTAGTGGAAGCACACAGTATGTGTTTCTAATAAAGTGGTCAGTGAGTGGAAGTGCAGCATGTTTCCAATAAAATGTCCAGTTAGTGAAAGTACAAGGTAGGTGTTTCTAATAAAGTGGCCAGTGAGTACCTGTGTGAATTTGTTCAGTATTACAGTGATCTGCCACAGAGTAAGTGTCTCTGGAGCACATCTGAGAATGCAAGTTCAGCTGCTCTAGACATTTACAGAGAAAAACAGAAGAAATCGTCCCTCCATCCCTCCCCCTCACCCTTCCCCACTGCGTGATGCTTAAAAGCCAACAAACGCTTGTCATCCTACTCACTGGAGTCATTTGGAAAACTAATTAAACTTTTCCCACACACTGGCCCCCCTAAGCTAAAACAGAGGAGCTGGAGAGAGAGAGAGAGAGAGAGAGAGAGAGAGAGAGAGAGAGAGAGAGAGAGAAAGGCAGAGGATGAGGAGAGAGACAGAATAAAGGAGAAACAGAGAGAGGAGGGAAAGGAAATGATGAGAGAATGAGAAAGAGAGAGGAAAAGAATGACAGAAAGACAGAGAGGGGAAAAATTACACAATAAGGCATAGAGAGAAAGGAAAAAGACAGCTACAGAATGAGTGTGTGTGTGAGAGAGAGAGAGAGCGAGAGAGATAGAGAGAGAGAGAGAGAGAGATGCTTTAGGCTTGTTTGCTGAGAGTGGCATTCATGTAATTCAAATGAAAAAAAATCTACCCTTTACAATTGTTTTTATGAAACAGATGCATTGCAAACTTTTTTATATGTTTGTTTTTGTTGCAGACTCACTCTCTCTCCCTCTCTCTCTCTCTACTAATTTCTTTTCTCTCCCTCTGTCCTTTCTCTCTCGCTCTCTCTCTCTCTCTCTCTCTCTCAATTTCTTTTCTCTCCCTCTGTCCTTTCTCTCCTCATCTCTCTCTCTCTCTCTCTCTCTCTCTCTCTCTCTCTCTCCCTCTCTCTCGCTCTCTCTCTCTTTCTCTCTCTGATGTACCCATGGTATATTTATCTCTCTGTATGGCTTACCAAAGATGTATGGAAACAAAAGAGACTGCTTTGCGTGTGCTGCTTGCTAATGACTGCTGAGCTGAGCACAGACTCTCTTCCTTTTTCAGTCTATAATCTGAAACCACTTTATATCTTCAGTTTCCATTAGAAACCACAGCAAAAGTTCAAGGATATTTTTCATCTGGCTCTGTGGTCAGCTGTGTTAGTCAGTAACATACAGTACTGTTTATCCAAGGAACATTTTGGCAAAAAAATCTAACCAACACAATTTTCTCCCCAGACTCCTTCAGTTGCTGATGTGGCACTGTGACATCATAACTTCTATAAAAACTGACAGAAGTACTGACAACATTCAGGCTGTATGAACAAGGCAGGTGTTTCAAATAAAATGGCCAGTGAGTGGACACACAAGGTAGGTATTTCCAATAAAGTGGCCAGCGAGTGGAAGTACAAGGAAGGTGCTTTCTAATAAAGTGGCCAGTGAGTGGAAGCACAAAGTAGCTGTTTCTAATAAAGTGGCCAGTGAGTGGAAGCACAAGATAGATGTTTCTAATAGAGTGGCCAGTGAGCGGAAGTACAAGGTGAGTGTTTCTAATGAAGTGTCCAGTTAGTGGAAGCACAAGGTAGGTATTTCTAATATAGTGGCCACTTAGTGGAAGTAGAAGGTAGGTGTTTCTAATAAAATGTCCAGTAAGTAGAAAATCACAACGTAGTTGCTTCCAACAAAGTGACCAATGATTGTAGGAACAAGACAGGGTGTTCCAATGGCTTTCCAATTAAGTAAGTGGCCAGTAAGTGGTTTCTAATAGATTTAACTGAAAATTTAACTAAGCTAATAAATCAAAAGCTACATTTTGGTTCAGGATCATATTATTAAGCATTTCAGAAAGCTTTTCCAGCTGGGTTTGATGCTTTTATAGAGTGGATATGGCCTGTCCATTCTCTTCACCTGTAGTATTGCTCAGAATATTAAGTGGAAGTGCAATGTGAGAGTGATGGCAAACTGCAGCTATTAATTAGCATTCGGATGAGTTGCTTCCTTGGTCACCTCTTAATGGTTCATAATTAGAGTCTCTTCACTACACGCTGGGTTGGATTTTTCTAAATTTCTAATGAGTTGACTCATAATTTATGCATAATGGGTAACAACTCCACTCATAGATATTAATGAGATATGGAGTTTTAATTCTGTAATCCTCTTACACACTGTCATTATGTAATATTTATAAATGATCTCACTTAATCTTTCACTAAACCGTTCATGTGAAACATTTATGACTGTTTTGACTTCCATGAGGGAAAAAAATAAATAAAATGTGACCCGATGGCAAAAGCACATCACTGTTGTTTTGCTATATTTCCCAAAGCGGTTGTGGTTTATTTTAGGATTTCATTTTTCATAAGAAAAGCAGAATAATAATGGCATTCATTAACCCATCCTCCGGTGGAAAATTGTCAGAATGGAAGGGGAAAAATCCTTGGCGTCGGTTCAAGTCATTATATCCAGGCGATGGCTTATGGCCTGGAGTTTTTATTAGCTGCCAATCCTTACCAGAGATTACCGTGAAGAATATTGCGCTAATACCTTATAATTATTTATCGCTACAACTTCTTGATGCAGCAAGGCTTGTTGCCTTCGAGCTGTTGAATATTCTGCATCATCATGGTGATTAAAAGGGGGAAAACTTGGCAAAATGCTGAAGATGACGTGATGTTTGCTACCCTGGTAAACAACCCTTGGTAAACCCCTCTAACACCAAGAAGAAGATTGCAGGTTCAGCTTGCCATCTCTCAAACAACTAGAAGCTCCACTAACCGGTCCCAAAGGCTTTCTCTACAGCTCAGAGTGAAGTGTAGCAGTGATTCAGCTACAGCCATTTTATTAGGAGCACCTGTCTGATAGATGTATCTGTCATGGCTGAACATCTCACCAACCACCAGCTACCAGGAGAAGAGTAGCTCTCACTGACAGTGTATGGATCTTTTTACCAGACCGGTTCAGAGTTTAAAACATATTTGCAACATTTGACTTGGACTTTAGAGTGGAATCATTTTGCTTTGAGTGACCCTATACCTTAATTATATTTATTATTATTAAAACAAATGAATATTCCATTTTGTCACTACTAAAATATACCAAATGTTTCAGTAGTGACTGTTTCGGTAGTGACAATTTTAGCCCATTTTGAGCAGAAATCAAAAACACAGCCAGTACATGACTAACAGACACAGCCTTGAACAGCACATAAAATCAGAATATTTTTCATTAAAACAAAAAAAATTGCGGAATTGCAGAAAATCTGTGTTTCGGTACTGACAATTCTTAATGTTCCACATTGATTTTTTTTAGACTTTGCAACTTTTAAATGACCTGGACTTTAGATTAAATTCTTTTTGTTTTGAGTGACCCTATATGTATATATATTATCTTTATTTTATCAAAACAAGTGATTGAATATTCCATTTTGTTGCTAGTAAAACTTTCAACTAACTTTCACTAAAATGTTTTAGTAGTGACAATTTTAGCTCATTATGAGCAGAACTCAAAAATGCCAGCCAGTACATGACTAGAAAACAGCTTTGAACAGCTGTACACACATAAAAGTCATATTTTTTATTAAAACACAAAAAAGTTTGCATAATTGCACAAAATCTGTGTTTCGGTAATGACAATTCTTAATGTTCCACACTGATTTTCAGACTTTGAGACACATGTACTTCAAAAGGGTGGGACTGCTCACCATGTGGCCATAAGGGACAGGAATGTAGCCTCACTTCCGACTCTAAGATGCAGGGAAGTGGCTAAAATAAGGCTCCGCCCACATACTAAACTCTGTGTTTCAGTAATGACATCAAAATGTGGATCAGCGTTTATTGAATAAAGTTTTTTATCAAAAAATTTAACTCATGATAAATCTCAATCTTTCAACTTCACTTTAAAAGAAAATTCTTACAAGAAAAACATTTTTAAAAAATGTGAATAAATATAAGTATTATTTCCACAAGTGTGAATTTAGGGGTTATGGTTTGGGGCGGAATTCTCCTAATGGAAAGTACCTTATAAATGTTGATTTGGTATATATCATGCTTCTTACTATCTCTATTAATGCCTTGGGATTAAATAGCTTCACATCATCTTTGTAAATATCTGACGCAAATTTCTAGCGTGCATAATTACATGCAGCAGTTAAGCCCCACCCATTTACACTGAAGCTGTGAATGTTTTTTGAATAAGGCACAAGACAGGCCAAAAACAGCCTGTTTAATTGTGAAGGATAAAGAGAGGTCAGAAACTGGTGTAAAAATGAGTGCAGGATATGCAGCCACAGAAGCAGACTGAACATGGTGTCATATATTATGTAAAAGAGCATTCTCACTGTGTCTCACCACAAAACCCATATCTCTGTATGTGTGTAACTCTCACTGGAAAAGTAATGAATTCACTTGATCTAAATGTGTACAAAATTTCCATATGAATAAAATGCATAACATTAACATAAATTCTGCTCAAAGTCAGCAAAAAGACAGTAATAGTGTTTATGTAATATATATTTAGTTCATGTTGAGCCACTGTACATATGTGAATCAAGAAAATTCAACATTATGTTCAATGTATTCAGCCCTGCTGAACAACACTGCTTTTCTGAAAAACAGCGTGTTCCTCAGCATAGCAGTTTACCAGCCAATTAAGACGCCCAGGGGATGCAGACACTCATTTCCAATGATTAAGAGAATGATGAGTGTTGTAGAGGTAATCAGTAGTTTGTCTATTGACTGCCACTGCTGAAAAGTGAAAAGTTTTATGACTTCTGACTTATAATTGACTTTATTACAGCTTCCATGCTTTTCAGGAGACTCACTTTCAGGTTTTCCAAGAAATCTGCAGACACAACTCCAAAGTTGTCTTAAAAGTTAGCAGCACTCACACACAATCCACGTAATCCCAATTACAAATTTAGACTTATCGTGTATAAAATCTCACCTGCCTCGTCTTTAAAACCTTAATATGTCTAGTTTCATACACTATATTGCAGTCCAAATAGACAAACAGTAGAATGGGTCGTACTGATGAGGTCAGTGACTTTAAACAGGACACTGTCAAAGGATGCCACCTCTGCCACAAATCAGTTTGTGAAATTTCTGTCCTGCTAGATCTGCCCTGTTCAACTGCAAGTGCTGTTCCATTGTGAAATGGAAGCGTCTAGGAGCAACAACAGCCCAGCCATGAAGCGGTAGACCACACAAACTCACAGTCACTGAGTGCTGAAGTGCACAGTGTCTATCTTAATCACGCTTCTCTATCTGGCAGTCTGATGGAAGAGTCTGGGTTTGCTGAATGTCAGGAGAACGTTACCTGCCTGACTGCACTGTGCCAGCTGTAAAGTTTGGTGGAAGAGGGATAATGATATGGGGTTGTTTGCAGGGGTTGGTCTAGACCCCTTAGTTCCAGTGAAGGGAAATCTTAACGCTTCAGCAGACCAAGACATTTTGGACAGTTTTGTGCCTCCAACTATGTGGGAACAGTTTGGGGAAGGGGGGAGATTTACACAAACAATACATAACAATATGTATGTTGGTTTTCTAATTGAAAATAAATTAACATCAATAAGACATTTGTATGCAAATGTTGAGTGCACAGTTTTTATTTATTTACTGAGTTAACATATTGGAAAAATAAAACATAAAATACACAATGTGCCATAACTTTTGTACAGGCCATATTTTATGTTTTATTATTTTCCAGTATGCTCTGGTTTCTCCCGCAGTCCAAAGACATGCAGTCAGGCCAATTGGACATGCTAAATTGCCCCTTGATGTGAGTGGGTGGTGAGTGTATTTGTCTGTCTGTCTGCCCTGCAATGGACTGGCGACCTGTCCAGGGTGTTTCCTGCCTTCCACCCAATGACTGCTGGGATAGGCTCCAGCACCCTGTGCGACCCAGAAGGATAAGCGGTTTAGAAAATGTGTGTGTGTGTGTGCATGTGTGTGCGTGTGTGTGTATTTTCCAAATATGTTAAATTCAGCAAATAAACTGCAGTTGTGCATTAAAATATGCAGAAGTGTGTCTCTGTAGAGGATGTGTTCACTTATTTACACTTAAAAAACCTACAGAATGTGTTATCAGATCAGTCGCTTTCAAACTGTATCTCTGTACTAACATAGAGGCTACAAGGTTCCTTTACTTGTTAGCAACATTAGCCTTGTAGCTAGTACAGTTGGGGTAAGAGGGGGAAATCTGCAAATCTGTTTTTGTGCCAAACTCGCTTTAAAGACTAAAAGCAGTGTGTAAACAGTGTATATGTAAAAACTGCACTGAAAACCACAGACTGCGTTTTTAAAGGCCTTTTTGTATGCATGAACAAACAGGCAGCTCAACAGCACTGTTCTCTCTCGCTCATCCTTCGAAACACCGAGTCTTAAAACACACTCACGTTCTCTCAAGGATGTCTCACTTCTCTGGCAGGCCCCCCCCAGGGGGCCAGCCGGAGTTCAGCATCAGCCTGCGCTGCACGCCGCGATCATGTTCGCTTGCGCTGGTGTGTAATGCTCCATCCGAACCCCCGAGGCATCGGCAGCTCCACTACTTTCTGCATAAGCAGCTCGCAAATTGGAGAAGCAGCGTTATCTAATTAAAACTCCATTCGTACAGAAAGCACTCCCCCGGGCTGATACATTATTATTTAAGCTCGCCAGCCTTGAGAGGACGGATTCCTCCTCAAAGATACATATCTAATACTCTTTCACAGCCCAAACACTCAGCGCACATGCAAATCGTACAATTAGAGGCCTTTTTTTCCCCTGTTTTTTACCACTTTTACCTTTTCCGTCCCTCCTGAATTGCTGTGTGTTTGCGTTTCTCGGCGAGCTGACAGTGCGGTTGATTCCGCACGCCTGACAGGGTCTCTGCGTTTGACTTCGTTCTCCTGTTCCTCACTTCTCTGACAGCTTGCATGAAGCCTTTGTGCATTTTGTAGACACCTCTGAGAATTCCCAGGAGACAGTTCGGGCTCGCTAGAAGCAAAGTCGCCTGGTGCTCCAGCAAGAAAAAGCTCAACGACAGCCTCTAAAGTCGCCAGAAACAAACAGAAGCAGAACACTGACCTATATGACCCCGCCATAACAACAACAACAACAGCCTCTCTTACACCCTGCCCTACGGGTTGAAAGGTTGGCATCACTTGTCATATTAAAGGACTCATAATGTGGAAAAACAAATCCACAGTTTGTTCATTTTTTTTATGTAAATAAGATTCATTTTAAAATTAAAAACATTCCGTTCATTCTCCAGTCAATCACTGCACACCAAGCCGCAAAATCAACCCCGCTTTGCAATGCATTTACATACAGTGAGGGTATGTGGTCTTCAGAGACTTGTTTCGGTTATTTAATATACACTACATTGCCAAAGGTATGTGGACACCCCTCCTAATTACTTCAGGTGTTCAAGTGTTTCAGCCACATTCACTGCTAAACAGATGTATAAAATCAAGCACATAGTTTTGCAGTCTTCATAGACAAATACTGGCAGGATTACAGGTTTCATACTGAAGAGCTCAGTGACTTTAAATGTGGTTCTGTCACAGAACGCATAAGATTTTCCTCCTTTTAGATCTGTCCCAGTCAACCGTTAGAGCTCTTACTGCGAAAAAGAAGTGACTAGGAACAACAGCTCAGCCATGAAGCAGTAGACCACACATAGCGTGTGAAAATCACCTGTCCTCTGTTACAACACTAACTACTAAATTCTAAATTGCCCCTGGAAGCAACATCAGCACAAGAACTGCACGTCAGGAGCTTCATGAAATGGGTTTCCCTGGCTGAGCAGGCACATACAAGCTCAAGATCTCTATGTGTAATGCAATCGTCAGCTGGAGTGGTGTAAAGCATGCTGCCACTGTCTGGAGTAATGAATCACGCTTCTCTATCTGGCAGTCTGATGGATGAATCTGGGTTTGGTGGATGCCAGAATAACATTAACTACCTGAATGCATGTTGCCAACAGTAAAGTTTGGTGGAGGAGGGATAATTGGCTGGGGTTGTTTTTCAAGGTTTGGGCCCCTTAGTTCCAGTGATGAGTGATGTTACTGCTACAGCATACAAAGACATTTTAGACAATTACATACTTCCAGCTTTGTGGCAGCAGTTTGAGGAAGAGCCTTTCCTGTTTCAGCATGACTGTGACCCTCTGCACAAAGCAAACTCCATAATGACATGGTTTGACGAGTTTGATGTGGTGGAACTCGCAGAGCTCTGACCTCAATGCCAATAAACAACTTTGAGATGAACTGGGGCATTGATTGCAATCCAGGCCTTGTCGTTCAACATCAGTGAAAAAGATGTACATAGGATTAACAAAGGTATGTTTAAAATACAAAATTGATAGTAAAAAAATATTCTGACATTAGTAGTTTGTTGCAGAACTGTTGTTGGTAGTTACAGCTTTGAGATGTCTTTGACAAAATGTAATTCGCTTTTCTCATTCCTCTTGGGAAATCATCTTCAGTCCCCCTTGATAATAAGGGCCCCTCTATTGGAGTAGCAATTTCCAAATCCTCCTTAAATCGTCTATGGGACTGATGTCAGAAGATGTCAGACTGACTAGGTAATGCACCTTTTTTGCGAAACCAGTCCTCTCCCCTTTCTTGGCCAGTAAGGTAAACTATCTTCTAATATTTCCCAGTCCATCACTCCGTTCATGTTTTCCTACAATGGTGTGTGATGCTCCAGTACCAATCACAGAGAAGCAGCCCCGTATCATGATGCTCCCACCTTTGTATTTCCATGAGTCTGGTGTTCTTGTGCTTATTCAACTGGCTGGGAAGATGTCTTTTTTTTTAATTAACAGCTTCCTAGTAAGCAATTGGGTAGCACTGTTGCCTCCCAGCAAGAAGGGCCTGAGTTTGATTCCCGGCTAGGTGACCAGGGTCCTCTCTGTGTGGAGTTTGCACATTTTCCCCTTGTCTGTGTGGGTTTTCTCCCACAGTCCAAAGACATGCATTCAGGCCAATTGGACATGCTAAATTGCCTGAGAAAGTGTGTGTGTAGTAAGTTACTGAAACATTTAAAAGACCTCTTTGGATTTATTTTGCAGTTGAAAGATTTAGATTTACCATAAATGTCATTTTTAAAATTAAAAAAACTTCATGTCACTACTGAAACACAGAGTTTAGTCTGTGGGAGGAGCCTTGTTTTAGTCACGCCCCTAAATTTTACAGCAGGAAATAAAACTGCATCTCTGTCCCTCAGTCTGAAAATCATTGGAACATTAAAAATTGTCATTACCAAAACACAGATTTTCTGCAAGTAAGTAATGAAAATTTTGATTTTGAGTGTACAACTGTTTTTTGAGTTCCGCTCAAAATTAGCTAAAATTGTCATCACTGAAACAGTCACTGCTGAAACGTTTACTAATGTTTTGTAGATGTTATTATTGTATTTGCAGTGACAATAATTAGATTTAATAAAATAAACAAGTCCAAATGTTTTTTCAACTTTGAACCAATTAAGTAGAATTAAAAACATTTAATTAAGCAAACCTTTGTTTAATGACTAAATAATGTAAACTCAGTCTATGTGACTATATGACTCTACTCTAAAAAGAACCTTTCTAATACTCCCTAAATAGACTCATATACAACTATATAAACACAAACACACACACTGAGTGCCCTCAAACAGACACGGTGCTGTAACAGCCCTGCAGCAGTGCAGCGGGATCAAACCTACACTCGTCCTGAGCGTCTCTGAGAAGACGACTGCTCGAGGATCATCAGGTACACACACTCGGAAACCTCGCCACCTTCTCTCTCTTCACAGCCACACACTGCCTATAATGAGGCCTCTGGGAGCTGCCATGGAGGTGTGTGTGAGCCTCTGTATCCTGTCTCTGTGTGTTGTGTAGATGAGTATGTCTAAGAGAATAAGGACATGCTGTCTCCAACTCCTTACCGTCTGAGTCCCACCAGGCCTGTGCACATTACCTTCACCAGAGCTGTCCCACAATGCCATTTTCCAGCAGAGGAATGCTGAAGGTAAACATACGTCTCTATGTTGAGATGAAAAAAAAACCTGCCATATTAGCCCTTTAAACTGATGGCTTGTTATTAATCTTAAAGGGCCCATATGCTACTTTTTTGTTGCTGTATTTTATGTCCTACCCTGGGGTCCACTTAAACCGTTTGTGTGGTTTTATGCAACAAAAACAGTCATAATTCATATTTTCACAAGCATTTTTCTTTTTGCTGTTTTGTTGTTGTGCCATTAAAGGGCCCATATCATGGAAAAACAGAACTTTTTTTTAAATAAATGAAGTTTGTTATAGTCTTTGAACACTCACTCTATGTACTATTCGCGCTGTACAACCCATATATGGAAACTAAGCTGTAAAGACAGCCAATTTTATACTCAGTTGTGTTTTGTGATGTCACAAAAACCAGCACATTTACATATACTCTATGTGGACAAAAGTATTGGGACACACCTCTTAATCATTGAATTCAGGTGTTTCATTCAGTCCCATTGCCACAGGTGTATAAAATCAAGCACCTAGTCATGCAGTCTGCCTTTACAAACATTTGTGAAAGAATGGATTGGGCGAGTTTGGTGTGGAAGAACTTGACCTCAACCCCATCAAACACCTTTAGTGTAGTTACAGTTCAACATCACATAGAAGACACAAGTAGGTTCATTCATGGTTTTGGATAGTAAATCAAATAAAATAGATAAATTTGTGACTCCTGGTTTCCATCACCACTACTGCAAAGAAATCAGAGTCAGTAAGTTTTGCTAGAACTGAGTGTTTTGCATCTTCTCCCCAATTTAGTCATATCCAACTCCACGCACTAGTTAGGACTCCCCCAATCACACGATCCCACCAGTGTTAGGAGGGCAAAATCTAGCACTGGCTTTCTTTGAGACCTGTAAAGCACCACCACGCCTTTTAGAACTGCCGCTAACGCATTTGACAGCTGAACACACTCGGAGGAGAGCGCTAACAGCCAGTTCTGCTACATCAGCTAACAGATGCCTGCGCTGGCTGGCATCACGCTGAGTGATGGGGGAGACGAGGGGTCCATCCTACCCACCTATAGAGAGCTTACATCTCAAACCCTGAATTTTGCAGAAATTTTGTAAAATAGGTGGCATTCCCCTTTTTAACCTATGTATTTCCTTTACCAGTGACAGCAGATGCTGGAGTTAACTCTCAAGGCCCTAGAGATATACAGATCTGTCGATGCTGTTTACTAATGGGCACCGCCCTGACAAATAAATGAGTAAAATCAATAATTAGAAAGCTGACCAGCTTGCGTATCTGGCGAGTTTTGAAACGTGCATAGAACAGATAGGGTCTGTCTGGAGCTTCAGTTTCAGAGGGTCCCATTCAGACCACGTTTCAATTCTATTTCTTGACTTGAACATGGTGTGAAACAGCAGAATGCTGTTTTGTCTTCTGAAGTAAATGATTGATTGATGATTGGTTCACAGAGTTGAAGTGATAAAGCTAGACAAGAAACTTTTAAAAAAAATGATGTTGGCTAGACAAAGCCTGAAACTTTTGATAGTTAAAAATAAAGTACAAAAGTCAGCCTGGAGCTACACTTCAGTTTTGATACTGCTGGCATGAAAGCTACAAAAAAAACATTAAAAAAAGAAAATCAGACAATTCAATACAGTGTTCTGAGGATGAAGGGAAGAGAAATGAAAGCATAGATCAGGAGAATCTGTCTTTTTCTAAGCTTTATATTGCATAGCCTCGGGCCGCGTAGCAGGTTTGGTGGCTCAAGTGTGAAGACTTGTTTTGTTAAAAGAAGGGATGCATATGGGAGTTTGATCAAATGAAACAGAGAATTGAAAAAGCATCATATCCTTGGATTTGCTTGTTGGCTGATCTGCTGTGCTGCAGCCTGAACATCCATGTTATCATAGCAGTGGTGAGCTGTTTTACACCCATAGCAATGAAGCTGAAGACACAAACACCTGAACTCACTGGCCGCTTTATTAGGGACTAGGAAACTTTTCATCCACACTATCTCTTTCAGACAGAGTACGAATATGAGTAGGGGAGAGCGGAGCACAACCTAACACATTTTGGTTGTTGTGAAATAAATTTAAAAATACTGAAGTTGGAATAATCATATTTTTATACAAACAACATATACATCTCTGCTATGAATATACACTGTCTGATAAATCAGTAGCTCAAAGGAAAGCAGTAGAAAGAGGTGTGCATTTAAAAATATTTTTATTGTTTGTTCAGTCACCATGAGTTGAATCAGTAGGTTTTTATGTGTAAAACTTTAGTGGCAACGGCTGCCACTTCAGATGAGCTACTGAGCTAGTGCTAACACTAGACATAACCGGTTCAACAGACAGTGATGACTCATTGACTTCTACACAAGATCTTTTCACCTTGGTGGATAATGTACCAACATGTTCATTTGCTGTGGAAACACTGAGAACAGAGAAATATCTTTTCATGGTTTTTGGTTTAGCTAACCCCAGCTAGAGTAGTTAGCATAGCTAAATCTCTGGTGCCTCTGCCTTCTTAACGATGCCCTTAACAAGATGTCCTTAGCAACAAAATCACAATAAAATTTGTCATAGTAGCAAAGCATAATTTACTTCTATCATTGAAAATACAAGTATTGTTAAAATACAAAATCAACCTGAAGTAATTGAACTGAATTGGTGTTTCTAATAAAGTGACCAGTGAGTGGAGGTGCAAGGTAGGTGTTTCTAATATAGTGGCCAGCAAGTGGAAGTACAAGGTAGGTGTTTCTAATAAAGTGGACCATTATAATTGCTTAATACAAAGTTTAGGCAGCAAACATATTCAGCTTGGACCAATGTTTTAAGCTAATGTTTGGTGATGTATTTATTGTAAAATGTTTAGGTGATGCTGTGCTACTGTGATAAAAGATCTGTATTTTATTCATTTTACTGAATTTTTCAATTCCCATTTCAGTGCATCCTAAAAAAACAGCGGTTCGTGAATGGTCAGTTGTGATGTAACAGTGGGAGTATTATGCTTTAGTGTAGAGAACTGAATATGAAAGGATCAAGGTGGGTATGAACATAAACAAGTTTATTTCTTGCTCTCATATCAAATCTCAGATTCGCCTCAAGTAGTGGAAGAAGCAGCGTGAAAAAAAAGCCTGCAGAGGTCTGTGAAGGGAAGGGCAGATGAAAAACAAAAGTGCAACAGAGAAGTATATTGATGCAATAAGAAGAACGAGCCTCAGGGTAGCCTGCAGCTTCAGAGCAGGTTTGGCCTTTGAACATACTGGAAGTACTACACAACAGGTCATCGGCTCAAATTGAGCCGTGTGCAGATAAAGAGGCTGGATCATTGGGTTAGAAAGTTGCTCTGTAAAAATGCATCAATGTATAGTGATGCATCAGCGTGAAGGTGGTGATTCAACTGCACAGAGGAATGTTAGAATCGCATGCATTCATTTTTTTGGCCTAAATAACATTCATTTCGATGTCAAATATACATTCCTCTCAAAAAAAGCCTCTTGTATTGTTTTTGTTGTTTATATTCCACTATTATGTAAATAGCTCCTTCAATCACAATTTATTTTGTGATATTTATACTATTTTTTAAAATAATTCTGCATGCAACCAAAATAACAAAATCCAAATATGGAGAAATCTGACATTCAAAAGCCTAAGACTAGAATTTAATGTTATTTATCGTGTTGTGCAGCATTCGATTGTTATTCTTAATATAATACCCAGCATGCATTTGCATTAACAAATCATACAATAACCCCCATCCTCCCCTCCACCTCCACTGTGAAAAACACAAAACTATCCAAGGGTTTTAGCCATGTGATTTTTATGTTCTGGCCGTCATATTTGGGCCTGAATATCTGGCTTTGCTGCTGTGCATGAATGTAATGAGAAATTACTCACCTTACTTTGGAAGAGGAAAAAAACGTTACCTTGACAAAATCAATAAAAAATTCTGCGATCCTTATACAGTTTCCCCCAAACTCCTGATCCCACTTGTAACTGGTACCTAATACGCGTTTTCCTGACATTTATATTTATCTCATACAAAACCCCTCACCCTATTCTGGAGAGTCTCTCAAAGCATTTAAAAGTACAGAAGCCCACCGGCTCTTCACGCCAGGGTGGGTAAAGGATCCCCATGGTGTTGCATAAAGAGGAGAAAAACTCTTTCTGATCATAGGACGGATAAGTTGACATCAGCTAATCAACACAGATGTGAACCATGCTAGCCTTTAGATAACTTTAGCTAATGTTAACAGCTGAGAGATAAACAGTTTTCCCCCTAATGGAGCTGCAAACAGTCAGGTAGAACTTTACTTCTCTGTTTCTGGAGATTTAAATGACGTTCGAATGGAGAAACATAAACGTTAAATACAAGACTGTCATTTTGTAAGTTTGCCAGTGCAGTTAATGTAGAGTTCTCCAGCTCCAGTCCTGCAACCCCTGCACTGCATAATTTTGGTTTCCCTGGTTAAAATACCTTAAATTATTATCTAAGGAATCCCTTCTTGAGCTGAACGAGGTGCGTACAGCAGAGAAAAATACTCAACTTTGCAGTGCAGGGAGCTCCAAACCTTTTCAACACTTCCTCCCACCTTTAAGACGCATCATCAGAAGGAGTTTTTCTAGTCTTTAAACCAAAAAATCTCACTCTCAAGACTACTGTGACCGCTGAAGTATGTGAGTGGATATGTTCACAACAGATGCAGCTATGGTAACATTTTTATTTTGGTCAAAGTTCTCCTTTAATATTTCTTTGCATTGATCCCTAAATAACTGGAACTGAACTGTTGTAAGATTAGAGATAAATGAGTAAATGAGATGCAAGTGTGATCCCTCCCACATCCCCCTCATTCAAATGCAGCTTTAAAAGGCAGCTTTCATTAACAGCTGTACTGACAAAGTTATTTCCTTCTACTGGAAGGCTGTGAATTTTTACCGAAGTACACTGACCAATATCAGTAATATCAGTAAGACTACACTGGACGGTGCTCGTGGGAGACTTATGGAAATATTAACAACCCGCAACAGCAGCAAGCAAAAACAGCAAAAGTAAGAGTTGAAGAAGGCTCCAGTTCCTCTCAAAAACAAGACAACTTATCAAAATGAGCAAGAGGACTGGGTTGCACCAGGTTTGCATAAGTTTATATTTAGATTTATGTGTAAAGTCTTTATTGAGTCCTTAGTCACCATAGTTAGTTTCAAACGATCCTTTTACTACATTTAGTTGTACCACAAATCCGCAAGTCATGTCTTAACTTGTAACAACTAACAAAAGCATACGTCGCTTTAACATGACGATTACATGTTCAGAACCAGTAAACCTGCTGCCATGGAAAGAGAATGGTGTGTATAAGTTAGACTGAATAAACCTAATTATCTATAATCTGTTTATTCTTTAACATTTCCCTGAGAAACCCAGATATACAGCTTTTTAAACACCGGTTTCTGGCTAACCGACACAACAGCAGCAACAGTTTAGCTGTTTGGGCTACTGAGTCTCACTGAGCTGGAGCTGTGGGTGTTAACTTCATGCTCGGAGTTTAAACCAGGCCAATGATTAGAGCTGTGAGTAAAATCCCAGTGTACAGCGTTTAGAGTTTTTAGCTTAGTTAACCAAAAAAGGCATGTTTTTGGTGGGGTTTTTTTGTGTTTTCTACATGGTTTCTGATGGTTTCCCCAACACTTGCACCTGCTTAGGAGGAGGTGTAAATATTTAGTAGCTATTAAGCTCAACGTTAAAACTAGTTTGTGTGGTGCAGCTTGTTCAGATTTAGTAATGCATGAACCTGAATGTAGTAAACACATTACAGCTAGCCTACGTTTGAACTCACGCACAGTTGGTGCAACCAGCCACAGGTCTACAATCGCAGAGGAGTTGGAACTTGAAGCCACTGTTGCTCAACGGGTGTCAGTGATGGAAACTGACACATTATTTTTATTTGCACTCTGCATTCTATGAAGCTTATTTTGTCCACTCATGTAGCTATAAAGAAAATGCACTGCTTTTAAATGGAAATAAGGGTTTCTTTGGAAGCAATGCAATACAAAGCAATGCAGTTAATTAATAAGCTGATTAGCTATACAAATGAATTTCATTGATTATGACTAACTACTCAGACTAATATGATAATTAGTGATGTGATTAATAGCAATGAACTGCACAAAGAAATGTGATTATTCGTGGCACAAAACAAAAGTTAATGCAATTAAACATGATCTAAATCATTTGACAGCTCAAATTTTTATCAGGCCAAAATAAATCAGTCTCAAAAAATCTTGGTGAATTTTGAAATTTCATGATGCACTGCATTTCCTAAAAAATCAAGTCAAATAGCTTTAACTTCAGAGATTTACCCTCATTCTAAATATTACAGAAGATTAGAAGAATACAAGTTTGGCTAAGATGCAGAATGTATTAAGCAGGCGAACGCACATGAGAGCACGCTTTCTTTGATGATGTCACCATGTGTTTTGAGGCAAACATTGGGACTTGATTTTGCATTAATTTCCCCAAAGGAAATTAAAACATAAACTTCATCACAGCACCTTATCGGATGCGATCAATGATTAATAGGCCCAAATTTACATCTCATAAAAAATAAGGCAGTTGCTGAACTGTTTGGTTGTGTTGCCATGGATACAGCTCTCTGTAATTTTAATTTTAATGCTAATTGTGAAGCTGACAGGGTCGACACAAACAACCAGGGGCAAAAAAATGCATAAGAATCGTCTTTTGTTGTGTTTTGTATTACATTTTTATCATCCCTACATTTCCTGCATGTTGCTCTATGAACATAAATCTAAAGATGTGAGTCTGAAAGGACGGTATGCATTATGGAGCACCATCAGTGGAGAGGTTACGCCTCTGAAAGTGTCCTTGTAGGACCATTTCAAACCCTCCAGCATGTTTGACTAATCCAACTGTAGAGAAAGAAATATATCCAAAAACGCAGAGCCCAATAAATTTAGCTGCAGTGTTTTTTATTAATGTGTCCTTGCTACAGTACAATTCTATTCATCATACAGTTGAAAGTATGAAGCTTAGCTGTGATTTCACAGCAGTACTGAATACAAGGGTTTAGCTTTGACCTACTTGATTTGGAGATACAAAAGAATTGTCCAGCAAATGCTAAAACATAAACCGAATATGCACATAACTGATTGCTTTTTGAGCTCCAGCTATGAGAAACACCTACATACTCACTGGCCACTTTATTAGAAACACCTACCCTGAATCAGACGTGCACTTCAGTGACTGGAGGCTTGACTTGGACTCATAACTTAGAGGTTCTAGACTCGACTTGGAATTGGACCCCAGAGAGTCGATACTCTAAAGGCACCTCAGAGACTTCAGACTTGACTTAAATTTACAACCCAGAGACACTTATGGCACTTGACTCTGACTTGCATCCCAGAGACCTGACTAAGACTTCTGCTCCAGATCTAAGACTTGACTCAGACATGGAGCCCAGAGGCTCAAGACTCAGATTTGCACCCCAGAGACTTAAGATTTAACTCAGACTTGGACACCAGAGTCTCAGACTCGACCCCCGGAGACTCAAGACTTGGATTCATACTTGGACACCAGAGACTCAAGATTTGACTCAGACTAGGTCTCTAGAGTCTCAGACTCACACCCCAGAGACTCAAGAATAGGATTCACATCCCAGACACTTGGACTGGCCCCCCAAAGACTTGACTCAGACTTGGACACCTGAGACATAAAACTCGAGTCAGACTTGGACCTCTGGGACCCAACTTGGATGCACACCTCAGAGAATCCAGACTTGACTTGAGACTTGGACCCATGCCTCAGAGACTCAGACTCACACCCTAGAGACTCAAGTCTTGACTGTGACATTGACATGTGTTTTGAGGCAAACATTGGGACTTGATTTTGCATTAATTTGCCCAAAGGAAATTAAAACATAAACAGGGACCCCAGGGACCCAACCTGGACTCACACCTCAGAGAATCCAGACTTGACTCAAGACTTGGACTCACACCTCAGACACTCAGACTCACATTCTAGAGACTCAAGACTTGATTGAGACTCCAAAGATTCAAGACCACCCAGAAACTCAGCAATCTAGGGACTCCAGACTCAGACTTGCACCCCAAAGACTTTGGATTCACACCCCAGAGACTCCAGACTCGGACTCACACCCCAGAGACTCCAGACTCAGAATCTCGCCCCGGAAACTCCGGACCAAGCCTTGCCCTCCAGAAACTTGAGACTTGACTTGGACTCACAACCCAGAGACTGCAGGCTTGAATTGCACCCCTAAGACTCCAATCTTAGACTTGAGAGATTCCAGACTTTGACTTGCACCTAAGAGACTTTAGACTTTGACTCACATTCCAGGGCCTCTAAACTCAACTTTGACTTGCACCCCAAAGATTTAAGACTCAAGAGACAGCAGGAACATCTCTGCTGTGTCAAAAGCCAACCATTTGTGAAGAGCTAGAGGACGGCCTACGGTCTTAAACTGAACAAAACAGTGATGTGGAGCTACAAGAGTGAGGTTTCTGACAAAGTGACCTGAAAGTTTATGTGTACTGGGGGGTTAGTTCTGTGGTCCTAACTGACAGCTGAGTTAAAGCTGTGATTGACAAAAAGGCTCTTGTCTCTCTTGGCTCTTCCTGCTCCAAAATAGAAGCATTGTTGACTGAAAATTAGCAACAGTGTTTGCCGTGCAGGGCATTCTAATGACTTCCTGCGGTAAACATCTGAAACCCATCCGGGTGAAATAACACGGGCCAAACCTGGAGAAAAAGGCTTGCATATTGAAATTGAAAGGCATGAAATTAATATTTACACTGAGAGCGGGAAGTGACAGAAAGCAGGGATTTGTTCAGTAGCGCAGATGAAGGGCTTTTTCGGAGAGAGAGATGGGAAATATGGAAATTTTGATGGCGGAGCAGGTGGGTGGGAGAACGCTGAGCCGAATGCTAAACGTTAAATCAGGAAATGACCCGTCTGGAAACAGTCTGGGGGCCAGTGTTTGGGTGCCGCGTGGGAAGACGACTGGTAAATGTCATTAAGAGAACGTTTCATACAAACAAACAAACAAAACAAGAAGCGATTGACACCCAGTGACAAAAATAATACGCTTGAAATGCACCATGTGGCTGAGTTTCCTCAGATCCTGAGAATGTTCTGGAAATGTTTGATGAGTCATAGCTTTGTCTGGCCCACTGCAGACAAGGAAAGAAATAATATACCCCCAAATGCTTCAATTAGACAGAGACGTACATTAGCTGATATGGATAATTAGAAGTAAATAATAAAGAAATAAGCTGAAGAACATGGCAGCCATCATACATTAGTTATTATTTTCTAGTAGTCTAGAAAATACATGCAAATGTCTAGGCCTAGAAATAGAAAGGCAGGTATTAATAAAGAAATTTGTTGATGACACCAACACAGCATCCTCTGCCAGACACCATCATTCTAATCATTCCATAATGTTCCAGAATAAGAACTGACAAGAATTATTGTGTTGGATGGAGAATGTTGATGTAGGATGGACAATGATGGTGTTTGTTGGAGAATGTTGGTGTTTGGTGGAAAATGTTCATCCCAAAAGTATTTGATGGAGCTCCATCAGTCCAAAGAACATGGTTCCACTGCTCCACTGCCCAGTGCTGACCCGACTAGCTGATATTTGGCACTGGGCATGGTGGCAAGCTCAAATGACCTCAGGCTGCTCTAGAGGGTCCCATTCTACTGCTCAATGCTTTGGAGATTATACAAGCTGTGTCAGCAATGTGTGATTTGTAAAGTGGCAGAATTCACTCATTATAAGCAGCATATGTTTATTATAAGAGATAATTAAGGAAATTTGTCTGAGTCATCATTCATTATTATCATTTTCCAGACAAAATAAATGGAGCTTGTTGTTTACAACAATAACAGCCTAACGAGTGTCGTGCACTAAAAAGAACAAATGTGTGATTCTAAAAAAGAACAAAACAGGCAATAAGTTTTGTTAAATATTGTCTTAAAAAGTTGTCAGCGTATAATAGCTTTTTTCTTTTCTGAGCAGACCGTCAGTTCCGCACTTATCGCAGTGTTATAAATGCCTGAGAAAATTAATTACGTGCAGAAAACTGTTATGTTTTTGCTTCTAATTACAACAATTTCAGGCTTGAGAAAGTTTTGATTGGCCAATTTAGACAGGGGTTAATGGGTTAGCAGTGCGGCTCGATTTCACTCGGCTACGGCCGCTCTGCTGGAAAAGCGTGGCCGGCTTCAGAGCTTCGACAGCTTTACTCAAAACAAGACAAAGGCATTTTTTTTCTAAGTAAAACAGACAGACAAAAGGGGTCATCCTGAAGGGCACATACTCCGAATAAGAGCTTTTATTGTATGAAGACGAAGTAAAACGCACTGCTTTTGAGCTGCTTGGCAATAAAAGGAACAAAAAAAGAAAAAAAACCATAACATATTCACTCCTACCCACCACAACCTTTTGTAACATTCTCTCGAAAAAAAAGAAGTGAGAACATTTTGAGCAGAATGCGCCTCGTCTGTCAGCCTGCCGAACGCTGATGATTTCCTGAACGACACACAAAGTTAACAGCATAAACATCCCAAATGGCTGTATGCAAATGCAGATGCAATTTAAAACAGAATATCTGTACATTTCATATGATAATTGTCAGCCCAAAATGCTGGAGACATTTTTGCTGTCATTCTTTATGCTAACATCAGAGAGCGCCCCTCATTCATTTAACTTCCAAAACATCAAAGCTGCCATTAAGTACAAGATATTCATCAGATGTTTCTGAAGAGGTTACAAAAAAGATAATATAAGAGTTTCCAAAAACTGGAGTTCAAAAACTGATTAAAAGCTACAGAGAAAATGAGACTCCTAACAACCACCTGGAAGACCTGGTAGACACCAAAACTGCCCCCATCAGATAAACAGCACTTAAAGCTTTCATCTTTGAGAGAGAGGAGAAAATCAAGTTGCTTAAGATCTGAAAACATCCACAGGTGTTTCTGTCCATCCTTCCACTGTGAGAGAACAACTCAGCACTATGGGTCTGAAAGGATGCGCAGCTGTCAAGAAGCCTCACTGAGAAAAGGACACAGACACATCAAACAAAGAAGCTGAACAATGGACTGACCACCCCAGAGTCCAGAGCTCAACATCATGTGTTTGATTACTTCAGAAAATGATCAACCAACTTGTAAGACTGAACTTTGGAGGTGTGTCTGCAGATTTCTTTGAGAAACTGAAAGTAAGTCTCCTAAAAAGAGTGGCAGCAAAGCATGGACACACTAAATATCGAACAATGTGATGTCATATTTCATTGTTGAGGGTTCTGTCCAAAATTAAGAATTTGTATTTGTGGCCATTTTGGTTGGAAATGAAATAAATGAACTTTCAACATGGTGGGAGCAGAAACTGGTCTGCAGAGGAGACTTTGTTTATGCTTTGAACTTTAAAAGATGGCGGTGGGACAGGAGTCCAGCATATGTGTCTCAGAACATGACATCTTCCTCTCGTCCTTCTTTAATAAGAGCATGCGAAGTACGTTTTCCTGACATCATTTTAAAGTAATTAAAAACACAAGCCCTGCTCACTGCTGCTCATCTCACTCCGACTGGACGTGATGCTGGTTGTCATGGTAATGCCTACACTAAGTTGTACTCTACATATGTGCACAATTTTGGATCAGATTACTTGTAGCATGAATGATTTTCCATCAGACTGTTGAGTAGAGTGAGATATTAACACTCAGTCTTAATCTATAACCGGAATGTATTCAATGAGATTGGCAAAAATCTTTGCATGTAAACACAGCCATCGAGCTATAAGTGAGACATAATTTGTATAAATCCAACCGAAAAGGCTAAAACAGCTTGTTACAAGGCCTGGACATTTAGTGATGACAGGATGCCACCTGTTGTCATTAAGAGCACTCAGATTAAACCCTCTGTCTTGATTATGAAACAGATTTTAAGCCATTATAAAAACACATTCAATCATGATCACAGAAGCCATAATGGACAATAATAGCTGCCATAAACTCAAAAAAACAATCATTTGTTTTATTACTGACCAGTATTTTTCCTCCCATTGGCTTAAGCTATTTAGATTGTTCAGGCACAAAATTGTTTATTACACTCCTTCATATGACAGCTTTTACAGCTTCTACAAATAGCTGCCTCCTCCCTGACTGTTGGTAAAGCAATAACCTGACAATAAGGGAGGTGGATAGATGGCGAGTCGTGCTGTAAAACAGCTTGACCGTGTCCAGGGTGGCTTAAATCAAAAGCTAAATCGCTCTGTATAACCCTCAGCAGCTGTCAGAGAGAAAGCAACCCAACAAAGAGGCCCACAGAAGAGAAGAGAGCTGTTTCTGGACCAGGTCTGCTTTTAGAATGCAGTGCCAAAGAAGAAGAAGTAGAAGAAGCAGAAGAAGAAGAGAAAGAAGAGGAAGAAGAAGCCTAGTTCCTCAGTGGAGTCTTTTATCCAAAAACAAAAAGTGGATCACCAATCAAGATGTGAAATAAAAGGGAACTAATAGGTTCAAATGGACAACTGTCTTTAAAATGGACATAATGTCTATATGTCTAATATGCTCATTTAAACGTGTCTCTGGCAAACGTCTCATTCAGGTCAAAATTTAGACTCTTTATTAGAAACATTTCCTATGATTTCTGTATTCATTATGTATTATTAATGAATTAATAAAGCATTATATGGTGTACAAAATGCCTTATAATGCTTGGTAAAATAAGATATGATACTTTGTGCTTGCTATCACTGGCCACTTTATTAGAAACACCCACCTTGTGCTTCCACTCACTGGCCACTTTATTAGAAACATTCCCACCTTGTGCTTCCACTCACTGTCCACTTTATTAGAAACACCCACCTTGTGCTTCCACTCACTGGCCACTTTATTAGAAACACCCACCATGTGCTTCCACTCACTGTCCACTTTATTAGAAACTCCCACCTTGTGCTTCCACTCACTGGTCACTTTATTAGAAACACCCACCTTGTGCTTCCATTCACTGGCCACTTTATTAGAAACACCCACCTTGTGCTTCCACTCACTGGCCACTTTATCAGAAACACCCACCTTGTGCTTCCACTCACTGGCCACTTTATTAGAAACACCCACCTTGCACTTCCACCAACTAGCCACTTTATTCATCCACATAGCTCCACTATGTAGGTGTAAAGTTACAGGCTATAGTCGTTCCATGCACTGCGCTGGTGGACACTTGGTCCACCACCCAAAAATATCCACCCAAGAGCAGCTCTGTGGTCAGAAACTGACCATTGATGGAGGACTAGAGGATGAATATCACAAACTGTACAACAATATAAGAGCTACAGTCTACCAGCGAGGGAGGGGTTTCTAATAAAGTGGCCAGGAACAGTACTGCAAACATTTCCTTTCCTACTTCAGTAGCTGCATAAATAATCAGTTATTAGTGAGTGAGATCCATAGCACTCCATGACTATCACTTCATTCTCTCTCTCCAGCACGAACGAGTGCAGCCACTCATCTCTCCCTGCAGGCAGCGGAGGGAATCCAACTCATTGTGTGCTGATAGGCTGAGTCAGCGATGTGTTACATGGGGAAAACGAGAAAAAAAATCACGAGGATTCTGCTCTCTTCCTCTCCTCTGTTCTTTCTCCCTCGTCTCCCTCCCTGCACTCCATTAGAGCATCCCTCTCTCCTCGAAGCCTAGCATTATCCCCGGCCTGTCTGTCTGCTCAACTAAGCTTTAAAAAGGCCCGAGACGCCCAAGTGGCTCTGCTGGCTGGAGCTGGTGACATTTCAGCTCGAGCTGTTTTTTTCTCTACCCCCATTAATGTTCTCCTGATGGGACTTCGCCTGGGTCCCGAACCAAAAGACGAAGCATGAAAAGCTCCACTCGTTCCCCTCGTCTCCAGCCTCGCTCACTCCATTATCAGGGATTTTAAGCATTGATGGACACGGCGACCCGGAAATCTGCATTGATGTAGTCGTGGAAATCAGCAACAACTGTAACACGACAATGGAATTTGATGAAAAAGAGAAGAATGGCTTTAGAAGATAAAGATTTTTTTACTATTGGACAATGACATCATTGCACTGTTGACATATTGTCAGAAAAATGGAAATAATTAATAACTTTAAAAATGATGGTCTGAATTGTAAGCTCATGTAAATAAAATTGCTATTCAACAAATAACAAAACTGTAGAATGTAGAATTAGGACCGTTTTGTTTGATTAACCCTTTGAGTCGATGTTGTGTGCAACATCAAAGCACGTTATGAATAAAAGAATAAATATTTCAGGAACACTGCATGCTAAAGACTTACTTTGAGTAGCCTTGTTCCATCAACAAGTCAGGAACACTGTCTCTAATTGTTCAACAAGTCAGGAACACAGCCTCTGATTGGTTGACAAGTCAGGAACACAGCCTGTGATTGGTCAACAAGTCATTAACACAGCCTCTGGTTTGGTTAACAAGTCAGGAACACAGCCCCTGATTGGTTGACAAGACAGGAACACAGCCTCTGATTGGTCAACAAGTCAGAAACACAGCCTAATTGGTCAACAAGTCAGAAACTCAGCCTCTGTTTGGCTGACAAGTGAGGAACACATCCTCTGTTTGGTCAAAAAGTCAGGAACACAGTCTCTAATTGGTCAACAAGTCAGGACCACAGCATCTGATTCGTCAACAAGTCAGGAACACAGCCTCTGATTGTCCAAGAAGTCAGGAATGCAGCCTCTGATTGGTTGACAAGTCAGGAGCACAGCCTCTGTGTTGAATGCAGAAGTGTGAAAAGGCTCTTTAGGATCGGTTTGTCTTCTACTTTGTCAAGTATGGAGCTGCATGTTCAAAATCAATCAAGATTCAGCTCCTGAATGAGGTGGCAAGATTCTTCCTACTCCTTTCACTTCTCTAAAATGGAAAGTGGCTTACACAACATCAATGTTTTCCCATTTCCTGAGTTGAATGTGTTGTTTCCTGACATTCTGCTGGTTTGTGTCTGGTGAGCATTATTTTGAAGCAAAAAAATCAGGTCACATTTTATGTCATCTATTCACATCATATTCAGTGTACAAGATCGTTTGATGTGCACCAACAAGCAGTCTTAGCCTTAGATGCTCCTCCCACATGTACTTTGTGTTCCAAAACTGAGCAAATGTATTAGCTGGACTGGAAACGGTTCATGAAATCGACTGCATCATATGTTTAAAACTTATTCAAGAGTTTTTTAGATGTACTTAGTAGCTAATAAGTGAGATAACCATGTGAGTTTGCTGACACATACCAGTTTGTTTCCCATGGGTTTGTTTTTGTTGCAGCCCTGTGTTGAAAATAAGCTGCCCCCCTGCATGTCACGCAAAAATGGTCTGTGGTTGTATTTTTATGTCAGTCAAACAATCTTTCCTGTCAAAGTAGGTGGTTCTTGGCCACATTTATGGATGAAACTTACCACATTCTCTGACGAAGGCTGACTTGCAAGAATAAGCTGCCGCAGTTTGGTTTTTTTCACCCGCTGTAGCCATCTCTGTAGCTGTTGATGCCAGTACCTGCTCTCTCTCTGCTAAGCCTGGATAAACCCAGAAGGTGGAGGACGATGGATTGAAAAGGAGGGGGGGGTGTGGGGTGAAGGGAATGCAAGGCAAAGAAAACTGAAACTGAAAGAAAGGATGAAGATGGAGGACGGACAAAGAGAAAAGAAAGATGAAGAATTACAGAGGGACAGAATATCTCAGCAAGGAAATGTTTATATTCTTGCATTCAAACACCAGCATGACATTCCTAACCAGTTAGAGTAGGGATGCACCGATACTGCCACAAGGACCAATACTAATGCTAACTCTAACTACTCAATAGGTGCTTGTAAATCCTGATATTTAAAACCCTTCGAATTTTATATAATGCATTTTGGTAAAAGCATATTAGTCTTGAATCAGTGGTAATTACCGATTTGATTACATTTGAATAGCGTTAGAGCTACGAAAAGTCACGATGTTCCAACCAATGAGCAATGAGCATCTATATATATATATATATATATATGTGTGTGTGTGTGTGTGTGTGTGTGTGTGTGTGTTTGTGTGTGTGTATATATGCAGTTAGTTCCGGCCACGCAAGCTGATTGGTTGAGAAGCGTTCTAACCGTGCTGATATTTCTCCATAACATCATGTTTTTTTTCACAAACACTGTATCACTCCACTAAGGCGCCGTTGCTAAGCAACAACTTTGATGGGTGTAGGAGATGCTCAAGACATTTGAACATTTTTACTTCTTACTTTGCGAACAAACAGAAAATGGATACTTTTCAGATTATATTTGACCGACAGCCGATTTGGTCAGACTAAGAAGATGAGACTACACTAAATTCTGTCAGGTGGTCTGTGTGAAGCTGGAGAACGAACTCTTGGCTGTGCAGCGAGTGAGCGGAGCTCGTTACTCTGATGTAGCAACAAGCTGCTTGTTAAGGAACTATAATTTGGTGGAAGGAACTGCTAACATTAAAACATATTAAATGCCACATTCACCACCCAATTTATTTATTTCTTACTTTATTTATTTAACTGTTGTATAAAAGCAATAGAACACTCGAGGTCATGTGTTATTGCTATAACATCATGGCTGTGATGATGGCAAATCGACCAAATCACAGTCGTAACATTATTTCGCAATAACACGCTCCCTCTCGTGTTCTGTTGCTTAAATATACATTGGTTGATCATTTATAATCAATCAAACACATTCAGTGATGTTGAGGTCTGGACTCTGGGGTGGTCAGTCCATTGTTCAGCTTCTTTGTTTGGCTTCTTGACAATATTAAATGGAAAATGAATACATTTTTTCAATGGACATTTTGATTGGAAATTAAATACGTTCATGAACAATAACACGGTTTCATTTTTGCTCCTAGAAGAAATACCATTTGTTTTCCTTTCCTAGATCCAGTTTGGATCCTGGATTCAGTGAGAAAATCTCTGTTTATTTTATTCTCTCTTCGCAATACCAACACAGCTGTAGGAGGAGTGAGAGAGTGAGTGAGCGAGTGCCTTCACAGCCTCCTCCTCTCAGAAAATGACCCAAAAACCCCTGACAAGAGTCTGAAGGTAAAAAGGGAAGCAGAACTCTCTGTTCGGGGAAATTGTATTTTTCAGTTTTTCCGCACCGTTCCTGCTTATCGACACTCCGCTATTATCTTCCCCCGTTTCCTTCGGAGCAGGAGAACATCCATTTGTATTGAGGCAATCAGCCACTCCATCTCTAAGGGGGACAAAGCGAACTGGTGAATTACCTCCAAAAAGTTTTCACAGTACCAGTGCATATTGAAAAAGTACGGCTGTTTGATTTCAGGGTTTGCTTCAATAGGCTGGAAATGATATATATATATATATATATATATATAATATATAGAAAATTGACCATTTTAAGCTTAAACTTCTGTCATCTGCTCACTTGTAAATTGTCTGACCTTAAATTACTGTCAGTCTCCAGCAATTTCAATGACAGCTCTGTGATTTCAGGCACACTTTGATGTTCAAAAGTTTAGACACACCTATTTATGAGATGATTTTCTTCATTTTTACTATTTTCAACATTTTAAAATAACAGTGAAGATGAAATAACACATCTATAAAATTATACAGAGACCAAAAAAGTCAGAACAGATCTTTTACTTTAGATTCTTCAGTAGCCCCCCTTTACTTTACTGCAGCTCTTAACACTCTTTATGTTCTCTCAAGCAGCTTCATGAGGAGACACCTGAGTTGCTTCTCCAGCAGGAGTGAAGAAGATATATGTTTAAAAAACGCCTTTAGATCAAAATGTCCTTATGATTATGCAAAAAAAAACTCAATGCAGCCATGCTTTAGTGTATTACATACATTTTTTTGAGAATGCAATGATCTCAGGCTTAATATTTATCACATAAAATAAAGCAACAGAGAATTTGACCATCATAATCTTGTTGAGGAACTTGTAGTGTAATTAGAATGGAATGTGAAAAATTATTTTTAGTAGATACTGAATGATCCATAGTAGTTACTGAATGATTTGTCGTAGATACTGAATAATTCATTAAAGATACTGAATAATCAATTACTTAATAATTCACAGTGGTTACAGAATAATAGTGAATAATTAATTATTGAATACTTCATAGTATATAATGAATAATTCATTGCTGAATAATTAATGGTAGATATTCAGCAATTCACAGTAGATACTGAATAATTACTTCTGAATAATTTATGGTTGATACTTAGTAATTTATAATAGATACTGAATAAATAATTGTTCAATAATTCATGGTAGATACTCAGTAATTTACAGTAGATACCGAACAATTAATTACTGAATAATTCATAGTAGATACTCAATAATTCATAGTAGATACTGAATAATTAATTCTGCATAATTTATGGTTTATACTCAGTAATTCATAGTGGATACTGAATAATTAATTACTCAATAAATTATAGTAAATACTGTATAACTCATGGTACTAATCCCTCTCCTCCAATTCCTTTCATCCTGAATAATTAATTACTGAATATTGGTAAAAAATGATAGATACTCAATAAATTATAACAGATACTAAATAAATAATTACTGAACACATTATAGTAGATACTGAATAATTTATAGTAGATACTGAGGAATTACTTACTGAATAATTCACAGTAGCTTATGAATAATTCATTGTACATTCTGGATAATAAGCTTTAAGATCAATACCTGAACATTAAGTCTGCAGTTTAAGAGGTTACAGGAATAAACCATCAGAAAGCATGGAGACTGCAGGTGTAAACAGATCAGAAAGCACAGCAGCGGCGTTTGTTCCTTTTCTTGCATTGTCACTAATCCCTCTCCTCCGATTCCCTTCATCCTCCTGTTATCCTCGGGATCCTGTCTGATTCTCTCGTTCCTGTCATTCCTGCGTGTCTTTTATGAAAGGAAAGTGACAGGCCTTCCAGCTTTCCCCCAGACATCCCTGCAAAACCACTACAACCACTACAGCACTGAGAACCCAGCGGAGCTCCCTCTCCTCCTCCAGACCACACACTTCCAACCTGCCATCCATCCATCCATCCATCCCTCAGGTTGTCACATCTTTTTTTCCCTCTTTTTTGTCACCCCGTTATCCCCCTTTTCATTTGATATTCAGCACAGCAATGTGCGTTTGAAGCGCCGTCTGTCTTTGTAGCACATCAGCTCCTTGACATGTAATACAGTCATAAATCATGGTGTGATTTATTTAAAGATGAGGTCAACTACTTTCCAAACAAGCTCATGAAAAGCGGCGCAGTAAAAAAAATATCTGGAAAATGTGATCGTCTCGACAGCCAAGCTGTCATGAAGCAAAAAAGAAAAGCTCCACGTCACCTCGGCTTGTCACAGCCCCGGTTTTTAAAGTTTCTCACTTGATGAAGCATTCATAGCTTCGTGACAGCATTAGCACATTCTTACTGAAACAGACCTTTGTTCTCTCGCCCTGTTACGCTCTTTCATTCTGTCTCTCTCTCTGTGGAGAGAAAACGAGGATAAAAAAATAATAGTAAGTTAAACTGTCCCTGTTCTGACATTTATTATGAACGTTTGCTTTGTTTATTGCTGATAGATGTTACTTTGCCTTTAGCAAATCTTTTCTCAGCACAAGGGAAGAGGCGGCATTAGGGGCCCGGGCCTGCCCTGGATACACACTGCAGTGATCTAATATCATTTCGTGAGTAGCACAGTGGCCCTTATTCACTACAGTTGCGTATAAAAGAGCACTGATTTCACCGTCTTTAATAACTCTTGAGAATTAATATTCTGCATCTGTTTCATGAAACTTTCGTACGATGAGGAAACAAGCAGAGCTTTGAGTGCAGTCAGCTTCAGTGCGTGAAATCAAGCGCAGGCCTGACCTTGCTACATTTACACATCATTTGCATGATGCACGCCCTAATTCACGCAGATGTTTCGGTAGGGAGCCAAAAAAACGACAGCATTCAGTGGCGCATTAGCCAATGGCTGTGCAGAAGAGGAGTTTGAGGTGGAGCGGTGAGTGCACAGCGCCCCCTACAGACCTTTATAGTGTTTAAATTATGACCACTGAAAAGAAACAATGTGAAATAAACAAAATATCTTAATTTTTTTAAGATGGTAGGATGATGTGATTTAGTGTAAAATAACATACTATATTATTGCAGTATATGAGATGCTTCTGCACCAGCAGTGTTTCGTATTGTTTATTTTGAGGACGGAGTCAGTAGTATAAAACAAAAACACTGTGTAATGTGTCTAAAAATGTTTTTATGTCCGAAATGCTCCTGACTCAATGCCTCTGACTTTTACAGGGTGACTTGCAGCAGCACACACTCACCATATTTTAGCCTGTTTTTATTCTCCTTAGTCAGTAATAAGAATTCTTTCAGTTTTAACAAAAAAATCTTACAAAATATTACATAGTTCAGCTTTAATAGAGGAATTTTCTGCAAAGTATGACTTTCTTCATCTTTACAGGTCTAGTTAAGTACTGCCTACTAGGCTGTGTTCGTGGAAGTATCTCACATAGATAAATTGTTATTATAGTTAAAGGGCTGATATGCAAAACTGAATAATCTTAATTTTTTTTAATAAAAGCTTTTGTTGTTGCATGCAAACTTATGGTTCACCCTCCAGTCCATCCAGTTCATATATCGCTGCTATTGTAACAAAACCTCATATTTCCCCTTTTGTGATTTTTCAGTTTTTGACATATTTTGAAAATGTCTGTCATCCTTTATATTTCATGTACATTTCATGCTATATGGACCAAAAAACGGCCAGAAATTACTTTGAAAAAAGTCTGGTTCCATTGACTTACATTAAAAGTAAGGTAAGTTTTTTCCTTCTTATGTAAAGTCACCATTTTGGAGGTTTTATTATGACAGCAGCAACATAAAAAGCCGCATTGATTTTGTGATGTCATGTAAACACATTTACATATATCCATCTTTTCCTGTAAAAACTGAATTTTCCTCCCTTTTTTTGATGCATTGTATAAAAACTATTAATATTCCAAATCATACAGATACCTCCCTGGGCTACATGGCCTGTATTTGAAATGTATTGTTTTGTATGTGATATCACCCAAACCACATTTACATATATATCTGTCTATTCAGCCTATAGCAGTTTACCCCCGCCCACTCACTCTCATTCTAGTTATAAGGCATGTTCTGCTTTTTGATTGAGGTCAGCCAGTAAGAACAGAGCTAATTTACATATAGCAGTCGTAAAGACACAGTAACAAATCTAATGGATGTTAATTCCAACAGAGGTCGTAAAATGTAAAAATGAATGACTTTTTTTGACATTGACATTGACATTAGGGGAAAAACATAAAATATAAGAAAACTGTTGTATAAAAATTGTCACGCATCCTGCCGGATTTGCCTCCTTGGAGGATTCCAATTCCTGGAATTCCCTTGGTGAGCACGTGACCGTCACACCACCATCCACAGCCTATTGTCATTCCCCTTCACCTGAATACTAATCTGACACACCTGTCTTGTTTGTCATATGACCTGTGATAGATAGTATTCAAAGCCTGGGCTTCAGTTTAGCTATTTGTGAGGTATTGCTTCTCTTATTAGAGCTACCAAGTAAACCCTACTTTCCTCATTTTATCTGCAAGCATCTGGTCAGTTCTGTCTTTTTACAAACATTAACATTTTGCCATGACCACAACTGACCATTGTTTGTTCAAAATATGTCAAAACTACGACAGCAAAAAATAGATACTGAATACTTGAATGAATTAAAAAATAATTTGAAATAAAAACAAATGGCTTAATATAAAACAATAAACTGTTACCTGCAGATAACTGTTAAACCTGTTTAAATGTCCCCAATGTACAGTAGGTGTTTTAAAACTGCCCATTTGCTTGAACGAGACACCTTGTATCTTATGGTGCTGTCTCATAGATTGTTGTTGGGAAGGGAGTGGGAGAACACATTACGTTGCAGTGCATGCTGGGAACTGTAGTGCAGTTCATGGCGAAATGAGCTAATATTAGTAGAAAATTAAAATAATTTTGCAGGCCCAATAAGATTGTGCCATGGTCCTGACTTGGCCCACAGGACTTGTGTTGGCAGTCATGGGTTAAAGGCCGGCCTGTCTGAACTCTACCCACATCCATCTGTGTCTGATACAAAAACCAAAAATGCTACACAGTCCAACCATGGCGAGCTTTAACTGCATCTTTTTCCCATGTAGCAAATTACTAAAACGCTTAATAAAGCCTGAATACTGAGGTCGCTCTCCTTTGCATAATCAATTGGAAAAGTTATTTCCTCCCTCGCTTTTCATTAGTCTCACTCTGAGCTGCCAGGAACATTCAGGTTAATCATTTCACACATTTTGTTAGCAGTGTGAAAGTTGTGAGTAGGGTATTGACTCGGGGACAAAGCTGAAGGCCAACAGTGAAAACCAGGAGCCTCCAAACTGAATAATCAAAATATCAAAAATTAGTCCATATCCAACATTTTACTCAGGAATCTATTTATGTATAATCTACTGAATTAGCTGGTAGATGAAAAGTCATTTGGGACTTTAGACTAAAATACTTTTTGCTTTGAGTGACCCTATACATTAATTATGTTTATTCTATTAAAATAAATGAGTGAACTTTCCATTTTGTCACTACCTAAATAATGCTAACACTACCCAAACTTTGACAAATGTTTCAGTAGTGACTGTTTCGCTAGTGACAGTTTTAGTTCATTTTGAGCAGAACTCAAAAACGCAGCCAGTACATGACTTGCAAACACAGCTTTGAACAGCTGTACACCAGGGTTGGGATAGCTACTGAAAAATTAGTAGTTAGCTACTTTGCAGCTACTTTCCCAAAATTTGTAGCTAGCTACAATTTAGCTACTTTTCCAGGAAAAAAGTAATGGCTACTTTTTAGCTACTTTCAAAGCCTGATTGTCAGAATGTTTGTGTTTCTCCACCTGACACACGAAACAAGCCCAACTGATAGTGTGAACATTCCACTGCATTTACTCATGAGCCAGAAAGAAACATACAGTTGAAAAGCTGCAAATATACAAAAAGGTTATCACAAAAGGTAAGTTTAAGTGTAAACAACAATCAAACTTGCACAACAAAAAGTTAGACTATGTAAAGGCAAAGTCAATCATTCCAGGGTTTTCCTAACAAAAATCAACAAAAATATCTGTAAACAAACCAAACAATTTTGTGCAAAGCATTGTCAACTGTTGAAATAAAACTGCTCCAATGTAAACGTTTCAGCAAGAGATGTACAGACATAACATTCAGAGTCCTTCACTAAACTTCAGCAACACTTTAATTCTCACCAGTGACCCTGGCTCTGTTTGGGGTGAGAATCAGGCCTGAATAGTCTCTCCACTGCTGCAGAGCTGATTTTTAGGTAAAATAACATAATCTTCCTTTGCTGTAAAATCATTATAACACACAGTTCTAACACAGTTTTCACAATAAATGGTCTTAAATGCTGGAGTTAATGCATAACTGCTAAGATTGACATGCAGACTGCTGGTCACACAGCAATGCAGACAACAGTCTCGCCTTGCTCGTAAGTAACGTAACAGCAAAGAGAAAGATGCAAGACGAACATGGATCATTTGAGGACAAATGGACCTACCTGCATTTAAAAGCACTCCAGCTGATTTCCTGATATGTTTAATCTGCAATGAGAAACTGTCAAACATAAGTCACAAAGCTTAAGTCAGCTTCTCTTTTGCCAGCTTCTCGATCGGATTGTCCCGTTCCACCTTAAATGTCACAGCAGTATATTCTGGCACCGCAGGCACCATTTAAGGTGGAACGGGATAGTTCGAACAAGAAGCTGGTGAATGAAAAACTGACTAAAGCCTCGTGAGATGTCGAACTTTGAGAGACATTTTACAAGAAACTCTTTTGCAGACAAGTTTCCTGACTGAGATGCGAGCGAGACAAGTGGCTACAGCTGACATATTATGTTTTTATCCTATACTAGCACATCAGCACATACTGAGACATATTTACAGCCAAGATGGTAAAACAGACATAAAATTTTGCGGCTCCCAAAGTGGTTTCATTTTTGTTGAAAGGACAAAATAAAATAGCTCTTCTTAACATTTGGGTTGCGACCCCTGAGCTAAGCCTACTAGTAAGGGGTGATCAGCGCATGGGGTCAGCGCGTGCCCGTTTGCTCAAACTGTCCGCGGCTCAGTCAGGATTGCACAGTCGCCATCAGCCCAGTTAATGACCTTGTTCTACGGATTTTGCGCGGATTGCCTTAAGCCTGTAGCGAAATTGTAGCTGAACTTTTCGCTATAGCAACAGAAAAATGTGTGGTCGCTACAGCTATTAGCTACAAAAAAATTGTCGTTAGCTACAAAAAGTAGCATCCTACTTAGCTACTCCCCCATCCCTGCTGTACACACAGAAAGTCATCATATGTTTCAGTAAAACACAAAAAAGTGTATTTGACTGCAGAAAATCTGTGTTTCAGTAAAGACAGTTCTTAATGTTTCACACTGATTTTCAGACTTTGGGACACATTAACTTCCAAACAATGGGATCTAACTGCTCACCATGTGTCCATGACAGACAAGGATGCAGCCTCATTTCCTGCTGTAAAATACAGGGGTTCCACCCTACAAACTAAAACTGTGTTTCGGTAGTGACATGAAAATGTGAAACAGCATCTTTTGAATAAATGTTTTTTTTTTCTAATTAAACTGATGATAAATCTAAATCTAAATCTTTCAGCTACACTTTACAAATTAAAATGAGTAAACTTAGTGTAAACTTAGGGTTTAGATCAGACAACTCCTAATAGAACGTACCCCATAAATGATGCTTGTGTATATATTTAGCTCACTATCTCTATTAACGCCTTGAGTTTAAATAGATTAGAACGAGATCATAATCCTTGTAAATATCTAAGCTCTGAATACTTCCAGTTTTTTTTAATAAAAGCCCTGCTTGTGCTTCCCCACCATAAAGGGATGTTAAAGATAAGTTTCAGGCCAAAATCCTTTCTTAAAACTATTGTAAAACAGTGTCTCAGACATCAGGAAGTGCATTCATAACCATTTCATGCAATAACTTTCTGTGAGGGAGCTTTTAGAGGTTCCTATCACCACCACTGTGAACAATCCTGACTCAGTAAGTTTCTCTAGAACACAGCATTTCACACCAAACCACTCTGAATGACTCCGTTTGCATACTTTAATTCTGCAAAAATAAAAGTCATTAACAAGGTAGGCTTCTAAACATTAGCAGTGTGTGCTAAAAAAAAAGTGCTATGTTTGATTACTTCTGCAAAAAGCTTGCAAATATTTATAATGGATGACTACAAACGTTTAAAATGTGATGTTAGATAAAATTATTAAGTAAAATCTATTAACTCTTAGAACAGCCAGAACAGGCTGTAATTTAATAATGAATATTTTTGTACTGATGGGTTTTGAAACACTTGGAGAAATTGTGTGGAAAGTACAGATTTTAAACTTTGAATTCATATCACATTAATGTTTATGAGTAGAAGAGGAGATATTTTTTATTTAAGCAATAGAACACGAGAGGGAGTGTGTTATCATGAAATAACATCACGGCTATAGCACACGACATCGAGTGTTCTATTGCTTTTATACAACAGTTAAATAAATAAAGTAAGAAATAAATAAATTGGGTGGTGAACGTGGCATTTAATATGTTTTAATGTTAGCAGTTCCTTCCACCAAATTATAGATCCTTAACAAGCAGCTCAGTGATACGTCACAGTAACAAGCTCCGCTCACTCGCTGCACAGCCGGCAGTTCATTCTCCAGCTCCTTACACAAACCAACTGACAGTTTGGGAATGTAGTGTAGTCTCATCTTCTTAGTCTGACCAAATTGGCTGTCGGTCAAATGTGATCTTAAAAGTGTTCATTTTCTGTTTGTGCGCAAAGTAAGAAGCAAAAACGTTCAAATGACTTGAGCGTCTCCTACAGTTGTCAAAGTCGTTGCAAAGTCGGCGCCTCAGTGGAGTGGTACAGTGTTTGTGAAAAAAACATGATGTTATGGCCAAATATCAGCACAGATCAGCACCCAATCAGCTTGCGTGGCCGGAACTAACTGTTGTATAATATGATTTAAATCTGATATAAAGTAATTGTTGGGTGTGTGATCTTGTTTTGTCTGTTTTTGTCAAATTACCAGAAATATGTCAGACTGGAACCTGTTCATATAGAATTTAAATCAAATGTACTCTCTTAAGAAAGATGGTTCTTCAATAGTTTTATTAAAACTTTATTAAAGAAAATGGTTCTATAGAGAACCATGAACACTCAAAGAACCCTTTACTGATTATTAAAGGGCTCTTTGCATCATGAAAGCGTTCTTCAGACTGATGGAGAATGTGCTGTAGATGGTTCTATATAGAACCTTTTTCAAAAGAGTTCTATAGAGCACCCAAAGGGTTCTTCTATTGTTACGATGTCAAGTTTGTTACAAGAGAATAACCCTTTTTGGTGCTGTATAGAACCTATTTCAAAAACTACATCTACAGCACATTCTAAAGAACGCTTTCATGATGCAAAGAACCCTTTACTCATGAAAATGGTTCTTTGAGTGTTCATGCTTCTATAAAGAACCATGTTATTTACTAAGAAGCCCTTGAAGATATTTTTTTGCCATAGTAGAAGAACCCTTTTTGTAGCTATATAGAACCTTTTTTTAAAAAGGTTCTATATAAAACTATCTTCAGCACATTCTCCATCAGTCTGCAGAACCATTTTAATCATGCAAACAGTTCTTTGAGTGTTCATGGTTATACATAGAACCATTTTCTTTACTAAAGAACCCTTAAAGAACCACCCTTTTTAAAAGTGAAGCTTGACATTATAACAATAGAAGAACCCTTTCTGATGCTATATACAACCCTTCGATCATGCAAAGGGTTCTTTGAGTGTTCATGTTTCTATATAGAACCATTTTCTTTACCAAAGCGCCCTTGAAGAACCATCTTTTTTAAGTGTGTGGATGTAATTCATTGTAGTATTCAAGTAGTTATTACATTATTATTACATTCTAAGGCTTATTATTTAGTGATTACATGGAAAACAATGCAGTCGGGCTGCATTATTCATAAGTTATAGAAGTGTGTAATAAAGGTTTGGACACACAAGCAAGTAAAGGCCATTTATGGGCTTAAAGATAACATTAATAAATCATTTAAAGCTGTTTCCCCAGGCAGATGAGATGGAGGTGAGACTGAGCTTGGAAAGTTCCGTTCGGGCCACTGTCTTAAACTCACGTTCCGATTGGACGCTCGGCCAAATGCCCCCGCGGAGCGTCCCGTCACAGTCCAATGTGCTTGGACAGCCCTCCATTTCGAGACATCATTTCATAGCTAAGCACCAGAGACCCCTTACCAGCACCTCCCTGTGCCCCATTTAGCTTCGTTATTTACTCAGAGAGAGGACCCGGGAGAGAGCAGGCCGGGTGAGTGAGCGGTGGAACTGATAACTGATCTGTGTTACTGACTTCACAACTTTCTACAGATTTTCTGGGACACACCAGAGTCGAGCTCTCTCTCTCCCTCTCTCTCTCTCCATTTATGTTTCCTTATTTCTCTCTCACTCTCTCACTCCTCTCTCTATCTCCCTCTCTCCTCTTTTTTCTCATGCTTTTCCTCACTCCCTTTCTCTCTTCCTCCCTCTGTCTCTCTTTTTCCTTTCTCTGATTTTCTCCACCTTTTTCTCTCATTTCCTCTCTCTCTTTTTGTCTCTTATCCTCATTCACTTTTTCCTCTCTTTCTCCCTCTATATTTTCTCATCCCATCTCTCTCTTTCACTCTCTCTCTCTCTCTCTTTCATTTTTTTCAGTCAAGGTGGTTGAATTCTCCATCACGAGGAGGAGCGATAAGAACAGCCCTGCAGGTGCAGCAGCAGGTCGGCATGTTCTTATTACCAGAGAGAGAGAAAGAAAGAGAGAACAGAGAGAGAGAGAGAGAGAGAGAGAGAGAGAGAGAGAGAGAGAGAGAGAAAGAACAGAGAGACAGAGAAAGAAAGAGAGAACAGAAAGAGCGAAAACAGAAAAGAGAACAGAGACAGAACAGAAAGAGAGGAATAATCTTAATAATAATAATAATAATAATAGTGATAATAATAATAATAATAATAATAATAATAATAATAATAATAATAATGATGCCACATCTTAATGGGTTTATTTGAATTCTTTACAGACTATCTCAGTCTCTCTCTGCTGTTCTCTCTCTTTCTTTCTCTCTCTCGCCCTCTCTTCCTTCTGTCTCTCTCCCTCACCTCTCCCTCTCTATCCCTCTATCCCTTCTGTCCCCCACCCCCTCTCTCTCCTGGCCCGCTCTCATTTATCCTCTCCCTCTGTTGCAGGCTGATAGTGGAGATGGGTCGGCTCTATGTGGGACATCAGCACAGCCCATTTCAGATCAACGAAGAGCAAACAAAACACAGCTCCGCTCTCATCCCCCTCCCAGAGATACCCTGTCCTTTTTTTGGAGGAAAGGAGAGAAAAAAGAAAAGAAAAAAAAGAGAAAGAAATGTGGTCAACACAGGTGAGAAAGACGTGCTACCACAGCAGGACTTCGATTTGGGGAAGTGTTTCCGTTGTCTTCTGTATGAATGTGTGCTGCTGTGCCCACTCTGTTTATCTCTGTACGAGACACTACTCTGAGTCCCAGAGTAATATTGGCTTCTTGAGATGTTCAGATATCCAGCACACATGCTATAGGCTAACATGTAACATCTCTATGGTAAAATGTAGCTAGCTAAGAGTTTATAAGCACAATTAACACATTAAGATTGTAAAATGTAAACCCTGTATTTCATTTTTTGTTTGGACTGCTCGTAATGTTGCTGGCTAAATCAACATGCTTTAGTACAGCTTCAGTACAGTTCAGCTTCAGTTTAGGCTACAGGCTCTGTTATTGGCTATATTAGTGATTAGATTAGAAATTAAAGATACCTACTCATAAGATACTACAACCAGCATGAGAAAGTTCACTGTTAACTAGCATATTGATAGAATATCATCATGTAGCTAACATTACTGAGAAATCAGCAGGTACATTAGGCTGTATTTTGTCTCACTAACTGTATGAGTAGCTGCCTTTCCCATTAGCTGGGGTTTGGTACAGACAGCCTTTTATAACGTATGTTTAATGTGTGCTTTTACAGTAATCAGGGAGGACAAAGATGCGAGGGAGAGATAGACAGAGGGAGAGAGAGAGAGAGAAATATGAAATAAAATCAATTTGAAACTATCAATTTAAAATTACTTGATTTAGTGTAGGGCAGCACAGTGGCACAGTGGGTAGCAGTGTCGCCTCACAGCAAGAAGGGCCGGCTGACCAGGACCCTTTCTGTGCGGAGTTTGCATGTTCTCCCTGTGTCTGTGTGGTTTTCCTCCAGGTACTCCGGTTTCCTCCCATAGTCCAAAGACATGCAGTCAGGCTATTTGGACATGCTAAATTGCCCCTGAGTTTGAATGTGTGTGTGAATGTATATGTCTGTCTGCCCTGCGATGGACTGGCAGCCTGTCCAGGGTGGGTCCTGCTTTCTGCCCAATGACCGCTGGGATGGGCTCCTGCGACCCAGAAGGATAAGTGGCTAAGAGGATGTGTGTGTGTAAGTTTCAACATATTTTTCAGCTAAAAATAAACATATGAATCAATAGTTAAATGATTATTTAAATAAACTTAAACAGGACAACTAGAGTCAAATCAGTGTATGGTAGAGTAATAGCAGTTTACAGAAGAATGAAAAGAAAAATTAAAGGAAAAATGAAAGGAAAAGGTGCAAAGCAGTTATAGATGGGTAAAAAAAGGAGCAATGATTTGGTAAAAAAATAAAAATAAAAAATCTCTAAAGGAGAAACTTACACTAACACTAATATTCAGCACTCACCTCACTAAAATTGTAATCCTAGTTACGGCCCTGAGCATACATTGGTGTACGCTGTTATTAAAGGGTCTTCTTTCGTCTCCTCTGGTATTCGGATAGCCAGTAAGATAGTGTCACGAAACCGGTTTCTAGGTCATGAAGGAGAGTCAGAGGTTCAGTAGGAAAAAGCAGGAGCCCAGCCCTTGGGCTTGTTTGAGATGAACTGCGCATCGCTTTGGCAGCTGGTGAGAGTAGTCAATTGCAGTTGGCCCATATGGAAAAAAATATTTTTCAAACGTATTTATCAAAAATAAACCTCAATTTTATGTCATTTTAAAAAAGGTTAACTAAGTATACATGAATGAAATGAATGGTACTGACTTGTATGGTATGGTTTGTACATTGTACCATTATGTATGGTAAGAGCTCACACAAAATGTATGTCAAATAAACAAGATATCAAATCATAACTGCATTTTCACAGAGTATCGATACCTACAACATTTGCTTTCATCATGTTAAAGGTTCATTTGCTAATATTTAAATTAAGATACTGGAATAAAAAATAATTACAAAAGATATCAAACAATAAAGTACATTAGACAGTATTTTGGCTATTTTCATACATTTTCAAATGTATTTGATAGATATATTTATGTTTGTTTATTTTTGTCTGTGTGTAATATTTCAATATTCAACATACATTTCAAATTAAATGTGTTTTAAAATATATTTGGTTAATATGGCAATATTTTCTGAAATACATTTTAGTGTTTGGAATGTATTTCAGGGTACACGGTATTAGTTTTAGATGTAAAAATAATAACCATAAGCACTGCACATTTTGCTAGACTACATACTCTATTCAACACAATTTGTGTCCACATAGTTTTCAGCAGAGCTTCTAGCCAATGAGGATAAAGCTCTGTTGTGATCAAGCTGTCTCTCAGCTGGTGCAGCTCTGTAAACTCCTGCAAGATTATAATGCATATGTCACATACATGACATACAGATAAATAAACTTACAGCTACGCACTGTACTGAGACAGGTGTTGATTCATACAAGCCTCTTGTCTCTCCCTTCACAGCTGTATCTGCCTATCCATCAACAATGAAACAATCAAATAATACCTGCTCTGTGGGGGTCCTATGGAAGTCTTGACCATTGAAGAACAGTGTGACAAAGTATTCAGAGAATCAGATGGACTACAGTCTGTATCTGTAGAACTACAAAGTGCTCATAGCACAGCATTTTTAGTGTGGCTAGTTTTAATGAAAATAGTTTTAAAAGCTGTTCCTCACTCCTTTACCCCTTCTTTACCAATTCAGTGTTTTAATGTCATGTTATTGATCTTCCTAGACGAAATATGGGGTCATAACAGTAACTATGACCCCTGAAAGTCAGTCAGCAGTGAGCCATACTCATTGTGGTAGAGATGCTTCCTGCGATACCCCTGGGAGCAAATTAACTGGAAAAACATGGGCATCCAAATATATCCCACATCAAAAAGTCTGGAAATCACAAGCCTATGTTTGCTATAGGACTTGTGTGAGATGCTGCATTCACAACAATGCTTTTTTTACCCCTTCAAATGTTTTGTTTTTAAATGATTCATTTTTCCTTCACCCAAGTTTTCAGGACTTGATTGAGCTGTGACTTCAGAAAATGCGAGAAATAGGGAATTCAAGAAAACAAGGAATTCCCAAAAGACCCCCAACACCACCAAACCCCTGCCCCCCGCCTGTCTGCCTCCTGAATTACCTTTTTAATGTAAATGATGTTATCTTAAGCTCTTTATATCTGCTTTACAAATACACTGCTGCAGACTGGCAGCTGGATTTTCTGGGTTTTGGGGGAATATTTAACCTCTCGCTTTGTTTTCTCCCCAGTTATTATCGTGTATAAAGTAGAAGCTGCTCTGCTTTGCAAATCTGTGTCCCCAAACATACATTAGCTTTGATAAATTAAATAAAGACTACTGTGCATGGGGACGGGTGGGGCTGATTACGTCCGATCCCCTGTCCCTTTTGTCTAAAAATAAACAGTGCCCTTTTTGATGGGCTCTCAATGCTTAACATGCTGCTGTGCAAAACCTGTGTAATAAATGTAACTGGAGGATCAAAATTTTGATCTATTTTGCAAGAAGAGTGACCAGCAATTGTACCAGCTGAGTGTAAGTTCATGTTCACAAGCTACTAAATTTTTTTGCACAAAGTAACATAGTTTCAATGTAGCTTTAAGTTATACCTTAAAATTGTACACTGTAAGAGTAAACTCTGGCATAAAAAATCAGTTAAAATGGCTGGTCAATTTGATTGATGGAAAAAACTTGCAAGAAAACGAAATACATCTCGGTTTGCGTTGGCAATCAGTTCTGCAGGATAGATTACACCTTTGTTGGTCGGAGAAAGAAAAGATCACAGACCTCCTATCTGAAAACACAACACAGACAGTACTACTTTGTGTCTCGCACTGAGGTATTTTTCTACAGGGTCCTTCCAAAACCTTGTGGGTTAAGTACATAAGTCAACTGCGTGCAGAGCAATAAGAGCAGCTCCATCAGTGCTCAGGCTGTGTGTGACCCTGACCTCATTATCATACAACATATAACACACGTTATTTAAAAAATATAACTAACATAGCTAACATTACTTTTTTGTCATTCAGAAGATTCAAATAGCGATTACATTAGCTTTGCTAACATTACTGACAGTTCGTTGATAAAGTGCCATTTAAATATTGTGCATGAGAACCCAGTTTGAACATCAGAAATATTCCAGCAGCATAACAGAATAAACACACATACAAGAGACGGACGCTTTGAGGACACCGCTTTATTGTAAGACACAGTTTCTTTTTGAACTATAGCTATTACAACTGTCACAGCTTACGCAAAGTGAATGTGGCTCAAAAAGAGAGACATGTGCGTGATTTCACTGCATGTGGAGATCATGCATGTAATGTTTCCTGTTTATGTAGGGTGGCGATACTGATTGGCTGCAGACCATAAAAAAGTAAGTCTGTGCAACATTGTTTCAAAGGAGCACTATATGATTCTGGAGAACGATTGTTAATGTTTGAACTCAACATCAAAACTAACACACCCCTCCTTTCAGTGCTCCTTCAGAAGCTCCGCCTCCAAAACTCATGGACGCGCACTGTCAAGGCCAACGTGCCTTTTTAGATCTTTGTGGCCATAAAACCCTTCGCAAACATCGTACACACAAATACCATGAAATAACATTAAAGCGAACAATGACACAGCAAGTAATGTAGCTAATGTTAGCTCAGTGGTGGGTTAGCATGCTGTCACTACAGTTTCTGCTGTGAAGCTAACCAGTCGCTATCACAAACATTCACAAACAGGACAAAACAGTACTGACCTACTGATTCTGTGAAGCTGCAAAAATGAGTTAACATTGCCCACCTGTTCAGCAGGAGCAGCCTCCTCATCCGTTTTCATGCATTTCAAGTCTCGATGAAGCTGAAGTCAGCTTCTTTTTCCCCAGCTTCTTATTCAGATTTCCTGGTTCCGCCTTAAATTATGCATGCATGCTATGTAAGTGGTCACTGTCTGGGGAGGACAAAACAAAACATGGGGAGGGCCAATGTGTTCACAGGGCAGAGAAGCTCAGATTACACACACACACAAAGGGGGCGTGGCGTCATGCTTTGCTCAGGACGGTGTTACTCCACTATGCCTTTACGTAGAAAACAGTTGTTTGCTGCTATATTAATCTTTTAAATCATCACCTTTAATGTACACTCACTTTATGCACTACTAGTAAGGATGCACTGAAAGTGTCTGTGGTGCAACCGAAATTCTGTGTCACTAGTTTTAACTACTCTCGATGTAAGGCTTAGAATGGACTTTACACCCCAACCTATGATTGAACTTACGCTCAGCTCAGGATCGATGTTAGAAACTCAGTGTAAAAAAGGTTCCCACCAGGACATAATCCAAATTCCCTTCTCTCATTACAGTGTTTATTGGTTCTCAGGGTAGCACTCAGGATGGAGTTTTTAAAAAACATCAAAAGCCAAAGCTAGTCATGTCTTCTGCCCTTTCCCTTCAGATTCCTCCCCATTAATCAGTGTTTGATACCTTTAGAGAAGAGTTTCACCAGCATTTCAGCATCATGTTTCAAGAGCTTTTTGTTATGTTTGTGGTTCAAGAGCTGAAAAAGGGTTATGATGACATTCTTGTAAGAAAAGCAGCCCTAATTAAAAGCTGCTTGTCCTCTTTATAATCGGCGCAGTGAACTTTTGATTATATCGTCTGAAGATGCTTTTGTGTGATCTTCTTTAGTTGAAATATATGAAAAATATACGTCCTGATGAAATGTGTGAATTCATTCATGTCTGCCTTTTATCACTGATGTTGTATGATCATCTCCACCATCATCAGGTTATGAAAACAAAACTCTACTGGACATTTCTGTTAAAAATGGATGCAGGGGTCACTAGTTAGACCCATAAAAAAGAAAATGTTGTCTGTCATAATAAGCTCACTTGTAGATGCCTTTCATAAGTTAATTATTTAACTCCTTAAAATCTTAAAAGGCTTATTACATACTAAGGCTTATTATTCAATAGCTACAGGGATTTTAATGCCAACTGGTTGAGCTATTCTTAGGTTAAGTTATCAATTCTGATTTTTGCTCTGCTACAGGATTTCTGTTGTAGCCTCTTCTAGAGGTTTTCGAAAGAGTATAAAAAATATCTAGCCTGATGACAACTTAGCAAGTTTTGATTGCTCTGATGTGGCAACCACTCTACCCTCCACTCAAAATGCTCTGTGATTGCAGTGAAAAAGGTAATACTCTTAAACTGAACATTCCTAGATCTTCCATGATTCAAGAGACAGTTAAACGAGTTGATTTTTTTGTTATACAAATGGCCAATTATGTGCCAATTATGTGCCAATGAGTTAAATCATTTAATCAAATGAATCAATTTAAGAGTGTATGAGGATATTTTCTAAATGTTTTAGAAGAGACCTAAATTCATATTTAAGACCCACCAGCATAAGAACATAAGACAGCCCCCGTATTGTCTTTGTCTTTTTCTTCTTTTTCTTTTCTGTTGTTCTTTATTCCTGTGTTATTAACTTAATTGATTTTCAAAGTGTAAAAAATGTAATATGTGGCCAAAAGTATGTGGACACCAGACAATCATGCCTATATGAGCTTGCTGGGCATTCTATTCCAAAATCATAGGTATTAACATGGAGTTGCTGCTTGTCCAGTGTCCACCAAATTCAGTACTTATTCTTAAGTTTTATATTTTACTACGTGATCAATAAAGCTCTTCAACATGCAGCGAGCTGTGGGTCTGCGAGTCAATGCCATGTCCCAGCATTGCTATTCAGCAGCTGTAGCAGCCGTGAGTCAAATCCTGCTCCCCTCCTCAGACTCCATGGCCTTCTCAAACCTCAGCACTCCTGTTTATTTCAGTCTGCATCCGTCTGCAGAGGAGAAAACTTTTTGGGAAAAGAACCCTCTGTACCCCCCTACCCCACCCAGCACCACCACCACCAAACCAGCACTGAAACTGAAACTGTCAGAGTTTGATATAAACTGAGGGATGTGTGAAGATGATGGAGAAGATGCTAGATGTCATGATGTCATGGGTAGTCAGCGTCTCCTCTCGGCGCTAAAGCCAGTCAAACATCTTTCCCACTGAAGACCTTTTCATCCCCCCTTCATCCCCCCTCACTAAAAAACAGCCTGAGGAGAACATCACGGACCAATACTTTCTATCACTCTTTATTCATCTGTGTATGTCTCTCTCTATCTCTCTGTCTCTCTCTCCATATATATGTATATATATAGTACTTCTCTTTCTCAAACGTGCTCTCTCTCTCTCTGTCTCTCTTTCCATATATATATATATATATATATATATATATATATATATTGCACTTCTCTTTTTCTTTCATGCTCTCTCTCTCTCTCTCTGTATATTTTATCTCTCCATCTCGCACTACTGCTTTATTTCTTTACCTTCTCTCTGTCTCTGCTTCTGTCTCACTGTATATGTCTCTCTCTTTCTGTTTCTCTTTTGTGTTTCTCCCTCTCTGTATTTTGTCCTCTTGCTCTTTCTGTCTCTCTTTCTGTACATCTGTCTGTTTTTTTCTCTTTTGCTTCTGTCTGTAAATCTTTCTTTTTATTGTCTCTCCCTCTCTCTCTTTCTTCCTCTCTCACATGTTCTCTCCTTCTCTCTCTCCTTCTCCTTTTTTCCCACTTTCCTTCTCTCTCCCTGTCTCTCCTTCTCTCTCCCTCTCCCGCTTTCTTTTTGTTTCTATTGGTATCTTTCTCTCTCTTTCTCTCCTTCTTTCTCTTCTCTCTCTTTTTCTCCTTTTTCTCTCCCTCTTTGTCACTTTTTCTATTTCTGTCTCCATATCTTTCTCTTTTTCTCTCTCTGTATCTGTCTATCTCTGTCTTTCTCTCTCTCTCTCTCTCTCTCTCTCTCTCTCTCTCTCTCTCTGCATCTTTCTCCCCCTATCTCACTTTATTTTCCTCTTCTTTTTTCTCTTCTTCTCTCTTTTTCTCTTCCTCTTTCTCTTCTCTCTTTCTCTCCTTCTCTATCACTCTCTTCTTTTTGTTTCTCTCTCAGAATCTTTCTCTTTCCCTCTCTCCCTTTCTCTCTCTATCTCTCCTTCTCTAATGTTCTCTCTTTATCCCATTCTCTCTCTGTTTTTTCTGCTTTCTCTCTCCCTCTCTCTCTCCCTCCCTCTCTCTCTCTCTCTCTCTCACTCTCTCTCTCCTTCTTATCTTTCTCTGTATGTGTTTATCTGTCTCCCTCATTCTCTCCATTGCTTTTTTTTCTGTTCTGTCTCTATTCAGTGCTTTAAATAAAAGGAATACAGCACAGAGGTCAGTGATCTTTGCCTGGTGGCCTCTCAGTGCCAGAGTTTACATAAGCTGTTTCTCTGTCTTTTAACCGGCAGTAGAGCACAGTGTGGTCACTAATTCAAACCCAGAACTATCTGTACCCTGCTCGAGTACCTGCGTCCATTGAACATCACGCAACAGAACCTTGAAAGTAGGTGGGATTCTCTGGAGGTTGTGAGGAGGTCAGAAGTGACTGTATTAACAGTAAACCCAAGCAACAAGTGTGTTGCAAAACTTGTGAGGGAACTGATGAGAGAAAATAGAGCCCGTTGTGTTTGTTGCTGTTACAGCTAATACGCCAACAAGCTTATGTAGTATGATAAACTACATAACGCTGCTGTCGGGACAAAACCTCATATCTCCAACAGGGTAACTTTACAGAAGAAGCAAAAAATACACTTTACTTAAGTCAATGTAAGTCAATAGAACCAGACTTTTTTCCAAGTCATTTTGGGCTGTTTCTTTTGGTCCATTCATCAAGAAATTTACACATAATGTAAAGAACAACAGACATTTTCAAATTATGTCAAAAACTGAAAAACAACAAAAATGGAGATAGAAGGTTTTGTTCCATCAGCAGCAATATATACAAATACTTTTGATTAAAATACAATGTATGGGCAAATGCTTTAATTAATCAATCATTTTACACTTTATAAGGTCATGAAGACGAATTCAAGGGTGTGAACAGCTTACAATTTAAAACAAACTCTGCTCCAACGGCTCTGTTTTCCACCATTTTCATTTTTTTTTTCCTTTGTGTCATTTGTGTACACAGAACTGTGGGTAACTGAAGGCCCGGAAGGATACATCTGTTGCGTCGTCAAAATCGATCAGAACGTAGGCTGCATTTTTAGGCTGTATGTCAAGGGTCCTTCACTTTGGAACGCAGCTAGTGCCAAAGTTGTTTTTGTCTTCTATTCTTACACTGTCAAGCTAGTCAAATGTACCCGAATACACAGTGGACTTTACTTATATTTTTCACATATTTATAGAATTGGGTCATTCTACACAAACATCCACTTTTCTATCTATCCATAGATAGATAGAAAGGTGTCACTGGTGTTACCAGTCTTCATTGGTGTTACACATAAGAAGGGTAACACCAGTGACAGTAACACCAGTGACATAATGAAAAATGCATTTTACAAAATGGCTGCTACAGAGCATCAAATCACATGTTGTCAATCATGGAATATCCACTAAAATATGTAAATAAATCCATTTGTATTCTATCTTTTCACAATTACCTAAGAATAAAGTAGGTCACTTCAACTAAAAGCTTTGTATGAAATCATGAGCTAAATGAAAAAATTTCTGATAACTGAAAGACACAGTGAACTTACCATGTGCTTTTCTTCATAGATCTTTAAGAAATAGGTAAATGGAAGTCAAGTGATGTCATCAGTGTGATTTTATTTCAAAAGAAGAAAGTTTTTGTTATGCGGTAACACCAGTGACACGACTCCTGGGGTCAACATTCATTATATATTTTACAATATTTATTTGGCATTTGTTTTCTTTGTATCATTTAATTCATATATTTAATAGTCATGTATAGATTATTGTAGTTAAAAACATGTTTTTTACTTTTTTTACTTTTACAAAAAGGGGGACAAGCACTTCTGTGGCGCTTGGAATTCTATATAATTGATTTAAAAAGCCAAAATTGCTAAATTGCTGGCTCAAGAAGGTGTAATTGTTAACACAACTTATTCTTTTATTTTAAAATCTAAATAAACTTTAACCCTAACCTTTTTTTGCAAGTGTAATATATCTGTAAATGCTAGAGACACAAAAATTGACGTTTCTGTAGAATGGCCCAATTATAACTTTGTAGCGAGACTGACATAAGGCGACATAAGCTATAAGAAGACTATTAGAATTTATGCTAGCAGACACAGGACAAGTGTGTTTTTGCTCATATTTTAACACTCGACAGAGAAAAAAAAAGTAGCTTTGATTATTTGATTCTTCATCTGATTTTGTATAAACTTATGTGAGTGCATTTGCAAAATAGTGCAGTATTTCCTTCTGAAAAAAGACCTTTAGAACCATCAGGTTTAGAACCTGAAATTGGCTTAATGGTTAAAATTAGAGACCACTAGTTTTCTGCAGGACACCTTTAGATCCCATTAGGAGTCGTTTACACTGTAAGGAAAACACAAAACACCATTAGTGACTATTGAACACCACCAGGAACCAAAAGAAACCTTTCTCAAAGGTTTCTAGGATTTTTCTCAGCAAGGTTCATATCAGCTAAGAAGCTAACTGACCAAAAAGGTAGCTAATTAGCCAAATTAGATGCTTTGGAGTGAAATAAAATGACCAAAAACCATTAAATCCTTAATTGTAGTTGTTATATTGGCTCCAGCTATCACTTGAGCAGGTGGGAAATTACCTAGAACTAGAACCATAAGTTCTGCTGGTTTGGATCAGTTGTTTTTGAAAGTGAGTAAACACCTTTATAAAGGTGAACGCTTGTCCAGTAATCAAAATAATGAAATGAAATAATTTTCAAAATATTTAAGCTGGATTAATCATGTTTTGACACACATCTCTGCTACAAACAAACACTTGAACTTTGTTTCTGGCACCTACCGTTCATGTACACTTCCACCCAAAATGAGGGGAAGTGCAGTGTTACAGTTTAGCCCATGGGTGGGTTCACTGTAACAGACAGAGGGTCAGTTTAACACCCGCTATAAAAGTATGATTAATTAGTGCAAACAAAGTTAATTCAATATTATTCTATGCAGTAAGAAACAAAGATATTTTCCAACCAAAACTGCATTATATATTATCATCTTTAAGAAATCTGTGTGAATGAAAATCTGTATGAAACAAAAAGACAAAATTTACTTTATTTGTCTTTGTTTACTAAAGGTGTCTTAGCTGTAACTGTGTAAGAACTAACCCCGCAGTGCAGAGGCTGTACTGAAGCCCAGCTGCACTTCCTGTGAGCTTGTCAGCTGCTTCAAAGCGGTGCTGTGTTGTAAGAAACAAGATGGTGATTACAGTCATATAAGGCTGGATTTTGTGATTTACACAAACAGCTCAGTAACTAAAAAAACTTGTGTTGGAAAAAAGTTATTCACATGCCCTGAGAACACTCTTTAGCTCAGATCTCTTTAAAATGCTGGCGAATCGCTCTGAGTTTTGGTGGGAGACCGCGGCTAGGAAGCGTGGTGATGTGACCAGAAGCTCATGCTGCTTGACCTTCTATAACAACACCAAAACTCTGTGTTAAATTGTGCCCCACATTGGATTGTTCCCTGTGCTCGCCTACATGACAAAAATGAAACACAAAAGTTTGTGAAGTTGTAAGATCAGTTTTGAAAATATTTCTATTTTTCTGACATCTTTGTTAAATTTGTCTCAGGATCAGTACAAAATCCTATTGTAGCAGTGCAGCGCTATCTGTGTTATCCACCCAAACATGACCCTGATTTGTCCTTCAACCATCAACCTAACTAAAGAACCCTTGAAGAACATCCTTTTCTTGAGACTACAGTGATAAAACCCGGAATACCTGTGGAATCACTCTGCCGTGCTCCGTTCTTGCATGAGCTCATCCTTTTTCGAGAGGTTTAACGGATCGCCAGCTCCCAATACATCGCTAACAGAAGAAGCGAAACTCTCCCACGGTGAGCGAGTGTCTTCTTCTTCATGGTCCTGATCAACCCCACTCGGAGACCTTCAAGCCCGCTCTAGCGAGCCTCGCCGACTAACAGGAGCACGGCAGCGAGAAACAGAGGCATGCTGCAAAGCGCGCGCTGATGAATAGGACTGGCGAAGGCACCCGCAGAAAGCGAAGGGCGCGAGCTGCCATCTAATTTATTACGAGTTTCACTCTGTCAAATTTGACTCACTGGAAAGGGAATCATTTGTCTTTCTGCTCTTTCTGCTCAGCGCAACATTTTATTAGCACCATTTGCCACCGTGAGGCATCGCCTCCCAGATGAATAAACATCCGGCGCCGCTCGTGATTCATTGGGAAAACTCAGAAACAATCTTTTCCACCTTCCTCTGTTTGCGCTAATGATAGCGTTCCTCACAGACGGAGCGAGATCCGACTCAAAGTTCGGGAAGTTTGGGAGAGAATTCTGGTGCCGTGGTGGGAAAGGAAAACTAATTGTGGGTTGCTGTAGCGAAATGTCGTGAGGTAATGGCTTTAAAATCACAACAGCTCATATGCGAGCGTTCATTAAACTGTCAGCAGTATGCCTGGCCTTTTCCTCCCACACCTCGGCGCGTAGTGGGAGGCGTTCTAGATCGAAGACGATGATGATTTTTTTTTCTCTCCCCCCATAATTTTATCGTTCAGCAGCATTTCATAAAGTGGACTCCATGACCCGTTAAATTAGCCGGAGTCCTCTCCAAATGAAGCGATTCGCTGAGAGCTACAGCAATTAAACGGTTTTCCAGCACGGCTGAGGCGTTAACTAATCTGTCCGAAAACCCGCACCAGCCGACTGTAAAAGGCGTAGGCTCGCCCGGGGAAATGAAAAGCTTTAACAAAGCAAATAACCTGATACACGAGCGACAGCACTTAGGAAGCCATTACGGACCCAGATGTTATGGTAATTTGCGATACGCGCCACTATTATGCACACTTTGTACAAGAGTGCTTGGCTAAAACGCTCTATGTCAACATTCCTATGTCACCATTAACTGTCATTAGCAGCGATTCACTCGTTAGCTTCGGTAAAAATGCGCTGAATTAGCATTGCGCTCTCGTAGATTAAACGGCGGCTCCTTCAGGCTAATCAACATACATGCGCGCATAAAGACAGATGGACGCATTTTTGTCACCCATTAATCATTCATTAGGCACAAAACAGAAGACGTCCCCACATGAACGCATTGACATTCAAATGCATTTCTCAGCCTTCCGTCTTTAGTCTTTGGCAGATGCTGAGTTTGTTTTTATTTATTTATTTATTTGTTTGTTTGTTTTATTGTTTCCTTTTCCGACAATGCAGCTGCAGTCAGAACTGTAGTGCATTTTTAAGACAGGACTAACAATTCAAATCTAGCATAAAGCAACCCCACCGAACCCCCCCCCCTCCCCCCCTTTTTTTTTTCCTCCAACCAGAATCGCCATTGTGAATCCTAATCAGTGTAAACAGAGCCATTTGGAGCGTAGCCAGTTTGGGTTGGCCATTAGATGCTGCAAAAATACATAAAAAAAATGTATCCAAAAGCAATCTTTGCTTCAGACTGCCTCATCAAAAGCTCTCGATTGTTATTTCGTGGAGCACAAAAATAAGCAAAACCGAGAATAATAAGACTAATAGCACGTTTTTCTAAAGATCTTCCTTTTTTCCCTTTCTTAGATTTGTTTTGCGCCTCGTCTGTCAGGCTGGATCATCCCAGCCCCCCACTTTTCCCCTTCAAAAAAAAAAAACTGCATTATCCACAAGGCAGAACGGGATGAGTTTAATGAATTTTATCTCCTCCTACACGCTTTATCTCATTCAAATTCTAGCATAGCTGCATTTTCTTAACGTATGATGTGTTCTGCTGCAAGAAGAGTCTGACAAAAGGACTCTTTATTTTCTTTCTCTCTCTTTTTCCTTTCTGGTCCAAGAGAAGGGAAAAGTTTTATTCAGAAAGTAGGGACAAAAGGGCTGGAGAGGAAAGAGTATCGCAGTGACGAGATGAACAAGACACAGGGAATAAGAATAATGAGGAAGAAGCCCTGGGTGTCAACGTGCGGGAGAAAGACTGGGCAGTCCTTTTATGAGTTTCATTAACAGCATTCAAATCCTGTCCTTTGCGTGTAATTCTCAAGGGAAGGAAAACGCCAGATTTGAAAAAGAAATATGAAAATGTGTGGATTGGTAAAAAGAGGCAGCCTCTGGGGAAGGGTTTATATTGTTATCTGTGTTTCGTGGCTGTGTGGCTGCAGGGCGGCTGAGGGCACAACAGGAGCTACAGTGAACCTCGCAAATGACGAAATCTGATTGTTTTATCACTAAAAGTTCTGCAAAAAAGCTAATTTACCCAATTACTCCAAATGTATTCGACCAGCTAAGACAAGTTTGTGGTTTGAAGTTTGCTCTTTTGGAGCTAAGGTAGCTAACAAGTTATGTTAGTATTCAGTATTGCACAACACATTTTCTCAGGTTGTTCTGGCTTCTATGTATGGCATCAAATCCATTTCAAATTTTGCGAGCAAGGAAAACCCTCATGCAGTCAAAGAGATCTACTCGCGTGAGGAAACTAGAGACAACTACTTGCAGAAGTAGAAGCTCTCACACGCGAGAAAAATTAGCCCAACACTCGACTGTCCTTTCTGCTCGCTATTAAGCTTCTGCTCATGCAAGAGCTTTATTCATTTTTGACAATTGTGGGTGGGTCCCGAGATATGATGGGTTACTAATGATTTCTGGAACTCTGTCGTGATTGGTTGGCTGTCAGTGGTCATCATAGCTTTTTCTGCATATAACAAACTGGGAACAGGACTTTCCCTCTAGAAAACAACCTACAGAGTCTGCCAGTACAGTGGCGTTAGCTGAAATGTTTCCTGCTATTACTGAAATTCTGTCTTTGTGAATGTTCACTAATCATGATTCATGAGAGCAGTTTTCCTGACACTCAAGAGGAGTTTTCCTCATGCGAGAGTGGTCTTTCTTGCTTGCAGATTTTGAATTGGATTTGACACCATAACTGCGCTTCCGCAGATCTCAACAATGAGGGGGCACTTTCCCCACTTGCAGCCAAAACATTAAGCTGATGGGCTTATTTTCTTGAGGCTCTGGACAAGCAAACAGTATGTGAGTACTATGAGCTTTCCCATTCACTGCTCTCCTCCTTTATAACGTCTCTACTCAAACACTGTTAGAAATAAAGGTTCTGTGCAGGTACATTTTTCATTCATCAAGGTAAATGTTCCCTCAAAGGTACAACAGTGATTTTAATGTCCAATTGTGTACGTTTTTCCCAGGGAAAAGTACATACTTGTATCTTTTCATAACCTAATATTTTAAAACAGAACAATAAAATAAAAAGCCTGGGGTCTGTGGAGGCGATACAACTTAGAAAATATCATTTTAATGGATTATGGTACAATTATGTTCCCTGACTAAAGGAACTGAAATGTACCCTTGAGGGTACCACCCCAGTGACAAGAGGGGTACTGCCCCAGTCGCAGTTTAATACACAAACCGGGGCCGTAGGCCAAATTTTATTTTAGGAGGGCCTGGTTGTTAGAGACATAACCAACAACTAGCCTACTGCACTGTAGCTGTGTTGGCCAGACAGAAAAGATGAAACACATCTTTGCTAACAGAAAGGAAACAATTTGGAGAGAAATCTCCCGGGTTTTGGAAGTTTGAGATATATCAATACTGTGTGTTTTGTCCTGAGTGATAAGGATGGTTAGCTAGTTAGCTGAGTAGACTTAGCAGATACAAGCTAGCAGATACATCTGCCAAACACGATAGTGTAGCTAGGACACTCATCTTTTTTAGTTGAAGTTGACGTTTCCAATGTGGACGGTAGTGCAATTGCAATACTACATTTAAATGGTCACTTGCTGTTAGGACATGATGGTGGTAGTATCGCGAGGCCAGACGCAATCTCGTAATATGAATGTTGAAGATGGTAAAATAGTGGTGAATTTGAAAAAATGTTTTGCCTAACTATGCTCTGCATATACCAGTCCACCATGAATGGATTAAAAAATATAAGCTGTAGGCCAAAAACTCTCAAAACTACACTTTTAAAAATGATGGTTCTTCAAGGGTTCTTTAATAAAGAAAATTGTTCTGTATAGAACCATGAACACTCAAAGAACCCTTTGCATGCACTGCAAAAGCACTCTTCCGATTGATGTAGAATGTGCTATGGATGGTTCTATATGGCACCAAAAAGTGTTTCTCTATTGTTTTAGTGTCAAGCTAGTAACAATAGAAGAACTCTTTTTGGTGCTATACAAAACCCTTTTCAAAAAAGGTTCTATATAGAACCATCTCCATCAATCATTAAAGCATGCAAAAGGTTCTTTGAGTGTTCATGGTTCTATATAGTTTTCTTTACCCTTAAAGAATCATAATTTTTAAGTGTATATGATAAAAAATGTCAGAGGAGGACATCTGGTTCCTATCACCACCACTGTAAAGGAATCTGACTGTAAGCATTTCACACCAAACCACTCTGAATGACTCTACACCTCAGCCCTTATGCAGAGATTTTGAAAAATCAGTGTGATTCCCCTTTAAGAATTGGCTAGAGAAGACTTTTGGTGTTTTTGTTATTATTTTTGAGAATATATTCAACCCATTTTTGATCATCATGATAATCAGATCCACAGCAAGTAGCAGAAAACCTAAACCTCAAATCTGCTTTAATTCAAGTGAACTTGTCTTTTTTTTAAAGTGATTTCTAGCACAGACATGCTCACAAAGCAGCACTCCAGACTGCTAATGGGGAGAGCCAAGGGCACCAGCAGCAGCACAAAAGCTCCCTAGAATTAACGAATAGCTGTGATCACTCCAATGATACATGAGCAGAGTCTCCTGTGTGAAATGTGTTTCTGTCCCGTGCTGAAAGTGCCTCAGGTCAGGGGCTGCTGGAGTTTCCTACAGAGCGACCGATCCGTCTAGGATGAAAAGGTAATATTTTCTCACCTATTTTTTTTCCTTAAGTTGCTCTTTTTTGTTTCAAACACATTCCTTTTTACAGAACAGCACTTCGCTGTATTTGCTAGTGGCACATATTATGGTTATATATAAGCTGTAAAGAAATCAATGAGAATTAAACAGAAAACCATATAAAAACAAAAAAAAATGCTAATTTTAGAAGTTATATTTTAGTGAGCAGAGTGACTGATGTGACTGTTTATCTGTCTGGAAAAAGGAATGTCTGTATAACTTTCTCGCTGCTCCGCTTGGCTGCACAAACACTGTATGTATGAAAGGTCAGCATGTTTGAGGTGTAGCCTCACACTGCCGCAACGCTCACGTGAATCATGGAGTCCTTTCAAATCTCTCTTTTTTCAGTGGTGATTTTTATACAGTGAATTTGTGGGCTTAGAAGCAACATCTATTACATCCAATCAACAGTAAATGATCAAGGTTTAATCTTATTTGCTACTTGCAAGTCTTCACTTTTTTCCAGTATGCCATAATAATAACCATGTAAACGCCTGTATCTGATTACATTCCCAATCGGAAAGTTTAAGTATGTTCTGTGCATGTGAGTCGCGTCATAGTGAAAGTTTATAACGTTTAACATGGCAGGAGCAGAAACTGGTCTGCAAAGGAGACGAAGTTTATGCTTTTAACTTTAAAAGATGGTGGTGGGACGAGTGTCCAGCTTATGTGTCTCAGAACACAATGTCTTCCTCTCGGCCTTCTTTAATAAGGACATGTGAAGCAAGTTTTCCTGAGTCTGACATCATTTTAAAATAATTAAAAACACAAGCACTGCTCACTGCTGCTCGTCTCACTCTGACTGGACTCACGTGATGCTCGTTGTCATGATAACGTCTACACTAAGTGGTTCTCTACGGATACACGTAATTGTGGATCGGATTACTTGTAGTGTGCATGTAAACAGAGATTCTCATTTCACCCCTCACCCTACCACTTAGCCCTTAGCCCCCCGTTTTGCCAGGGTGTCCTGATTTTTGTTGAGATAGAGGTGTAGGACGAAGTGTTAGGCACCATGGCCCTCTAAACAAAGGTTTTTCAGAGGCACACTCCAAACAAAAACCAGCAAGATGGCTGCACAGGCGACCAAAGAAACCCACAAATGTGTTTTTTTTAGTTTAATGTCATTTCTGTGTATTAGGGTCATTTTCTTCATAACAAGCATTGAAAATTACTAATAGTATGCTATTGTCTCAGTAGCTAGCTAGCTAAATTTCCAATTCCGCCTTAAACAGTCCAGCAGTATTAATCAGAAGTGCCAGAATGCTGCTCAATATAAGGTGGAGCAGGAAAATTCAAACAAGAAGCTGGGGAATAGCTGAATTCAGCTTCATATCACTGAAGAATTAGGGGTGGGTGATAATAAATAATTGCCCCCCCCTGCACTTTACCCTCCTCTGCTGTCACTGCAGACTGGCAGGGTCGCCTACAGAGCACCACTAGTAGCCTGTTAATGAAGCAATGCTCTTTTTATTTGAGGGTCATCCAATTTTGTAAGGGAAGATTTCCACCACTACCCCTTATAACTCCGTTTCAAGGGGCAAGGTGACACTCGAAAACAAGGAGTAGCGGTAAACATAAGAAATGGGATTGGGCCTTAGCTTGTCGTCTTTTCCACTGCTCTTGAGTTTTAATGTCCGAAAACAGTACCAAGCTTTTGTTTCATATTGGATACTGTACTGTATACTACTATAAGGAGTAGCATGCAGTGTACAGTTCAGATGCAGTATGCAGTATTATCTTAGAAAAGATGGTTCTTCAGGGGGGTTTTAGTAAGGCCAATGGTTTTACACAGAACCATGAACACTCAGGAACCATTTGCATGCTTAAATGGTTCTTGCATGGTGAAATGGTTCTTCAGATTTATGGAGAATGTGTTGTATATGGTTATACATAGCACCAAAACAGGTTCTTCTATTGTTACAAGCTAGACATCATCACAATAGCAGAACCTTTTTGGTGTTATATACACTCTTAAAAGAGACGGTTCTTCAAGGATTCTTTAATGAAGAAAATGGTTCTATGTAGAACCATGAACACGTAAAGAACCCCTTGCATGATTAATGGAGAATGTGTTGTATAGGGTTCTATATAGAACCTTTTTTTAAAGGTGGCTGGTTTTTCTATTGTCACAATGTCAAGCTTATTACAAGAATTGAACATATTTGGGTGCTATGTAGAACCCTTTTAAAAAGGTTCTGTGTAGAACCATCTACAGCACATTCTCCATCCATCTGAAAAATACTTTCATGATGCATAGTGTACAGTACAGGTGCAGTATGCAGTATTCTTAAATAAGATGGTTCTTCGAAGGTTCTTTATAAAGACATTGGTTTTATATAAAACCACGAACACTCAGGAACACCCTTTGCATGCTTAAACAGTTCTTTGCGTGGTGAAATTGTTCTTCGGATTGATGGAGAAGGTGTTGTATATGGTTCTATATGGCACCAAAAAAGGGTTCTTCTGTTGTTACAAGCTTGCCCGTCAGAATAGCAGAACCCTTTTTGATGCTATGTAGAAGACCTTTCTATACAGAACCATATACAACATATTCTCCATCAGTCTAAAGAACCGTATCACCATGCAAAGAACCATTTAAGCATGCAAATGGTTCTTTGTGTGTACATTTTTCTGAATAGAAACATTATCTTTTTTAAGAGTGTATGCTATTTTGAATGCATCTGTCTGGGGGGGGGAGGCATAGCACCCCCTAAAGATCATTCCAAAGGGTTAGCATCCTTTGAGAAATTTTGATGGGCCTTCTTATGTAAATTATATTAATTTATAATATATAAATTTGTGATTTATTTATTAAAATGTGTAATTTGACAGGGAGCGGGCATTATGGGGGGGGGTGCTATGTGTGAAAATGGTTCCAATTCCTTCACCGTCCATCCACTTTGGATGTAAATGCCCTCAAATTAAAGCTGAATGTCTGCACTTTGAGCTCACAATCGTAGTCTTTATGTATGCTGTGGTAGACAGCTAAGATAACAAACATTGCCAACGTTCAAATATTTATGGACCTGACTGATTTACATAATTATAACCTAATTACAATACACGGCAATGATGCTGGTACACACTCCATGCAGGATAGTGTTTTTGTAGGACAATAAGACAGAAGTTAAACTCGCCTGAACGTAATTATCACCCACATCATTACATACCAACATCTGTTTCTCTCTTCCCCGAGCAGACAACAGTCAGCATCATCGTTATCTCCGCGCAGCTCAGACGAGATGGAAGCTGTTCAGCTCTGCTGTTTGAGAGTGAGATATACATAAGTGTACTTCAGAATGACATGAAGGGAAACAGAACACTTGTGATGCATGCACAGCATGAGGAATGTCTGACGGCCTTCATCCTTCAGTGAAGAGTCTGTGTGAGGAACAGTTCTGAGTGATGCTTATGAGTTTGAGTTTCCTCTCAACTTTAAAGATGTTTTTTTTCTGTTTTCTTTGAATAATTTTACTCCACTGAAAGTTTAGACTTCTCAGTGTAGGATCATATTTAAGAGATGAAGATGATGCAGAGATATTTTCTCATAACCTTCACACAAGAAAGAAGATGCTTGCAGGGGAATTCCACCCATTTTTCAAAATTTCTGCCTGATTTAGTGGTTGAGATGTAAACAAAGTCGTTCAGAGGTTTAATGTGAAATGGTTCATTGTAGAGAAGCCATCTTTTGGGGACTATCTTCCCTCACAACACCCTGCATGTACCTCTCTGCCATGGAAAGCTTTCTAAAAGTATGTTTAATGGCTTACATGGTCAGGGCTCGCCGGCAGGCCTATAGCTTTATTACACACTTCTCTAACCTTAAAAATAGCTCAACCATTTTAGTCTCTGTAGTTACTGAACTGCCTAAAATGCCTTTGTTTGTAATAAGCCCAGGATTTTAAGGGGTTTAGACTAAAATCTTCTCCAAATATATTGTAAAACAATGTCAATGTCATCAAGCAGTATGTTCATAACCATTTCATGTTACAACTTTTTGTGACACAGCTTTAGAGGTAGATGGCTGGTTCCACCACTGTGAACAAGAACAAAGCATTTCATACCAAACTACTCTGAATTGCTTTGTTTACATTTAAATAATTTAATAACGCAGAAATTCTGTAATTTGGTGGAATTCCCCTGTAACTTTAAAAAGCCCATATCCTACATTTTACTTGTGTTTTATTTTTTCTCTTGAGGTCCCCTCATAACATTTCTAAGAGTTTTATGTACCAAATCAATCATAATTTGTGTCTACATGACCATTTTCCAACCTTTCTACACTATAAAAAGTGGCACGTCAGATCTACTTAAAAAATTACTTCATGTGGTAACAAGCAATTGAACTAGTTTTATTCAAAAAACTACACTGATTGAAAGTTCATTCAAAGTATTTATTTAGGTTGAATTGAAAACTAGTTTATTTATTTGTTACCACATGAAGTAATTTTTTTAGATATGACGAGCTACTTTTTACAGTGTATGTCCCTTAGAATTAAACAGGCTGTTTTTGTTACTGTGCCTTTAAGGCTGATATAAGTAAATGAGCTCTGTTCCAATTGGCTGACCTGTATTGTGCCTCATTCAAAAAGCAGTCACTCCTTAAAACTTCAGTGTGAGTAGGCAGGGTTAAACGGCTGTAGACTGAATAGGTGGACATATGTAAATGTGTTGGTTTTTCATGACAAAAACAATTCATTCAAAATAGGCTATTTTTGCCTCTTTGTTTATCAGAGATGGACTGTGTGGACTGGACTGGACAGAACTTGTTAACAATGTTTACATACTACAGGGAGATTCACTCGAAAGAGGCCCCGAATATTCTGTTGTAACTCCCATTAAGATGAAGCAATCTGAACCAAAAAAATATGCTATGCTAATATCGATTGCATTACATGCGGTGCTGGAAGAGATCTCCGTTTTCTGCCAGACACATGAAGGGGTATGGGGGTATGCACCCGGAATTTGCAAACCTTGGTTGAACGTTGTGACGGCTGTCCAGCGCCTACCTCAACGCTCTGACGCATCCATTTTTCGAAGCTCCATATACTGAGGAGCACATTGCATGTTGTTTCATTCAGATTGCTTTGCCCTAGAGTTATTACAGAATATTGGGGGGCCTCTTTTGAGTGAATCTCCCTGTACATCAATCTTTTATTCCAAAAAAGTGAGGACAACTTGGTTTCTTATGATGGTTTTTTGGGTTTCCTTTAATGTACGTTATTGTAACAAGGTTTTATTTTGAACAATTTTGGACCATTTCTTTTTTTCAAATTGTGAAAATTCAAAACAAAAAGCATATTTTAAATAGAAGTCTGATCATTCCATCTAACCTGATAGAATAGTGCATGTGTTTAGTTTTTTTAATTCATTAAAAAATAACGTTTGCACAATGTAATGACGGAATTACAAAGCCTAAATAAAAATAAAGAAGGCCATTAGATGTGTCCAGAATAATCATAGTATATTATTTATCATTTTGCTCACTTCTTGTTCAAAGAATTCCAGAAATATTGAAAAAAACATATGAAAGTGCCATTTGGCAAATAGTTTGCAATATTTAAAGGGCCCATATTATGGAAACAGGAATTTTCCTCACTTTTTTGAAATAGAAGAGTAAACATTGCTTAAGTTTCAAAACGTATTGTGCCCCAGTGCACACAGTCCATAAGATGAGAAAGTTAAGCTGCAAAACGTCCTGGTTTGAATTCACTGTTGTGATGTCATTCATCTGCCTACTCAACCTACAGCACTTTAGTCTCACAGAGCCAGACGTGATCTTATACCAAGAATGCATGTCTGGGGATGACCATGAGGATTTCTGGTCTACATGTGGGGGCAGTGTAGACTTATTAGCAGGAAGCAGACTGAGAGTGAAATTTCTTAACCAATCGAACGCCTGGTGAAGGCAGAGCTCACAGTAGGGGGTGACAGTGCACTCGTCAACATTGTCCAATGGACAACAAGTCTTTTATTAGCACCATGATTGCAACATAAGTTATCATCACTGAAAAGTCCCCAAAAACTTAAAATGAAAGATGCAGATGTCTGCCGCCTGTGCAGAGAACACATTACATACGGTAAAATGAAACGTCTTGCAATGAAATTACACTTCGTACAATAGAAAATATATTCTGTTAAACTAGACTATAGAAGGTATCTTCAGAAGATATCGATGGGCAAGTAGTAAAAGGTGACCAGAAGCTGTATGTGGCTGCTGTCGTTACAGCTGCAGTAGAGGCGATGTGGACAGAGCTGGCAGCTATGTTTGAGAAAAGCTCTCGGATTTGTGTTCGAGCTAATCGATGTGCCTTCATGCCCACTAAAAAGCAAGCGAAAAGAACACTCGTTATCCGCAGCAAACAACAGTAACATTAAAAATACATAAATACATGTGCTCACCACTGAGCAACGGTGTGAATTTCATCCACAGCTGTACCAACAAGCTGCTGACTGAACAAGTCTGTCTCAAATTGCCTGAAGCTACTTCCTTGTCCGTTTCTGTGCAGCTGGAATCTCCTTTGCATTTAAAAATGACCTTGTGGAGAGTAACGGACAGATATCCAAGACCATCGATTTTTATGTTTTAAACCAGTTGTAAACAAATATATGCCTGACCCTTTATAATATATGTGCATCTATAGTTTCCCGTATGGAAATATATCAAATTTTACCGCATCCTGATGGCGAACAAGCCAAATCTGTTTTCTCTTGAGTGAATATCTCCAAACAAAATTTTGTGCATCAAGTGCATCTCTGACTAAACTAAACTGACTGAAAACATTCTGCTAATGATAGCACTCTGCTAGCTAGCCTGCTTCGTTTAAGTTATGATCTGTACTCCGGGCTTTAAAGAGCATGCGCTAAAGAAATGCTGGGATGTGATTTAGAGGGGTTGTACCATTGTTTGCAGCAAATTTCAGTCTTAGGTTTAACAGTGTTGTCCCCAGATGTGTATATTCTCAGTATGAGATCACATCTGGCTCCACAAGAGTAGGTCTGGACATACACTACTTTAAAAGAGAGCATTACAAACTTAATGTCAGTTTGTTACAAAATTTCTTGTCTTTTTGTCATGAGGGCCCTCACCTTAGACAACAGGGCAAAGAGAGAGGATAACACATATAACAAGTTTCGGCTACAAATAAGAACTCAAACTCCCAGATCTCCTCAGATCACATGACAGAAACAGAGCTGAATTTACTGGACTGGACCAGTTGGCGCTTTTATGAGCAGGCAAAGCGCAAACTGGGGATTAATATGGGGTTGAGAAATGTTGATATTTCACTACAAACTGGCAGCTGAGTTGAAATTGTAAAGAAAGTGCTTTGACCTCTGGATCCAAACATTATAAACATGCTCTTATCTGTGTTTTACACACAGCTCCTCTGTCTCTGCGCTCCGCTGTTTATGCATGTCTCTTCACCTTTTTCTCCACTCCTCTAGCTCTGTGATTGGCTGTTTGAATCACTTGTTGAGTAAATCTCTCTCTATCCCTATCACTATAGTACTCATGAACGTTTTGAATCATAAATATCAAACATGCTTGATAATATCTGAGGGTCTCTGATCACTTCAGAGTTCGATGGAAGGGCTAAAGATTCACTGGTTTCTCCTCTCACACTACCAGATCATCCACGCCGTCAGTGGCTTACGATCAAGCTCCTGACCTGGAAAATCACTTCAGACTGCGAAAATTGGTCACAAGGTACAAATTGGGCAAAGAATCGTGTAATGTAGGCCCAGCCTAACGGCACATAAGCCCCACCCACTCACACTGAAGTTATAAAGAGTGTTTCAGACTGGACTGCTTTCTGTATGAGGCACAGCCAATCCGCTCTGTTGTCTTTACACATATCAGTCTTAAAGGCACAGCAACAAAAATGGCCTGGTTAGTTCTAAGAGATAAAGAGAGGTTTGAAAACGGTCATAAAAAAATAAATTACAATTAAAAACCTGCACGCGTGTCATAAGTTGACCTCAAGAAATGAAGAAAAAAAAAAGAAAATATAGGACATTGGCTCTTTAAGTCCATACTGTATTATCATGATCATTATTATTATTATCATTATTATTATTATTACATAAAGTAGCAGAAATTTGACAGTGTAAGAGTGTGATAATTGAACCTCAGCTGATAGAATAGAGGGGTTGTGATTCAGAGTGCTCTCTGGAGTACAGGCTGTCTGCGGTGTTGGCGGTGTGCCGTATCTTCTACTCTAATTCAGAGAAACGTCCAGCTTCACTGAGCTTCACATCTACACATCTAACGGAGCGCTAAGCCGCCGCTACACCTCCGCCTGCTCTGTGCAAATGTGGCATTTCAGATACATCAGTGGCTCCTCTGTATGTGCCGGAATGCATTTGTGCGTGTATTTAGCTTCTTTTGAGGACTGAATAATCTAACAGTGAAAAAAAGGCTGCATGCAATGTGTAAATGATTAATATTACATTACATCACGTAATTTTGACAATAACTGTGTTGATGTTAATTTTACTCAGATGGATATGATGAACATGCAAATTCAATGCAGCTCTTTTTGCAGGAAGGTAAAACAAAAACATCTAGTGTTTGTGAGGACATTTGGCTGATATCCATGAAAAAACTGGTTAGTTGCTATGGTAACGTTATGGTAAGGGTAGTGTTGGAGTAGGTTAACTACACTGTAAAAACTGAAGGTGCCTTCAATATCCAACAGGGTACTCAAAGATACATTTTAGGTAAAAGAACATTTCCATATAATGTGGTTACTGACAGAAGCCTTGATAGTCTACAGGCTCATCATCATCTTCATCATTTTTACTTATATAGCAGCTTATCTATGTTCAAGGACCCTTTACAATCAGAAAACCACAAAATGCATAATCAACAATAAATAAAACAGCACAAAACACACACAAACACAACTCCATGGTTCCCACAGCTAGTGGGGGGGTTCTACTGACCACGGTATGGAGTCACTTTGCTAGCTCGGAAAGAGTTCTTAGCCACGAGGGAAAGTCTCCCTCTGCAACTGTGGTGCATCACACAGTAGGCTGGCCTGTTGAACCTTGAAGGCCAAAAATGTCCTTGGCCACGAAGGGGTAGCATTTTCCTGCAGCTGAACATCACCAGTCCAGGAAGCCTCATAGCTGCAGTATAGCACTGCTTAGACAGCCGGCCTGAGAGGCCTCAAAGCTACGGCATAGCACTGCCCATGCAGCCAACCATTACCAGTCCAGGCAGCCCCAAAGCAGCAGTGCTACATCATCCAAGCAGCCGGCCCAGTCGATCAGGTCCCCAGTCCAGAGAACCTCGTAGCCACGATACAGCGCCATTCAAGTCCAGCTATGATGCAGCTTTGCCCAAACAACCAGTCCAAGAAGCCTCTCAGCCACGGGTGGAAAAATTTCTATCTTGTATAATCTCTATAGAGAAGTGCTGACCAATAGAATGGGACACTCTAGAGAAGCCGCACAATGCCCAATGCCCAGGTGTGGGGTAGAGGGGTATAAAGCCCCCCAGCATTGGTGAACTGTTGTTCTCTGGAGTGATGGAGCTCCATCCAATACCTTTGAGATGAGTTGGAGTGATCCAGAACTGACCATCCAACATCGGTACCTGACCTCACTAATGCTCTTGTGGCTGAATGCCATCAAATCCTCACAGCAATGGTCCAACAACTACGGTGAAGGCTTCCCAGAAGAGCAGAGGCTGTTACTGCAGCAAAGGAGGACAAACTCACTGTTAATAATGAAAGTAATTGAAATGATAATAGTAACGAGCAGATATCTACAAACCCTTGGACATACAGTGCAGGTGTACCTGTGAATTGTATTGTAATAGATTTTGATTATAATATTTTTCTCTGGGTAGGTACAACATTGTTCCAGCAAAAGTATTACAATATCCCATACAAAAAAAATAATATACTGAAACTATACTACAAAATACTATATTTATATTTTGGAACATACTGACAACATACAGCGGCTCGCAAAGTCAGAGACCCCCTTCATTTACTTTATTTGCAGTCAAAACTGCCATTGGGTACAAGTTAATTCAGCCTTAGAAGCTCAACAACTACATCTAATCTCAGCTGTTTAAGTGTTCAGTGTGTCACTCTCTACCTTTATTACAGCTTCCATTCTTTTCAGGAGACTCACTTTCAGTTTCTCAAAGAAATCTGCAGACACACCTCCAAAGTTCAGTCTTAGAAGTTGGTTGATCATTTTCTGAAGTAATCAAACACATTCAGTGATGTTGAGGTCTGGACTCTGGGGTGGTCAGTCCATTGTCCAGCTTCTTTGTTTGATGTGTCTGTCTTCTTTTCTCAGTGAGGCTTCTTGACAGCTACACACTCTTTCAGACCCATAGCGCTGAGTTGTCTTCACAGTGGAAGGATGGACAGAAACGCCTGTGGATGTTTTCAGATCTGAAGCAGCTTGATTTTGTCCTCTCTCTCAAAGATGAAAGCTTTAAGTGCTGTTTATCTGATGGTGGACTGGAAATAAAGTAAATGAACGGTGGTCTCTGACTTTTGCACAATACTGTATAATAATAAGGGTGTGGGCGTGTGTGAAGTAAAAAATCAGAGGAGTCATTTGGCAGAGACGCAGGCAGTCGAGCCAACAGTGAGTGAAGGAGGTTCAGCAAATGAAACTCCATCACCATTTCAGCTTCAGCAGCTTCACTTTTACATTATAATGCTAATCCAGGGACGTCCCAGATGGTGCCTTTCCAGTGTCGTGAGTGCAGAAAAATATCATTATTTCCTCCATTTAAAAAAAGATAAAAACAGGAGGAAGAAGCAGAAGAAGAAGAAAGATCGTTCAGAGCTTCTAAAAAGATGACTATTTAGCAGCATTCTGTCAAACTAATATACAGTGGGGTCCAAAAGTCTGAGAAGACTAGTGAAAATGTTTCTATTTTGCATTTATTTCTAATTTAATACATTTGAAAACTTCTGGTCAAAGCCATTCATACATAAATATAAACATATTTATAATTCAACCCCTATTTGATATTGCTGGTTTTTAAATTGCTGCTGGTCTATGAGGCTACAAAATTGTGCTACAGCACAGTTAGGCCTTTGGGTAATTTCCTTCAGCTGTCATACATATATAAATCCCACACATGCATGTGTTCAAGCTCAGCAGCAAACATGGCAAAGAAAAAGGAGCTTTCACAAATGCTAAGAGAACAAATTATTTCATTGCACCAAAAGGGCTACAGAACTACAGAAAAATATCCCAGACACTAAAGTTCCTAGAGACACAGTTGGAGGTATCATACGTAGGTTTAAAACTCATGGTACAGCAGGAAACCTACCTGGATGTGGAAAAAAGACCAACAGTTTACCAAGAGGAATCAGACAGAAAAACCCTCACATTACTGCCAAAGACTGTGTTCCTGAAGAGGATAAGAAGAACATTACACAAGCAAGGACTTCATGCCTGGACACCTCGCCGCACACCACTTGACCAAAAAGCACATAAAACACGACTTGAATATGCAAGAAGGACACCGTGGAGTTCTGGCAGACAGTTTTATAGAGTCATGAAACTAAATTAGAACTGTATAGACGCATGGATCAGTGGCAAGCCTGGTAAAGCATATTACAATCTTGCTCGTTTGATTGGCATCACGGATTCTTTGAAATACCAGGCCATTTTGGAGAATGTGTTGTCTTCAGTACGTTAATTGAAGCTTGGTGATCGTTGGTCTTTCCAGCAAGACAGCAATCCCAAGTATACATCCAAGTCGACCAAAGCTTGGTTCAGGGATCAGTCCTGGAATGTCCTTGGGTGGCCATCTCAGTCCCTGGATTTAAATCTCATTGAAAATCTGGGGTGGGATTTAAGGATAGTTGTGGCACTATGGAAACCAAGGAACATTAATGAGCTGGAAGGTTTTGCACAGGAGGAATGGGCATAGATTCCAGTAGAGAGATGTCAGAAGCTTGTGAGCACCTACTGGAAACATTTACTTGCACATGCCCCTGTCCCAACTTTTTTGGTACGTGTTGGCATTAAATTCAAAATGGGCATATACCATTTTCCAAAAACAATACAATTTCTCAGTTTCAACATTTGCTATGTTGTCTTTGTAGTATTTTCCTTTAAAAAATATGGTTTACATGATTTGGATATGATTGCATTCTATTTTTATTTATATTCTGCACAGCGTCCCAACTTTTTTGGAAATGGAATTGTAGATGCACATGGCTGATATTTTCACTGTTGATCTGCTAGAGCTCAAACTGTTTGAACATCTGTGTGGTCTGGCTCAGAAGATCAAAGAAACAAACAGTATTTTTATTCACTGTTTCTCATTTTCATTATCATTCAAATTGTATCTTGAATGTGTGATTTTACCACTTCATTGCAGTCCTATTTAAACTTTTTTTTAACAAACTGTAACAGAAACTGTAACAAGCACCCTGTTTAATTAAGGCTATTTTTGCTGACCAAACTGAACTAGAAACAGACCCCCACCATGAAAACACCTGACTGATTGATTTGATTGATCAAAACACTGTTTCAATACGAGGGTGCAAGCCAGAGAAATCGGATAATGGCTGTTGCTTCTAACAGTGTACAGTGAAAATCTAAGCTGTCATGCCATAATAGCTTTAGAAAAAGAATACTTTTACTCAGTGTTTTGGACTCTTTTGCTATGCATTTGGTAACTGACTACTTTCCACCACACTGCCCTGACCTAAGTTTGCTCAGCTCAAAAGTTAACGAGCCAACTGGCCCTTAACTTGACGACTTGTAAAGGAAAAGAGCACAACGTCCTTCAAATCTACAGAATTTAAAACAATACAAATCAAGGAGCCTCTTATTTACCTCACTTCATATTAGACCCTCTCCATCTCCACTTACCAAGAGAGATCCAGCTTACACTACAGGCACTTCTCAAATCCCCCATCCTTACACTGAACATGCAGAGTGATGCATAATTCATCCTCCAACACGAACATTTCCATTCATTTGTACAGTGACACTCACTTCAGCTGCATGCTAATGAACAACATTTCATTTGTGTATTTACAGAAACACACAGTCACATGCAGTGCAGCACTGTATGTATGAACTATAACTCATAAACCCATCTGTGCAAGAAATGTGCAACGCAGCTGCCTTATTTGCCTAATACGATCTCGTTTCCCGACATAAAAAACACGAGAAGAAAAAACAACCTTAAACTGACTTCAAAAAAAGAAAGACAAAAACAAAAACATGAGCTGGAATAAAGTCCATTAAGCATGGAAAAGCCTCAGCTGTTTTTCCCCTCTCCTGTCGAGAGCAGGCAGCCATTTGAAAGGGAACAAAATCGTCAGGAATGGCGGAGGGATTAAATATCTGCCATCGTTTTGGGTAACCTGCACGGATGTGTTGTCAACACACCTCGGCTTTTATCCATGAAACGATTCACCCTCGCTGTCAAAGCCCAGATCCGTCAAACCCCGCAGCTCTCTCGTAGTGAAATCATTAAATACAACCCCCCCCATACCCTTCCCCCTCCCACTCCCAGCCCAAACTCAGGGTGTCTGACTAATTGCAACTTTTGACAGGAGGTGTCTCAGTCTAAATCGGTTAGCTGTTAAAATACATTTGAGTAAAGAGGTAAGCTTTCCTCCACCGACTGTGACGGAGACAGAAACACGAGCGCGGGAGGATAATGAGGCTGATTTACTGTAATAAGAACACTGATTACGAATGAAACCACATTCACCTCTTTTCTACTGACCACCAGAGGCTGCGCAGTGGATGAGGACCACCTACAGTCATGAACAATGCCACCCACCTACACTGCTAATAGCCTCATTCCAGAGATCGGCAATCCAAATATTAGGAAGAACCACTTTGTCCTTTCAATAAAAATAAAACCACCTTGGAAGCCACAACATTTTATGTCCATTTTACCATCTTGACTGTAAATGTGTCTCAGTATGTGCTGATGTATTAAAATAGGCTAAAAATATAACATAAATGAAAATACATACTTTGCTCTGCTTTAAGCTTTAGCTCAGCTATAGGCGCTTTTTCTCACATCTCCAGCACGAAACTTTTCCACATTTGACTTTTGGCTGTAGTCAGCTTCTCATTCACCGGCTTCTTGTTCTAATTTTTCTGTTCCACCTTAAATAGTGCCTGAGGCACCAGAATGTAACTGCTGCACTATTTAAGGTGGAACAGGGGAATTCAAACAAGAAGCTTGTGAATGAGAAGCAACTTCAGCCTCACAACTTTTTCAGTGTTTGACAGTTTCTCGTTGCAGATTAAACGTATCAGGAAACCAGCTGGAGTGATTATAACTGCAAATAAGTCTGTTTGTTTACAAATTATCAATGTTTGTCTTAAATCTTCGGCGCGGTGGCGCAGTGGGTAGCGCTGTCGCCTCACAGCAAGAATGGCCTGGGTTCGATTCCCAGCCAGGCGACCAGGGTCATTTCTGTGTGGAGTTTGCCTGTTCTCCCCGTGTCTGCGTGGGTTTCCTCCGGGTACTCCGGTTTCCTCCCACAATCCAAAGACATGCAGTCAGGCCAATTGGACATGCTAAATTGCCCCTAGGTGTGAGTGTGTGTGTGAATGTGTATGTCTGTCTGTCTGCCCTGCGATGGACTGGCGACCTGTCCAGGGTCCATCCTGCCTTCCGCCCAATGACAGCTGAGATAGGCTCCAGCACCCCACCGCGACCCAGAAGGGATAAGCGGTTTAGATGATGGATGGATGGATGTCTTAAATCTTTCTCTTTGTCTTTTCGTTAGCTACTAGCTAGGCAAGATTGTTGTCTGTGTTGCTATGGTGAGCAACAGTCTGTGTGCTGATCTTCAGGGTTAAAAATGGTGAATTAGCAGTTCTACATTAACTCCAGCGTTTAAGACCATTTATTGTTAAAACTGTGTTAAAACGATTAGCAGAGCTTTATTTTACTGCAAAGGAGTTTTTTTTTATTTTTTTATTTAACCTACACATCTAATTCTGCTGTGGAGCCACAACAGGTCAGTAAAAGAGCCAGCATGCAGCGCCAGAGCCACATGTTGCCCCTGCCATATTCAAACGGGAAAAGTTTTACATGAGGAGGTGGTTGTCATATTACCAATGTTTCTCAGCTATTTTAGTCCTGCCCAAATGCGCCATGTCAGCCATTTTTACAGATTGCACAGTCCCACATTAAAAAAGATTCCGACACATAATATATGCCGTAGGATACAATTCAGATTTAGATTACAGCATTATAAAATTTGAGTGTTTACTAGGGGTGGGAATCTCTAGGCACCTCACGATTCGATTTGATTACGATTCAGAGGTCTGTGATGCAATTCTAAAATAATTATCAATGCATCTTGATGCATCGTTTTTTTCTCTACAGGATTTCTTTTATCTCACTGTGTAAGGACTTGGTAGTGTTAAAGCAAAGTGTTTGTAATGATCCATAACGAACTTACTTCCGATATCTTTTATTAATAAAACAAACGGAAGTGATATGGTAAGTGAACTGGAAGACTCTCATTCGCTGCTCTTGTTTGGAGCACATGAGACGCTGCCACTCATCTGTGATAAAATGCACTGTTACGGTGAAATAAGATCCAGTGGCAATGAATGTCCCACGCATCACGTTACAGCCATACCACTCGTTTTCTTCAGTGATCCCATAACTTCGGCTTTGGTCTCGTTGTAGAGAGTGGGGGGGTTGCTGTGTCAGTAAAATATCTTCGAGACGAGACACTGTATCTCCAAAGTGTGCAACATAGCGCGAAAGCCCTGGTTCTCAAGGACTGAGTACAGACGCAAATCCATGGCAATAAAAGTTGCAACAGAGGTTGTAATTCGCCTCTAATTTGGATGGAAGCTTTGACATCGCTTGCCCAATGGTCCTCTGGTTGGCAGCAAGTACAACCGGACGGAAAACGGGTAGAAACGTCTGGTTTTTCATGCTTATCATTTCCAAAATATTTTAGTTTAGTTTGACACAACTTGTATATAGTGTGGCTCTTGTACAGGTCCCTTTTCTCTTCAACTTCATAGAAGCCAAAGTGCTTCTATACGCCAGCTCAGGGGTCGGCAAGATACGGCTCTTTTACTGCCCTGGTAAAAATGAAATAATCCTAATCTTTTGCAGCAAAATAAAGCTCTGCTGATCGTTCTAACACTGTTTTGACAGTAGATGGTCTTAAACGCTGTTAATTCACCACCCTATAACCCTGAAGGCTGGCATGCAGGCTGCCGGTCACATAGCAACACAATCTCATCTAGCAAGTAACGTTAGCTAACGAAAAGGCAAAGAGAAAGATTTAAGACGAATGTTTGGAGACGAATGGACTTATTTGCATTTATAAGCACTGCAGCTGGTTTCCTGGTACGTTAAATCTGCAAGGACAGACTGTCAAACACTAAAAAGTCGCAAAGATGAAGTCAGCCTCTCATTCGAATTTTCCCGTTCCACCTTAAATAGTGTCACATTTACATTCTGGTGCCTCAAGCAGAATTTAAGGTGGAACGGGAAAATTCGAATGAGAAGCTGGAGAATGAGAAGCGACTTCAGCCTCGTAAAACAGTCGAACACTGAGAGACGTTTTACAAGAAACTCTTCTACTTTTGAGGAAAGGATTCTGGCAGAGATGTGAGGAAAGCAGCTAAAGCTTAAAGCAGAGCAAAGTAAATCTGCGTTTTTGTTTATATTGTTTAGCCTATACTAGGACATTAGCACATACTGAGACATATTGGCCATTAAATGTTGTGGCTCCCAAGGTGGTTTGATTTTTGTTGAAAGGACAAAATGGCTTCTCTTAACATTTGGGTTGTCGACTCCTGACCTAACCTAGCTTTTAATACAGAGGGTGCCGGTTGGATTTCTCACTCATCCAGTTGTGTTTTTGTTAAGTGCCGCCACAGACTGTCCGGGCACTGCATTTCCACACTTCCAAGTTCCGCCTTTTGCGTTCCATTAACGTTACGTTATAAATTTAATATTTAGAAAATCGATTTTTGACATTTGTGAATCAATTCAGAATCGTCCACATCCGTATCATGATGCATCTAAGAATCGATTTTTCCCCCCACCCCTAGTGATTACAAGCAGAATTTCATTTAAAACACTCTTACATGCTTATTTTCCTGCCTGTGTTTGTCTCCTCAAGCTAAATTTGTCTGCTAAATGCTATCAGTTAGTTATGCTATCAGTTCTTTCATTTCAGTCCACAGGTCAAAAAGTTTATGAAAGCTCTAAACTAGTCTATACAACCCCTTCTAGGCACCAACTCCAGTGTCCGGGGCTGCTGGATGGACCTATACATCCTAGAGCAGAGGTCATCAGTTCTGGTCCTGAAGTGTGCAGCACAGTTTGGTGATTTTTCTGCTCTAACATACCTGATTTAACTCATCAGTTCATTACCAGGTTTATTAACCAGTTGTGTTAGAATCCTGTGTAAGACTCTGGCCCTTCGGAACTGGAATTGATCTGCGTCTTGGTGATTGGTATAACAGGGAACACCTAGCATCTTGCTTGTTAGTGAGGGGAGCCAGTCCAATAAACTGATTTATACATTTGGGGAAAATGACCTCAGCAAGAAACATTATACTAGCCATAGTGGAAGAGCAGAGTCATCTGGACTCCATCACAACCACAGAGTCCTTAAAGACAGGTAGCCCCTCCTACATTTAACTTACTGTGATTGGTCCTCATCCCTGCATTATTCATTTTGAGACCTCCCCCTAATCACTGGATCGTTTGTTCTGAGACCTCCCCCTGACTGTGATTGGTCCTAATCACGGCATCATTCACTCTGAGACCTCCCTCTAATCACTGCATCGTTCGTTCTGAGACCTCCCCCTAATCACTGCATCGTTCATTTTGAGACCTCCTACTAATCACTGCATCATTCACTCTGAGACCTCCCCATAATCACTGCATCGTTTGTTCTGAGACCACCCCTAAGCACTGCATCATTCACTCTGAGACCTCCCCCTAATCACTGCATCGTTTGTTCTGAGACCACCCCTAAGCACTGCATCATTCGTTCTGAGACCTCCCCTTAGTCACTGCATCATTTGTTCTGAGCCCTCCGTCTGACTGTGATTGGTCCTAATCACTACATCGTTCATTCTGAGATCTCCTCCGACTGTGATTGGTCCTAATCACTGCATCATTTACTCTGAGACGTCTCTCTAATCACTGCTTTGTTCCTTCTGAGACCTTCCCTTAATCACTGCATCATTTATTCTGAGACCTCCCCCTAATCACTGCATCGTTCGTTCTGAGACCTCCCCCTGACTGTGATTGGTCCTAATCACTGCATCGTTCGTTCTGAGACCTCCCCCTGACTGTGATTGGTCCTAATCACTGCATTATTCATTCCGAGACCTCCCCCTGACTATGATTATTCCTAATCACTGCATAATTCATTCTGAGACCTCCCCCTGACTGTGATTGGTCCTAATCACTGCATAATTCATTCTGAGACCTCCCCCTGACTGTGATTGGTCCTAATCCCTGCATCGTTAACTCTGAGACCTCCTCCTGATCACTGCATCATTCATTCTGAGACGACTGTGATTGGTCCTAATCCCTGCATCGTTAACTCTGAGACCTCCTCCTGATCACTGCATCATTCATTCTGAGACCTCCCCCTGACTGTGATTGGTCCTATTAACTGTGCTGTTTGTTTCGAGACCTCCTCCTGAACATGATTGGTCCTCTGCATAAACCCAGCTTTCTCACAATGCTCAGACATCTTTTTTGAAGTACTCTTTAAACAACTTTCATATAGTTCTTTGTGATGTTTGGAGTATATTGGAGTATGTTTGGCTTAAAACGTGTTGCAGATCATTGTCTGCTGATTTGGTCTGTGGACATTGCGATGATCATTTCAAATCACCAAAGCCTACTGGCTGGCCTAGTTGTGTGTCAGTGCAAGAAATAACAGGGAGGATCCATGTGAGAAAAACAGGCCTATTTATATTACTGTTTGCATCACACAGCATATCCCAGAATGACTTTATTGGTATTAGATTATAGCCTGTGCGCAGGCTTTACTCAGCCTCTGGCTGCCAGCAGGAACGAAATAAAACACATGATTCTGTCGCGCACAGCAAATGAAACTGTTTAGGTGTTGAACACAAACAGACAAATTTGTAATGCTGCTGAACTTAATCAAGATAATCATAAAGTGGAAGAAATATCACACCTAATGTTTAGAACAAATTACAACCAGCGTGCTATCAAGCACATTTCCTCCACAGCGTCCACTCTTCAGTTCAGCTCTGTTTATTAGAGTCCCCTGCAGTACAGAGCTCATATGCTACAAACACATATAATAATGTTTCTCTTATTTATCCTACCTGCACAGTATGCTGTCTTACTGTCAATAAGGACAGACCGCGAAGAAAATATTATGATAACCAGCTATCCTCAATGATCTTTCTCAGAGAAAAGGACAAAAAAGCAGCAACAGTGAGACAGCAATGTTAATTACAAGTGCTGGGTGTGCACTTCAACGCAAAATGCCATGCATGTTTAAAGGACACAGTGTCTAATTGTAATTAACCCACCAACTAACCCCCTAAAGTTAGTTTGCACACAACTTCCCACTGTTATGATCAGCGCTAATTACTACTTTAATATGTTATGGCGCGTGCCCATGGGTTTTGTTTTCACGGCCCTATTAACACAGCTGGAATCAACAATAAGCCCACTTTTTTTAGTTTATGATTTTTTAATTAAAAACATCTTAAACTTGAGGACTTGGCTATAACCTTGCCAAGTCATCAAACATTATGCCAATCATGGCTCACTGGTAATGACTTTGTATTAAAAAATCCTATTAAAGGACCCATAGCACTGAAAACTGAGCCTTCTTCACATTTCTTAAATTATAGTGTTTAATGTGCTATAAGCTGCAAAAGCATTGCTGGCAAAAACTCATTGTTTTTGTGATGTCATTAAAACCAATTTACATATTTTTGCATACATGGCACTTTAGCACCGCCCATTCACACAGAGTGTTTCAGTCTGGGCTGCTTCTTAAACTAGGCACAAGAGCCAATCAGAACAGAGCTGATTCACATAGATCAGCCTTAAAGGGTGCAGTAACAAAAACAGGCTGGAGGATACAAAGTAGGGCTGTAAGTAATGATTAATTTGGTAGTCGACTAATCTGATGATTATTTTTTTCATAATTCATAAGATTCTATATCGAGTTTGGAATGTTGTTTTTTTCCACAGGGCTATTTATTTGTTTTTCCCATAAAGGGAAACAGAAAAACTGCTCAGACTCAGGTGTTAAAAACTGAGCTTTTAGAAAACTTAATTTTTCAGTTTCCAGCTTTTTGAAAACGCTGACATCATGCTGTCATCTTATGACTATATATGATATGACTGCACTGCAAAAAATAGTATCTTGTCAAGTGAAATTATCTTCATTCTAGTCGATCTATCTAATATTTCTTATTTTGAGATAGTTGTGCTTTTATTGTATGATTATCTAGCTTATAGATATATGACTAGCTTCTAGACATGTTTTACCTGTTTTAAGTAATTTTATCAAGAAAATGTATCCCACTATCACACACACACACACACACACACACACACACACACACGCACACACACGCACACACACACATTTTCTAAGCCACTTATCCTTCTGGGTCGCGGGGGAAGTTGGAGCCTATCCCAATGGTCATTGGGCGGAAGGTAGGATCCACCCTGGACAGGTAGCCAGTCCATCACAGGGGACTTGTTTATCATAAATCAAAAAATACTTCTCTACTCAAATTAGGTGAACTTAATTTAGCTTCTTTGCCTGATCAAGGCTGAGTGGGCGGAGCCATGGCAACAGAAACACCCCCACGACAAGTGGTAGCTATCTTTTGTTTTTTAAAGCTTTTATTTTCTGGCAGGAACCAGACTTCTAATCTGTGTGAAATACTGACTGCCATTTTCTTAGAAAATCTCTGCTTTAGCTTCATGGCCACTTTATATTTAATGCAGTGCGCATGCTCATAATGTTCTTCTTGAGACATTAGATGAAAAATCTAATGAGGTCATGTCAGAGAACTTGTAGAGAGGAGAATTACCACTCTGTAATGTCTTCCGGGTATCTTAAGTGCTAGATGGCGCTCACGAGTGAGTCCAAGATGAATGGGTTAAGATGGGGCATTTAAGTAAAATCATAGTTTATAACTGCTTAAACATTTTTAATGTTTTAATGTTTTATTAATTTCCTGAACACTGAATAGCAGAAAACACACCACTGTTATATTTTTAAGAGCTTTTGAACTCGAGTTATAGGAGTTTAAAACGGCGCCTCATGTACGTTCATGACATCAGTGAGTCAATGAGCAAACAGTCAATGAGCTGGTCCACTCACTAACCAATCAGCACTCAATAGCAGTAATGTTAGCATCCTACTGCCCAAAACCTGCTTGCTGTAGAAAAATGGAAACATACAGGTTACTTTTCTTTGCTATTTAGTGAAATACATCCTTCTGCTTTCTAAAATTAAAGGAAATTGTGGGTGAGTGATTAGAAACTATTTTAACTTTTCGTTTTTAGCCATTGAGCTCCATTCACCCACTCCCAACACCCCCCCCCCACCCCCAAATTCGTTGAGAACTCCCTTGCGGGCACCCTCTTCTGTTTTGCAGTCATGTTCTTGATATAACGGGGGAAATAAGAAGAGACCAGTCTCCTCATAAACCAGATCTGGTATTGTTGTCTTCTACTGAGCTGGCACGCTCATATTTGTGTTCTCATAAGAATGAGAGAGATTTTCAAACATGCTGCTGGTGCGGACAATGACTTTTTTGAAAAACAATTTTGTTGCCAACATGGGCATGACGGCACCTACAGAATGATGAGACGACTTCAGAGGTCATAACTGTCTCCGCTGGAGATAAAGGAAGTATGTGTGAGGAAACATCTCTGGAGCTTCTTACTGATTCTAATCAATGAGTGGAAGGAGAACTGAAGGAAAGCAGTGAAATCTGCCATCTTCTGCTCTCTTCTTCATCTGATTCCTGTGTATTTGCACGTACAGAACACAAAAGCACACATACACTTATTGATCTGCATTCCTAGCCAAACCTTGTGTGACCAAAGCCCCCCGGACCCCCTCCTCCCACCACTTCTGTTTACTCACCGTTTGACGTCAAACATCCTAAACCATAATCCAATCAATGTTTTCATTTCCTGCTATGACATATTTTACTGATTGTGAACACTTCTGATGCTCTTCTCTCTCTCTCTCTCTGTCTCTCTATCTCTATCTCTCTCTTTCTCTCTCTTTCTCCTGCCATATCTCTTTCTCTCTGTCTCTCTCTTCCTCTTCTCTCTGTCTCCCTTCTATCTCTCTTTCTCTCTGTCTCTCTCTCTTCCTCTTCTCTCTCTCTCTCTCTCTCTCTCTCCTCTCTCTATCTCTCTTCCTCTTCTCTCTCTCTCTGTCTACCTATTTCCCACCATCTCTCTATCTCTCTGTCTCTCTCCCTTCCTCTTATCTCTCTCTTCCACCATCTCTCTATCTGTCTCTCTCCCTTCCTCTTATCTCTCTCTTGCACCATCTCTCTATCGCTGTCTCTCTCTTCCTTTTCTCTCTCCCTTTGTCTCTGTCCCTATTTCTCTCTCTTTCTGTCTCTCCTTTTGTTGTCTTTCTTGTCTATTTATTTCTCTATCACTCTATTTCTTTCTGTTCCTCTTCTGTCTCTCCTTCTTTCCTTTCCTCTTCTCTCTTTATATCTTTATTCCTCTCCTCTTCTTTCTCTCTCTCCATCTCTTTCTCTTCCTCTTCTCTCTCTCTCTCTTCCTCTTGTCTCCCCAATCTCTTCTCTCTCTGTCTTTATTTCTGTTTCTCCCCTTCCTCTTCTCTCTCTCTATGTCTCTCTCCCTCTTTTTCTGTCTATCTCTCTGTCCCTAAATCTTTTGCTATCTTTTTGTCTTTCTCCCTTTGTTGTCTTTCTGTTCTTTCTTTCTCTCTCTCCATCTCTTCCTCGTCCCTCTCTTTTTCTTTGTCTCTTTCTCCCCATCTCTCTTTCCCTATTCCTATCTTTCTCCCTTATATCCCCTCTCTCTCCTGTCTCATTTGTCTCTCACTTTTTACTTTTTTTCTCTTATCCTCTCCTTCACTCTCTATCTTCTTCTCTCTTACTTCTCTCTCTCTTGCTCTTTCCTGCTCTCTCTCTCCCTCTTTTTCTCTCACTTTCCCTGTCTCTCTTAGTTTCTCTCTCTTTCAGGCCCTCTCTCTCTTGGTGTCTTTCCTTCATCCTTTCTCTGTCTTTCTTTTTCATTTCTTCTTCCTCTCTCTCTGTCTCTCTCTTTTTTCTTTCCTTCTTCCTCTCTCTCTGTCTCTCTCCTTTTTCTTTCCTTCTTCCTCTCTCTGTCTCTTTTTTCATTCCTTCTTCCTCTCTCTCTGTCTTCCTCTTTTTAACTTCCTTTTTCCTGTCTTTCTCTCTTTTTCTTCCCTTCTTCCTCTTTCTTTGTTTTCCTCTCTGTCGCTCTCTCTGCTCTCTGTCTGTCTCTGTTTAAATGAGAGAAAGAGAAACAGTGAGAGATACAGAGGAGGAGAGAGAGAGAGACAGAGACAGAGAAAGCAAAAAGAAAGAGAGAAACATAGAGAGAGAGGAAAAAAGCCAGAGAGACACAGAGTAAGAACGAGAGAGAGCAAGAGAGAGAGAGAAAGAGAGAGAGAGAGGGGGGAAGAAGGGAAGAAAAAGAGAAAGACAGGAAAAAGGCAAGAAAAAGGAGAGAAAGCCAGGGAGAGAGAGAGAGAGAGTATCACATAGTGATGTGGTTTAAACCACAGTAAATCAGGGGTGATGCTAGTAAAAGAAAAGAAGGAGAGAGTAACTAAAGGAGTGAACGCAGGGGCAGATGAAAGAGGAGTTTGCGAGTGAAGTCCGGTCACCTCCTCCTCCGGCTACAGCCTGAACTCCAGCAGCCTCCTGCAGCTTCACACCCAGACTCCACACTAAATTTAGCACGATAACATCAGCTCAGCATCTGAGATTCACAACAGAAGCACAATATCGCCTCCTTTAGGCTACAGCAGACACTGCAGGCATCAATAACTAACTGAGCTTCACACCTCTGCAGCTTCACATGCACCAAAGAGAAGAATTTGGTGTTTTAGCTAAAAAAACAATATATCTGCCCTAAAAATCAAGATTTCTGCACAATTAAATGGAGAATAAGGAAAATGGATATATTTATGTTGTAGTCATGGTGACTATCAGCCTCTACATCCAAACCACTCTGAATGACTGTTTACATCTCAACCACTGAATTATACAGCAATTTTGGAAAATTCCCCTTTAAATAACTAATAATACAGGTTCAGTGAGCTCATACTTGTAAAGTAGTCAGATTATGTTTTTAAATTTAAACAACAAATCTTTTTATAGTGTGTCTCATTAATAGATATTATTTGTGGAAATAATAAAACATGTCTGTAATGACTCACAGTATGGTTAAAACTATAGAGGATTAAATGCTTCAGTGTATTTAAGAGGATTGAGGACTTTTCACTCTGCATATAGATGTTTTATCTTCTGCATTAACATGTGGAACCAATTAGCTAAGTTTGAGTTGAGAAGCTGAGTGACTAATTAAAACACACTGATTATTTAAATCTGGAAAACATTTGACTTCAGACTGTCTTAAAGTCAAATAGTTAAACCACATTTAAGCCATTACTTCAAGACTGTAAACAAATAAACATCTATTATTAAATAGACAGATAGACAGATAGACAGACAGACAGATAGATAGATAGATAGATAGATAGATAGATAGATAGATAGATAGATAGATAGACAGATAGATAGACAGACAGACAGATGGATAGACAGATAGATAGATACAGGCATACAGGCAGACAAAATAGCACAGACAGATGGACAGACAGAAAGACAGGCAGAAAGACAAACAGACAGATAGATAGAAAAAGAGAGACAAAAAAATTGATGGACAGACAGACAGGCAGAAAAGATAGATAGATAGATAGACAGACAGACAGGCAGGTAGAAAAGATAGATAGATAGATAGATAGATAGATAGATAGATAGATAGATAGATAGATAGATAGATAGATAGATAGATAGAAAAACAGAAAGACAGATAGATGGAAAAACAGACAGACATACAAATGGATGGATAGAAAGACAAACAGACAAAAAGACAGGCAGAAAAGATAGAAAGAAAGAAGACAGATAGATAGACAGATTGATATGTAGTTATATAGTGTAGATAGATAGATAGATAGATAGATAGATAGATAGATAGATAGATAGAAGAGACAGACAGACAAATGCATACACATCCACGTCATCTAAACCGCTTATCCTTCTGGGTCGCGGGGTGCTGGAGAGATTGACAGACAAATGGATTGATAGAAAGACAGACAGATAGACAGACATACAGACAGGTAGATAAATAGACAGATAGGTAGACAGACAGATGGATAGACAGACAGACAAGTGAATAGGCAGACAGACAGAAACACACACAGTCAGGTAGATAAACAGACAGATTGAAAGGCAGATTGATATATAGTTAGACACACAGGTGAACAGACACATAGACAGGCAGATAGGAGGATAATTAGACAGACAGGGAGGTGCAAAGACAGACAGAAAATTAGCCAATTGTACATATTTACACAAAAACACCTTGAAAGACATCATGAAATGAAGTGCAGAATTCTTTACCAACGTCCCCACCATGTTTTATTGGGCTAAAGTGGTCAGCGTAAACCTACTGCATCACGCTGTAGCATATATACGCACTGACCACAGTAAATCAGTCCTGTCAGAATGCACTGAGGTCACTGTGAGCTTCTTCTGGAAGGGCAAATGCCTCCAGCCAAACGGCACCAGCACGAACCTTTACCCTTCATGTCTCCCCTTCCTAGTCCACCGAATTTTACAGTAATTGAGGTTGTAAAGGTCATCGGATTGGTCAAGAGGTAAAGACAGTGGGCTTATCAGCGGCCGCCCGCTGGACAAAAGAGCAGTTTGATTGTGCTTGAGTTGTTGCGTAAGTGAAAAAACCAAAAAGCCCAGCAGCTGTGTCAGTCTGAATGGACATTTTTTATCTCCTGCATTAGCTTATGAAACAGGCATGGTCAGCGGCGCGGTCAGCAAAGCTTGAGCATAGAGCAAAATTGTTTTGTGCATTTAAGAACATAAGAGCCACATAGAGCAAAATTGTTTTGTGCATTTAAGAACATAAAATAACTTAAAGAACATAAAAGAGCAGCAGCAAGGCTGTTACAAATATTCAATTTAAAGTAATAACAATAACAGTTTAAATTAAAAGTGGCTTTCTTAGCGACTCAACAGGGTTTAGTTGGTAAAAATATATATATATTTAAACTCTTCTCTTGCTCTCACACACATTAAAGCAGACTCATAATGTTTTTATAGTTTATTTTTTATATAGTTCTGTGTGGTTTGATATTATCCAGTAAATAATGAGTCATTTGTCATTTTTTTACTTTTTAGACTGGACTAATCTTTAAAAATCACTAAATTACTTGATTGCTAACAAACAACAGTGGCAGTCTTATTAGCTGTAACTTTGGTCTCTGATTGTTGCTTTAGTGTAACATTAAACACAAGACAAATCACATGTTTTTATCAGTTAGATTATAATAAATGGAATCACTTGTGGTATAAATGAGTATTTCTTTCTGTTTCTTAAAAAAAAACCTGGGAAATAGATCCTGCAGCCAACTGTAATTTTATAAAAAGTGGGATCGGGAAGATTTTTTTCTGCTTTGCTAAGAGCTCTGGGTGGTGATAGCAACACCTGAAGCAATAATCCAACATAATCTCTATCTGCTCTATCTGCAGCGCACAGTCAATACCCACAGACAATCACTCTGAAGCATTTCCTTGCACAAAATACAAAACTTGCTGACTCAAAGCAGACTTATATAGGAAGTCACTGAATCCTGTGAATGGGCATTGGAAATTTGTGAGAGTACAATGAAACTTTGAAATTAGAGCTCTTTTACTGCTAACAGTTCAGGCTGTTCCTTTCAGGTTTTACCCACAGTGAAAAAGCAGATCTGGTTCCTTGTGTTCTCTTTGAGGTAATCTGGTATCCATGATGATGAGAAAGCGCTTGAGAAAATGTTACTGATAACGAATTAGCACCTGGAACACTCCCAAGTCCCATCTCTAAAAAACGCAACTTATACACTCACTTACAAATGATGGTTCTTCAAGGGTTCTATATAGAGCCATGAACATTCAAAGAACCCTTTGCATGATTAAAGGGTTCTTTGCATAGTGAAATAGTTCTTCAGATTAATGGAGAAATACAAAGTGCTCCTATATGGTCAGTGGAGTTGATAAAATGGACAGTGAGTGTGGATATAGGGAGGTGGACTTAATGAAGTGGCTGGTCGACATGTAAATATTGACACAAAATATAAATAATATCTCTGCTATTGAACTCACAAATAAAAAGGCCATAAGTAGCCAAAACTAGCTTTTCTGCCACATAGACTGAATAAATAGAAAAGGCATCTTTGATATAGACTGATGTATGATGATCTTTTGTAGTTTTCAGCGCATTGTTTTTCCACTTAAATGTGCATGCTAAACACCCGCAGTGTTCTGCACAGGATAGAAGAGTGCTTTTTTTAGTGGTAGTACATGTTGCTCTATAGACAACAACAAAAAGAAGCACTCTTTAGAGTGTGAAAAGATGTCGTCTGACGTCCCCCTGGGCTGCAGTTTGAGTAGCTGGTGTTTTTATATATCAGTGTTACTCATACTTTTGCTGCTAAAGGACCTTGTAGCTCAGAGGATGCAGTGACACTCGGGGAGAATGTAGACAGAACAAAACCTGATCAGATTTGGATGATTTTTGTTTACTACACAGTGCGACAGCAGTGATCTGTGGCTCTAAACCCTTAAAATCTCAGGCTTATTACATGCTAAGGCTTGTTATTCAACAACTACAGGGACTTTAATGCAAACAGACTGAGCTATTCTTAGATTATAGAAGTGTGCAATAAAACTTTGGGATCTCCGGTGGGCCCAGGCCATATAAGGGGTTAATGTTCTCATAGAGAACACATACTTAGAGCCATCTTGTAACATCTACACAAAAAATGAGTTCATCAGTTCAACTTAAAAATATGTCATGTAGTAACAAGCAATAGAACTAGTTTTATTGATCTGAAAAAATTACACTGATTGAAATAATCTTTCATTCAAAGTATTAATTTAGGTTGAATATAATAGTTAATTTACTTGACATGACATGAAGTAATTTTTTAGGTTGAATTGACGAGCAATATTTCATAGCGCCAACTACAGAATGGTGCACAGCTTCAGAGTTCTCTTGCCTTCTATTACACAATTTTACACACAAAGTTATTAGTCCTTATTCATCAAAGATGTTTATCGCTGCTATCGGACAAAAACCTCGTATCTCCATTTTTCAGTTTTTGAAATGAAACAGCCCAAGATGATGGGAAAAAATCTGGTTCTATTGACTTACATTAAAAGTAAAATATGTTTTCTCCTTCTCCTGTAAAGTTATCATTTTGGAGACATAAGGTTTTCTTCTGACAACAGCGATATGGTTAAATCTGATCGCAAAATGAGTGTGCTTAAATTTCACTGACAGTTTTGTTACACTGTAATAAATAACTTGCCAGTTTGACCTAAAAAAGTACTTTCTGTAGTAACAAGTCAAATAATTAGTTTTATTCAACCTAAGTAAATACTTTGAATGAACAATTCTTTTAATTAGTGCATTTTTTTTAGTTTAATAAAATTAGTTCAATTGCTTGTTACTACATGAAGTTTTTTTTTAGGTTGAACTGACAAGTTATTTTTACAGTGTATTTAACAGTTTCATCTTTGGCATATCTGCACTACCAAACACACGTCTGGTAAGAGTGTGAGCATATATGTTTAACAACCTGAAACAAATGCTTGATATGCCATCAACTAACTAAAACTACTGTCAACATCATTTATAATACCAATAATAATTAGAGCAAAAGCAGAAAATATCAATAATACTTATCATTTCTGAACATGCCAATCCAGTACAAAACTGCATGTACTTATTTTACATGCACATTGACATAAACATATGCTGCAACTGTTCCATGTTCCAATTAAAAGGACATATTACACTGCGCTCCTAGTTTATACTACTGACTCCACCCACAAAATAAACAATACGTAACACAGCTAGTGCAGAAGCATCTCACACACTGCAATATACAGCATTTAAATACGATATTAAAAAGTCTTGTTTATTTCTCATTTTATGCTTTTCAGTGTTTGCAAGTTTAACACTATAAAGTTTGGTCAGCAGGGGGCGCAGTGCACTCACTGCTCCACCTCAAACTCCGCCTTTGAGCACAGCCATTGGCTCACGAGCCACTGAATGCTGTTGTTTTATTGACTCCCAACCCAGACATCTGCATGAATTAGGGCGTGTTTCATGTAAATGAGGTGCTGGTAGGCTGGTGCTTGATTTCACGCACTGAAACTGATTCATCATTGGCCCCAAAGCTTTGCTTGTTTCCATGCCAAAAGAACATTTTATGAATCGGATGCAAAGAAGTTCGTACAACATGAAAGGTGGTCAAATCTGTGTTCTTGTTTCTTGTTACATACACTTCTGGCATGACAGATAGTGATTACATTTAAAAATGCGGCAATTAAATATTCCTTTAACATTAAAGTAAACACAGATGCTGGCCCATGCTAAGTGAACACTGGCAAAGCCCACCATCTGTGACGACTTGACACAAGAAGCGAAACACTTTGAAGCTTTATGTTCTTTTTCTATGAACATTGCCAGGAAGAATCCTCAGCATGTAGGTAAAGCGGCGCTAAACCATTTAGCAGTCTTACATCCACTTAGGGCAGTCTAAGGATTGTGACTTTGAAGAGAAAACGATGGGAACTTTCATGTCATGCTTCTTTGCAGCGTGTAGGTGCTGTGTGTTAATTAGAGCTGTAAAGTGTAGGTGGTTGAGGCGAGACATCATTGGTGGCATTTATCAGATTCTTTATGTGCGAAAGCCTGTAATGAAATTCCTCAGTATAGTGAGCGTGACTCTAAAAATATTACACCATTTTACCTGCGTGGATCAGACTGGGGAATTTTAAATGGCTCTGCAGATGCTGAGGTACATTCTAAAGCAAAATATTCAAGGCATACAGAAGGCCACCCTTCATTCATTTCAATTCAGGACATATTTCTGAGGAGATTAGATAATCCACTTGGAAGTAGAGAAGACAAAAAATGAATAAAAACTGCAGAGAAAATGAGACTCCTAAAAACCACCTGGAAGACCTGATAGACACCAAAACTGCCCCCATCATATAAACAGCACTTAAAGCTTTCCTCTTTGAGAGAGAGGAGAAAATCAAGCTGCTTCAGATCTGAAAACATCCACAGGTGTTTTTGTCCATCCTTCCACTGGGAGAAGACAACTCAGCCCTTTGGGTCTGAAAGGACATGTAGCTGTCAAGAAGCCTCACTGAGAAAAGGAGACAGACACATCAAACAAAGATGAACAATGGACTGACCACCCCAGAGTCCAGACCTCAGCATCACTGAATGTGTTTGATTACTTCAGAAAATGATCAACCAACTTGTAAGACTGAACTTTGGAGGTGTGTCTGCAGATTTCTTTGAGAAACTGAAAGTGAGTCTCCTGAAAAGAAAGGAAGCTGTAATAAAGGTGAAGAGTGACACACTAAACACTCAAACAGCTGAGATTAGATTTGAGGCTTGTGTGTATTTTTCTGTTAAATAAGTTTTTGGACTGTATTTCCTGACACTAAAAAATGAATAGCTCTGACTTTTGCACAGCACTGTAATTCAAAGTGCCTCAGTACACTCTTAAAAGATGGTTCTTCAAGAGTTCTTTAGTAAAGAAAATGGTTCTATATAGAACCAAGAACACTTAATGAACCCTTTCTATGATTAAAGGGTTCTTTGCATTGTGAAAGTGTTCTTCAGATCGATGGAAAATGTGCATGAACGTGCTACAGATGGTTCTATATAGAACCTTTTGGAAAAGGGTACTGTATAGCACCAAAAAGCGTTCTTCTATGGTTACAAGCTTGCCATCATAATGATATGGCAACTTTAGGTGATACATAGAACACTTTTCTATATAGAACCATCTACAGCACATTCTCCATTAATCTGAAAAACCCTTTCATAATGCGAGCAACCCTTTAATCAAAGGGTTGACTGTTCATGGTTCTATTTAGAACCATTTTCTTTACTAAAGAACCCTTGAAGAAGCATCTTTTTTAAGTGTGTAGTTTATGTCTTCAGATGCTCAGTTTGTACATCTTGGCCATTAAAGCTATGATCACATTGAAAAGATACACTATATGGACAAAAGTATTGGGACATCTACACATTACAACTACAGGAGCTTTTTTGAATCCCATTCTAAATGGAGTATTGAGCAGTTGATAATACTTCTTGAAAACATCAAAGACATTTACTAAAAAAAGGAGAGATATTCAGAATGCAATTCACATCGCTATGGAAACACTTACTGTTCATTTGTTCATCAGAGCAACAATAAGAGGCCACTAAAGTGCACTAAAACTCTTATTTATATGTTTCTATTTATATTTATGTACATTAGCTTGGTCAAGATGATACTTTGTGTCAAACCAAATGAAAATCAACAATTTTTCTTGGCTCTGTTAGATCATTTTCTGGAATAAACATCAAGATAAGCAAAGACAGCAGCACTGAGAAATTGTCATTAATGGAGAAAAGTAATGTAATTAACAGCAGAACTGCTTTATGATGTCTTAATGTACCTAAATTAGACTGAGCAGCCTACATATCCAGCTCAATTCTGCTTTATTGTGGCTTTAATTGGCAGATGTGATTTGAATTTCATATTCTTGGTTGGAATACTAACAGCATGTCATTTTTTCTTTAGCTCTCAAGCGTCACACCTCTCCTCCCTCACACTTACGCTACAGCAAAGTGATGTAAGAGTGAGGGAAAAAAAACAAAGACGGGGAGAAAAGAGGAGAAATCTATTTTAACCACCCGTCCACCGTTTGCCTCGCGGCTCTTCTCTTCTTCCGCCATGAGTAATTCAATTACAAAGCCACAGCGCCTCTGTTTTCCTTTCTCTTCCTCCACGTAAAAGGATAAACATGTAATTTTCAGTCTGGTGAAAGTTCACTCATAGAGACGGGATGGGGAAAAGGCGTAAACAAATCTGAGCCATCTTCGCTTTAGCTGTTTATGCTCGGTTGCCCCTTCGGCGGAAGGAGTAATGAATCCATCTCTAAAGGGTTATAAGCAGCATACAGGTTAAAGTGATAGTTCAACAGAAAAATCTAATTTACACAACTTCCTCCCCACCCAACCCCAAACGTGGCCTATCAGCCAAGACGTGTTTGCTTCTTTAGTTTTGCACTGGAGCTAATGTAGCCATGGAAGTTAATATATTAGCACTAGAACCACAGCTATGGGGGGCTCGGAGGCTAGATTTCTGATTGTTTAAAAAATATATCACAGAAAGTTTTCAAAATATGAGGCGAAAGTGCTGAGTTCTCGTATCCTCAGTACATTTTTTTCCCCATAAATAAATAGAGACTGAAAGCTCTGCTAATGCTGTGTTCAACTGGACTCGACTGGGCTGGGAGGTCAGCCCTCAATGGGGAAAAGTACGGCCAGCTAACATTAGTGATATGAGTGCTAACTCCCATAAAGGAATCTGATATGTGGCCATCTATGGACATATATCAAAAATAAAGTCAGGCATATTTTAAATTTATGTACATATATATTGTGTACACATATGTAAATATTAAATAATAGTCATATATGCATAATATATGGATCATATATATCGCTGCTGTCAGAAGAAAACCTTGTATCTCTGTTTTTGTCGTTTTTTTAGTTTTTGACATATTTTGAAAATGCCTGTTGTCCTTTGCATTGTGTGTAAATTTCATGAAGAATGGACCAAAAGAAACAGCCCAAAATGACTTGGACAAAATTCTGGTTTCTTTGACTTACATTAAAAGTAAAGTAGGTTTTTTCCTTCTCCTGTAAAGTTACCATTTTGGAGATACGAGGTTTTCTTCCGACAACAGTTATGTATATGATAGGTGGGGGAATACATATGAGTATAATATATAGATCATACACACTTCATACATACATAAATGTCTGATACATGGTTGAAGTGAATACATATAACATAGTATAATATATACTGTGATTGTGTAATATATACTGTGACAACCTTGGCATCGTAACAATAGCAGAACCCTTTTGGTGCTATATAGAACCCTTTTCAAAAATGTTCTATATAGAACCACATTCTACATCAATCTGAAGTACTTCATTTTTTGACAATCTATGTTTTTTGTCCTTGGCTTTTCTGCAAAAACAGACGGATTCTGCTGCCTGTCAGAGTCTTTCACAATCCAGTCAAATCCTGAAGAAAAAAATCATGTCCTGCAAACAATTATTCCCCACCTAAGTGTTCTGTTCAGCATTTCATGCTTAAATGGTATGGTGAAATAGTTCTTCAAATGAATGAAAACCTTTTTGAAAATAGGAGAATGTGTTGTATGTGGCTTTAAGCACAAAATGGTTCTATATACCACCATTGCCTTTCCTAAAGAACCCTTGTAGAACCATCTTTTTTAAGTGTGTAAGGATTATAAATGCATTCTGATTTCCAGTTCATGTTGACTTCCCGTTTTCTTTGATTTTCCAAATAGGAGGTGAAAAAATTCCAAATTGCGAGCTACCTTGGAACACAGCATTAGATTATATATTATTTTCGGTGGATGTTGTCACCATAGAGACGTACATGCTACCATGGATCGCACAAAAAGACATGGAATGACTTTTCTCAATAGCAACAAATAAACAGCATTAGCCTCCTCCACTGTTTCTCCTGATGGTGAGGACTTAGCTGAGCTAAGTTAGACATTTACACCTAAAAGACAGACTTCTGGACAATTAGCCTTTACCTGCTGTTGTTGTTGTTATAGTAACATATGTTAAGCAGTTAAATGTGAGGTCAACAATCGGGTGTTGTATTAAATATTTAAAAAACCTCACCCTAAACACTGATTGAAAAATCTTAGCTTGGCAGCTGTAACACACACAGTCCAACAGTCAAATTTTAGCCACTTCCTAAGCCAAAGACACATGGAGAAGTATAAGATGTGTAATAAACAGTGTGGAACGCTGTATTACCAATTAAACCTGAGAAAAAAATACATGTATTTCTGGTAAGTTAGCTAATTAGCAGGTCTGACTGTCTCACTGTGTTTCTTGGTTAACTCATAAGTATTCAGCATCACTCATATGATTCAGCATTATTTGTAGATAAAATAGATCATCCCAGATAGTAAGAGGACAGTAGCCCACTGGTGGCCCACTTGCGGCCCACTGGCTTTTCGCTCAAGGTTTTCCGGGTGGCCCACTGGTGGTTAAGTATTTGTATTAAAATATATTAGACAAACTGCAACTTTTCATTATTCATCATCTACTTTTGGTCCAATTTACTTATTTTGCCTTCATTTCTTTAATTTGTTATCCTTTGTAAATTAGCTTAGTACATAATTTTAACAGCAATATAATAAATAGAGCGGGTTATACAGCTATATTATAACTATCTGGGATGAGATTACGTTAACATGAAGGAAGCCATCGTTAAAAAAAACTGATGCTTTCTAACAGGCATTATCCACCGCAGCGGTTAGTGGATGGGCAGCAGACTCCTGAATTAGTCCAGTCTCTGTATGCACCATGCCTGTCAGGAGGAGGACAGCGGTGGATTAAACCCACAATGAGAGCATCAAACACCAGTGGGCTTCAGAATGAAATGGAGATTTCACAGACTGGTGGTAGCCTGTGATAATCACCATTCCAATCCCAATCAATGTTTACTAGCTAGCTTAGCCAAGACTGGAAGTGCAGTGCTGTTAAAAAGTATTTGCCCCTCCTCAGATTTCTTCTATTTTCACTAAATTGTCACATTTAAATGTTTTAGATCATCCAACTAATTTTAAGCTAAAGACAACACGAGTAAACACAAAAATGCACCTTTTAATTGATTATTCCATTTATTGAAGATAAACATTTATGCAAAATCTGTATCATCCATGTGAAAAAGTAATTGCCCTCCTAAATCTAATAACTGGTTGTGCCACCCTTGGCAGTAACAGCTGCAATCAAACAATTGCGATAACTTGAGTGATTTACATCGCTGTGGAGGAGTTTTGGCCCACTCTTCTTTTCAGAATTACTTTTTTTCGAGCATGAACTGCCAATTTAAGGTCTTGCCACAGCATCTCAATGGGATTCATGTCAGGACTTTGACTCGACCACTCCAAAACCTAAATTTTATTTCTTTTAAGCCATTCAGAGGTGAACCTGCTTGTGTGCTTTGGATCGTTGTCCTGCTGCAAGACCCTTGAGCTTGAGCTATAAGTCACGAACTGATGGGCAGACATTCTCCTTCAGGATTTTCTGATAGAGCAGAATTCATGATTCCATCAGTCATGACAAGTCGTCCAGGTCCTGCAGAAGCAAAGCAGCCCCAGACCATTGCACTACCACCACCATGTTTAACTGATGGTTCTATGTACCCAGGGAGCTATGTTCCCAGGGTTCTATGCTCCTAGAACCCTTTGTTTCCAGGGTTGTATGTTCCTCAGGGTTCTATATTACTATACCATTACAAATAAAGTTACAGTGCAGGTATATTTTTCATTCATCAAGGCAGATACAAGTTAGGACAATAAAGGTATAACAGTGGTTTTAAGGTTCAATTGTGTACCTTAAATAAGTTTCTCTAGATGAAAAGTACATATTTGTATCTTTTCATAGCCTAACATTTTAAAACAGAACAATAAAATAAAAAGCCTGGAGATGAGACAGGGTGTGTGGAGTCAATACAACTTAGAAAATATTATTTCAATGGATTATGGTACAGTTTCCTGATTAAAGATACTGAGATGTACCCTTGAGGGAACCACTCCAGTGACAAGAGGGGCACTGCCCCAGTGACAGTTTCAAACCTTTTTTTTCCAAGAGTGTAGGGCAGCATGTTCCCTGTGTTCTGAGTTCTATGCTCTCAAGACCCTATGTTCCCAGGGTCCCAAGTTTTCAGAGTTCTGTTTCTAGGGCCCAATATTTGTAGATAACAGTATGTTACATAATGTCAGGAACCACAAGATTACATTTAATAATGCAGTTTGCACAATGCTAATTGGATATAATCTTTGATTATTTGTTTGCTACATTAGCCTCATAGTTCCAGCGCTAAAACTAAAGAAGCAAACTTCAGACACCAAGCATGTCGTGGCTGATCGACTACATTTGAGGTGAGAAGTGGAAAACTGTGCAAATTAGATTTTTTCTCCAAACTATCACTTTAACAGGCACCTTGTCATGATGACATTTTTTCTCACTTAATTGAGCTTGGAACGTGTATTTTACTTTCTTTCTCTAGACGTGGGGATGTGTTTCATCATTTCTCGCCTCTCTCATTCCCTCCCTCAGTTTCGCGTCTCCGTTCTCCCGCAGGGCTGGTGATAACACTTGCTGTAGGTTTCATCAGATGGGCCTCTGCATATAGCCCTAACAGGTACGACATGAAAGAGCTTATGGAGTTAAAAAGCAACTCAGAAACATGTGTTTCTACCAGGCGCTGGAGTGGGTCTCAGGTTCACGAGAGCAGCTGAAGAACATTTCTGTTTCAGAGAGCCTTAAGCTCTGTAGAGCTCTGAAGACGTGTCATCATTTTGTGTCGCCAGTGGGATCCAGATGAGCCCTCAACCACACCATTCACACCTGGTTGTTTCATGTGTCTTGAGTTTCAGGATTATCCACATAAAAGTTAAGGTGTAAATGCACATGAGATACATTTAAAAGAGATTTAAATACAGTTTCTAAAACTGCCTCCACCCTGTTTACAACTGGTTTTTGTTTCAAGCAATACCCACAATACCATTCTAGTTATTAAAACTTAAAAAAAAAATTCTCTTTTTTTGGGTTTCAGTATTTCATTTTAGAGCTTTAGCATTATATATTTAGACCAAAAATACCCCAAAACAGAAGAATATAGCTTTACAAACATCAGCTCCTGTGCTAAAAGACGCTGGATCTACTGTTTCACTGCAGTTCGGTAAGTTACTCAGTACTTAAAGGGGAGTTCTATCACTTTTTCAAAATCTTTCAAAATTTCAGAAACTTACCAAGTCTGAATTGTTCACAGTGGTGGTGATAGGAACCAGACGTCCACCTCTAAAAGCTCCCTCACAAAAAGTTATTACATGAAATCTTGACTAATGTGCTGTCTGATGCCTCAGACAATTTTTTTATGATAGTCAGTGACCTAAAATATATATTTTTGGAATCTGTTCAAGGTGGGAAGGTGCATGCAGGGCGTTGTAAGGCAAAAAAGACCCCCCCACACCCCGCCCCCTACTCCCCAAATATGTACATTTCAGATTTACCACTATTTTACCAAAATGTTGTTATATCTATCATAAAACAGTGTCTCAGACATCAGGCAGTGTATTCCTAACCATTTCATGTAATAACTTTCTGTGAGGGAGCTTTTAGAGGTGGATGTCTGGTTCCTATCACCACCACTATGAACAATTCTGACTCAGTAAGTTTCTCTAGAACTGAACATTTCACACCAAACCACTCTGAATGACATCTGACATCTCAACCACTTAATTTTGTGGAAATTTTGAAAAATCAGTCGAGTTCCCCTTTCAGTAGTTTTTTGGGCTGCTACTTTTGTATATGACTGTTTTCATTACTCAGTGTATATCCAACTTAAGACCACATATAGGTGTGTGCACGTTTGAGCACCCCTGGTCAAAGTATGTTTTTTTTTTTGTTTGTTTGTTTTTTATGTTATATTTTATGGTTCATTTTTTTATATGTTAAACACAGCAAATTAACTAAATTTGCACCAAAAATGGTATATTTAAGTGTGTTTTGTAGAGAGTTTGTGAGCTTATACATTAGAATTTGACTGGGAGTTTTGAAACAACTGCATGCAACTATATTATCAGTGTCATTTCAGAACCTCATAACTGTTTATTTATTTAAAAATCGCAGCCCTTTACATTATGTTAACATGTCGTGATCAATGGACCAATAAAAATGATCAAAAATGACTTGTAATAAAAACTCATTACTGTAATGTACATTAATGTTAAAGATATTTATCATTTCTATGCATTGTAAAAAAGTGAAACAGGGCCTTTAGCTTTGTATTGTTTCATTTAATGTATTAATTTGAGTTTAATAAAACAGTTTTACTGCTTGTTAAATTAAGAATTTCTTTAACCCCTGATTTTTTCACAGTTTAAATAACCATATTAAAGTGGCTCAAATCTGAATTGAAATACAAGTTTTGTGCCACTGAGCGAGTTTGCAAATCCAATCAGTACAGCATGTTTTTCACATGGAACTGTCTTTTATAATCTGAGCAAAGAGTCAACAGAGGGACAAAACAAAGGTCATCAGGGATCAGCACTATGTGTACAGACCGAAGCCTTTTCAGCACACCTCTATTGATCATGTGAAGGAGCTGATTACAAGAACAAGCTCTCTAATCAGTAGAATATTGATAAGTTCGATCCTCCACAGCCAAAGACAAGCCAAAGACAAACGCCAGCCTGCCTGAAAGCCATCATCTCAAACGTTCACTGACCATCATCTCTCTGGAATGTGGAAGGTCACAGTCTTGAGTCAAGTGGAGTGTCTTAACCTTTATGACTCATTCGTTTTGCTGTACTATTCGCATATGATTACATCACCACAGACATCATACATTCTTATGCAAAAGTTTGGGCGCCTCTGGTCAAATTCCATATGTTGCTGTCGGTTTTCTAAGTGTAAATAAGTTACACCTTCTCTACAGAGAACACACTTCTGCACAATTCAATGCACAACTAGTGTTTATTTGCTGAATTTAACATATTGGGGAAAAACAGATAAAACTAAAAAGTCAATTTTATGTTTTTTTTTCAATATGTTAAACTCAGCAGATCAATAGAAAGTGTGCACTACAATTTGTATATTTAAGTTTGTTTTCTGTAGAGGACAAACTTTAATGTCTTCTAGGAGAAAACAGTAGTGATTTTAACCCCATAAAATCCTAGTCTTATCACATACTAAGGCTGTGTTCACATTACCAGGTTGAAGTGGCACAAATCTGTTTTTGTAGACACACAAATCCGACCACTTTAATATGTGGTCCTAGACTGGATACGTATCCGATTCATGGAATTAATGTGCTTTTCTTCCACTGCATATGAACCATTATCAATGTTACTCTGGCAGAAGTTAAAACCCGTAAACAGTGAAAAAGCAACACATCTCAGTCTTTTATAATAATGAACAACTGTGTTCAGAGTTGTTCAAACTATCTTCACAGCAAAGGCTCATTCTGTTTGTTAGTTTGTTTGCTGTTCATGGCGCACGTGATTCATTTACGTGACATTACTGATTAGGACATGCAAATGCGAGTTGTTTCAGGACCCTGGTTTGTTCACATTAATGACAGATTTCAGCCACTTTCCTAAATGAGTGTGAACCATCGTGTCAGAGAGATCAGATTCTGAGGCCTTGCCTACACATATCTGGATGTTTTAAAACATATTCTTTCTCTTCCATTTTCAAAAAAATCTTTGTCCATAACAGCAGCGCTTGCAAAGACAAGTTTTTGGGAGATAATACACCATGAATTTTGATGTGATACCCCTTAAAGAAGAACACTGGGCCTCATTCACCAACGATTCTTAAGAAATTTCTTCTCAAAACCCACTTACACGGGTTTCATGAAAATTCTGACTTACCAATGTTTTCTTATTTGGGATTTGTTCTTAGGTAAGAACAGAATCTACACTCACTCAAGAGCACAAAGGTGAGAACAGTTCTGAGCTTTTAGAACACATCATGAATCTGACATAGACTTTCTTTGAGGACCTTTCTCTAAAAAAAACATTTAAGAACAAACTTAGGAAGATATTGGTGAGTGAGGCCCATTGTGAGCATGCACACTATGTAAAATATGGAGCAGCGATTTTCTAACAACATTACAGCAGTGTGTTATAAACACTGTTAGACTTTTATCTGCAGGCTGTCGATATTTCACACAGATTCAATATCTGATTACTGCCAGAAAAAAGCTTTAACTCTCTGGTGTCCACAAAGTCACCTGTGCATCAAAGTCGATATTTCTGTATCTGTTTCTCTCTCTTTGTGCAGAAATACAGTTCAAACACTTCCTGAATGTGTAGAGCCACCCTTTCCATTCCATCTTATCATGAGATCGTACGTGACTCACATCCAGAGTTATGAGGCTATGAAGAGGGGCTGAGATACACGTCATCTGCCTCTCATTGTATGGAACTGGTGGATTTGTGTGTCTGTTAACATTTTGTGTGAAACTGACAAATCGCCCCTTTTCAGAAGAAACGTTAGTGCGTAAATGCTGGGTAAAAAAAGTTCCGCTATTGCCTTACAGAGAGTTTTTGATTTGAGAAATACAGGTGTTCGTATCACTTCAGCTCACCACAGAGAGGTGAGTCACTTTATCTTTGTTATAGTTGCCAAGATTGGAATTCAAGGATGTGTCCAGAATGGTTGAGAACCAAACACACAACAATGTGTGAGTCCAAACTAAATAAAGGACATAATTGATTTGTGGAAAAACTCCTTCACAGCTATCAAAGTATAAGAACGTCAGCTAATGTCTACAGAGCGCTAAATCGATGGACGGGTGAATATAACTATACCCAAAACACTAGATTAGCCATGTTGGCTGGAGATGTTAAAACAGCTCACTAACAATAAACTAGTTGGCAAAAAGCTAAATGGGTCGTCATGGTCCATAATGCCACTGTAGGCATTTTACCCAAACACCGACTTCAGTGACCAAACATCTACCTCTCAGATGCCGCTTTTGAGGGAGAAAACAAACAGTTGGCTTTAGCAGCAATTTTAAAGCATGAACTGCACGTTAACGTTAGTCAGCAGCGCCAAAATGCAGACACAGAGGGTCTTTTCCTCTGTTTTTTCTTTTGTAAACTACACAAACTCATTTCTCCTTTGCTCATGGTCAGCTGACAAACCACTGAAACTGATATAAGGTTGTTTTTAGTTCAAACTCAAACACTTGAGTAAGCTGTACGTGCTCTACTCATCATCATTGTTATTGTTTTAGAGGAAGCAGTGTTACCCTGCACCGAACACTTCCAGTAGAAAAAATGCGGAAATGTGAAGAGGGCCTTTTGACACTCAGGAAATCACTAAGGAACTAAGGAAACCCTTCATTTTTCATTCAGTCCACATCAGAGACACGTGTGAAATGGCCTGCAGAGAGTTTACAGCTGCTGAAGTTGCTGCAGCGGTTTTGGAAAGTAGTGATGAAGATAACGGAGCATTTTGATATGAAACTCATGAGTAACATGTTATATGAAGAAACTTCAAAGGAGAATTTAAGAAGACATGCACAAATTGGGCACATATCACAGGGGCTAATTAGCAAAAGAGCTAAAAATTAGCTGTGGGATTGTTTATGTTGCCACAACCACACCACCATCTCTGAAATGTCCACACAGTCCTGATCAAGCAGAGATTTTTCAAGCTTTTCAGTCCATTTGAATTATGGAGCTGTGATTTATTTCCAGGCTGTTAATCAAGTCATATATCTTTAGAATCATTGAGGTATTTTTGATGTTCTTAGTCGAGTTGATGCCTCATTCACAAGACCTGAGCACAGTACATTCTGACCCGTCTGCACTGCAGTTTAATGAAAAAGTAAAGCAAAATTCAATTATATGCATAGTTGTAACTCCATTGCTGAGCACACATGAACAAGCCAGTCATCAGTCATATTTTAGACAGAGGTCTACATAAAAATATCTGAATGTGACAGGACCCGAGAAATATTTGGTTCATTGAGTGCTATGAACTGTACAAATACAAGTTATGTCTAAAAATGGTATGGCTTTTTAGATGTTTTGACTCTTTTAAATTTACTTTACTATACCAAGGTCGAAAAGCCCAGTGTGTACAAAATCTGATTTTATAATGTCCATATAGTGCTTGGGCCCCAACCATTGCCACTTTTCATGTAATCTGCAGATGGTTGTTTAGCTCTTATAGCAGCTACAGTCCACAGAAATCATGTTCTACATCAAATCCAGATGCAAGCTAAATGAAAGCTGATCGTTTTGGTTGCTAACAATGACAATTTATACATATTTACCCTTTTTCATCCAGCATTCAACAGCTAATAAAGAACGAAAAAAGAAACCAGCTTCACTGCTGATGAAATGCTGTCCTCTTTTCACATTTCGGTAAAATTATCTTAGCTCTGATTGGTCATAAATGACGTGTCCATCATTCAAAAATGTGATGAGTTTTTGTATATACAATAATAATGAACACTTGATGTAGAAAGTTATGAACATCTCTTAATGCTCATATTATGCTTGGTTTTTGTTCGAAATAACCACCATTACGGAATATGATGCTTTCCTAAAGAGATTTTGAGCATTTTCTTGGTTTGAGCGCTGTGGTGATGCAACATGTTGGAGTGACTGAGGAGAACCACAGGGGGTGCACCAGAGGGGGCACCCAAAAGCAATGAAGATCGTAGAACTCAAGCCGACTCACAGGCTCTATTCTCAGAACAGAACAGATATTAAAGACAATATAAAATACAGTTATTGTACACACCAACCAAGAGGGCTTTTGTACAGTCTGAGGGCAAAGCTCAAGTCCCCCTCCCCCCCGGGGGTCTATCTGTGCACGTGCCTGAATAGTGTTGTAAATCAGCCTCATTCAGCTTCAGCTTCCACTGCTGAGTATATTGTTTGTCATCATTTGCCATATCTGTAACACCTCTGAGCAGAGCGAAACCCCCCGCCCAAGCAGCATCGCATAAACCGTGCTGGCAGTAATAGCTCAGTAGGCAGGGATTGATCAGAGTGCTGTGTGATGGCGAGGGCAGTAATGGGCCAACGGAGGGCCTGCTGCCCTGACCTGTACAGCATGACATGCACACTGTATCAGTCAGATCAATAACACAGCCCACACTGCAGCGCGGCTATAAAGCATGACTTCAGGACCCCCTTTAACTGGCCTGTGCGCTGTACACCCACACACACGCACCGTTACATGTGTGGAATACATATCATCGCTGTCTGAATTAAATGTTGTACCTCCAAAACAGTCATTTTTCAGGAGTGTTATTACTTTTAACATTACCTTAAATGGGACCGCAACATTTCTGCATAATTATACACTCCTTATATCTTCAGTGTGAAAGGGTAGGGCTAAAGTGTTGTAGGCTGAATATGTGGATGTATGGAAATGTGTTGGTTCTTGTGACATCACAAAAACAATTCAATATGAACTGGGAAAATCTGATTTTAGCTACAATGTAGCAGTGAGCTAGAATTTGTTACAGGAAACTCTAAAGCTTCACTTCACCATCACATTTTGACTTTTTGTCTCTAACCACCTCCACACAGCCTGCAACTGTTTTACTTGATTTTAGTCACTTTTTATATGATTTTGGTATGTTTTAGCTATTATTTCACTTTTATTATTTTTTTGTTTTACATCGTCTATTTCTTTTCATTTTATTAATTATGTTTTCATTTATTTTATCCTTATGTGATCTGTTAATTATTAAGTTACTATATTGTTGCAATTTTCATTTACTGATTTTTTTGTCTACTTTTACCTTTCCTATTATGGTTCTAATTACTTTTTTGCATTTGATATGTTTTTACTATCCAATTTTTAAATTTTCTGTATTGGTTTGGCTACGTTGTAAATGAGGGTCTCAATCAATGCACTCTGAGTTTAAATAACGGTTGGTTGTTTGATTGATTGATTGATTGATTGATTGATTGACTGAAATACAGCTTAGTTTTCATAAATGGACTGTATAAAACATTTTGAGACTTTAACAGTCTTTGTATACCACATTGATCTCTTTTACTAAATAAAAATGAGGTAAAATGTTTTTTTTTATGTTATGGGCACTTTAATAAAAAGACAGTTAATTAAAAAGCATGCTGTGTTTGTTTACCCTCAGTGGTTTTCCAACTTGTGATTTGGCAAATGCTTTAGAACGTAAGATTTACCAGAAAATGTGTGTGTAGCATGAAGTTTAGGCCAGTATTTTTTTGATAGCACTATGCATTTGGGTTTTGACAGTTTTTTCATGTTCACTGGTTTGCATAATTTATTTAGAGCACCCAAATGAAAAACAAGAAGTCACGCACACCATGCAGAGGTGAGACAGTGCTTGGAAATTTCATTGAAGAACTACAGACTATTTATGCATTGATAACATAAAAAGCTGAGGTGATCCATGATTCACTGGCCCCTAATGCACAGGCCCACAAATGCACACCCTGCATGCTTAGACGCTACGCCACAGCTCCTCACCTTTCACCTTCCATCATGAACCCCATTCCACAGCTTCTGTGGATTTCCAGCAAGAACAAAGAAGCCCGTAGCACCTGAGGGCTCCGTATCAACCAGACCAGGCTGCAGACGCATTAGCAGCAGTCAATGATGTGCATGTGAGACTCAGTCGGGCGAGACGGAGGCTGACGTGTTCTCATATTCTCTGCCTGCAGTGCCGGGCCAGGAGATTTATAAAGGAACACAGGGAATGTTTTGCCCCAGTAAAGAGCAGAACAGCGTGCCACAGTGATATATCTGAGCTTATAACCCGATCACACCAGGAAGACGGCCTACTTCATCAATACGGGACCCTTGGCTCTGACCCAGTGAGGGGCCGCACAGTTAGTCTGTAGTGCAGTACTGAGCCTTTACACTGCTGTCAATCACACAGGCTAACAGGCCTCTGCAGCTCTGGAGGCCTTTAAAGGAAATTCCAAAGATTTTTCTGAATGTCTGCATAATTGAGCGGCTGAGATGTAAACAGAGTCGTTCAGAGTGGTTTGGTGTGAAATGGTTGATTGTAGCGACTCTTTCTTTACAGTGGTGGTGATAGGAACCAGGGGTCGCCATGACTATACCACAAACTTGAGGGAGCTTTTAGAGGCATTAAACTCGTCAGACGTCTGGTTCCTATCACCACTAATGTAAACAATTCTGACTCTGTAAGTTTTTATAGAACGAAGCATTTCAAACCAAACCACTCTGTATGACTTTACCATGTAATTATGGAGTATTTATACAAATTATGTTTACAATCTTTTACACAATTTTAAATAAACTGATGTATCTTTTTTTGGAGGAGCAAGAAAATCATACATTATACAACTGCTTTTTAAATTAGTGAAGTTTCATAATTATAAAACAAAACTGACTGTCTCCAAACATACAGGGGAATTTCACCATTTTGTCAGAATTTCTGCATAATTAATCGGTTAGGATGTAAACAAAGTCAGTCAGAGTGGTTTGGTGTGAAATGCTCTGTTCTACAAAAACTTATCAAGTGAGAATTGTTCATAGTGGTGGTGATAGGAACCAGACATCCACCTCTAAAAGCTCTAAAAGAAAGTAATGGTTATGAATATGCCGCTTCATATATTTATAAGGCATATTTTAAAAGCCATTCGTGGTGAACAGTTGCCAAAGATTTAATATTCTATGTAAAATTTAGTAGGTTCACTGGTGGTTTTGAATAGTAAATAAAAAAATTGTAAATAAAATGGCTATATTTGTGTTGTAGTCATCAGATTCCAACCACCATCACAGCAAAGTAAAGGAATCTGCACGTTTCTCTATAAGTAAATTTCACATCAAACCACTCTGAATGACTTTTCTTTCATCTCAGTGATTGAATTATGCAAAAAATGACATTCGTGTACTTGTTACTGAGATGCTGAAAGCGTTACTATACAGAACCTTTGAATAAATAAATGTAAAGACTGTAAGAATGTGCTTTAAATTGGAGAGCAAGGGAATTAAGCGTCTCTCTGGTGCGCCCTGGCGGTGAGTGTGAGAATGCACGTGTTTTTCTGGCTTTTTGGGACATTTTAAGGGTACAGTTTACTTGCAGAAACGCACGCGCACACAGGCCGCACATGAGCACGCTGAGTACGTGGGACAGAGGCAGTAAGTGGGAACATGGGCGTGTCCAAGACCGGGGTTGCCAAAGTTTGGGGGAGGAGGGTTCTTTTGCTGAGCATGAGCTTGTGCACATATAAAGTGCCGCTCACTCGCACGCGCACTCACTTCCGTGCGCTTACACACTTGTATATTACGTTAACTTACCTGAGTACAGGACTACCAGCAGCCTGAAAGATGCTGAAATCTCTGCGTTTCCAGTTGATGGTGAGTGCATTAGACTGTCACTTCTAGTTCATAAGTTAGAAAAACTTTACTTTTTTTCATGCAATAATTTCATGCAAAAGTGTATAATAGTAGTACGGAGCTGCAGGTCAGCGTATGCATGCTTTTTTCAAACTATATTGCACTTTCTGTGTTGTGGCACCTGTTTATGATCAATATTCTTGAGCTTTTCTTGTTATTTAAGCTGTTTTTTGGAGCGTTAATCAATTAATCAAGTCTCTGTTTGTCTGAGAGCCCATTTCAAACCTCTAAGCCTCGAGCTATTGTAATGGAAATGACTCAATATTTGACTTGAACATTAAATCATTGTTTGTGGCGACTATTAGACAAGATTAATCGATACTCCACCATCAGCAGGAGGATTAGATTTGCATGTGTGCCAAAAAATAGATACAGCAGCTTTAGGCCTCCGTAGAGCGCCCCCTGTTGTGTAGATGTAGAAATGTGACCCAACTAATAAAAAAATAAGCTTTTATAAATGTGGGATCATCTTTATTATAAACACATACGCTGTTTCTGAGCACGTGACCGCTATTGACTTGATATTATTTATAATAACAGGCATAATGTAGGCAACAGGATGTGGGGCACTGCTAGGTTGACAGTGGGTCACCACATAAAATATCTACTCAAGAGCAGCTGTGGTCATGGACTGAGGAAGGAATGGCTAAAGGATGGCAACAGATGGGCTACTAAGTGGTGACCCTGCAAAAAACAACATGGCACAGATTGACATGAATTTTGTGCTGGTCTGGCACTGTTTTAGCTGGTCACTCAGCAGGGTCATGCTGGTACCAGCATCCGAAACACAACATATCGTCACTGCCCAAGGAAGAACGAGTATCTGTTTTTGTATTTTTTACTTTTCTACATAATTTGAACACAGCAGCTTGTATTGTGTGAAAAAGTAGTGTCAAATGGGCCAGTAGAAATGCTCCAAAATCAGTTGGAATAAAATATCTTTACAATAACTTCCATCAAAGTTCCATCAAAAAAAGGTTTTTGCCTTCTTCTGTGGTTACTGCTTTGGACAGCATCAGTAAGCTGGTTTTGCCGCTGGTCTGTGCTGTTTTTCTAGCAGTGGTTCCTGATAAAGTTGCCAGTGAAGGTAAAATCTGTTTATGTTGCTCATGTTGACTCTCTAGCAGCACTTTCACATGCATACATATTCATCTCCAGGCCGAGCTATTTGTGTGTGTGTGTGTGTGTGTGTGTGTGTTTTTCCTTTTTGTGGCCAAATGGATCAATTAAAATGTCACCTGGTGAACTGGTGTGAATGGCTGTGTAGTTGGCACTTGCTTTGCATAAGCTACAAAGCAGCAGCTATCCACCTCCTGCAGTCATCTCAGTGCTGTTCACATGGAAATCAGGCAGATGTGTGTAATGGATGAGATAAAAAGCAGGAAAAAAATGACAATAGGACTTCAAATCAAAGTGGGTGAGCTGGATGACCAGTTTGTGTAAGTGGTGTGCAGTAATAAATGTGGGGGAAGTGCTCAGACTGCTAACAGAGTGACATCAGAGACAGAGTTCAGGCTTTGGTCTGAATAAACACAGCGAGTGAACTGCGCAAGGCCGAAGCTGAGCTGCTATTGAGCATGATGGGATTTGCAGCCCTTTGTAGTTCTGTTCTGGATATTAATCAATAGAGACTTTTGTTGCTTAGATAGCAGTATTTACTTATTTGCTTCTTTATTTACTTACTCACTAACTTTTAGCTGGCCCACTGAAGCAGAAATACTGTAGCTTATGCTAAAACTAAGACTGTGATCCATAATAAAGCAGATTTTTTATAAAATGGTTAGTTCAAGTTTTAAAATCTGACTGGCTAGTTGTAAAATATTCAAGAACCCCATTTTGTGTAAACTGAATGAAACAACTTTACTTCCTTACCAACTAGGCTAGCAGATAGCAGGCTAAACAGGCTAAAAGATAGCTAGCTAATGGGCTAAACCACTCCTCCAGTGTTTGTGTTTACTGAATGTTTCACTGTGAAACTGCAAGAGAAGAAGTAAAAATATGTTACTTGAATGTCTTTTAGACGTGTTTTTGGTAGATCTGCCTCAAGTAGCATTAAACCCAGTAGCACCATTAGCTTGATGATAACAATAGACAGGAAATCACAATGAGGTGCTAAAGGAAATTAGCATTAGCGTTGTGGTAGTAGTTGTATGTTCAGAATTTCTGCCTCAAACACTGCAAGATTATAGTATTTTCATTACTATATGACAAAAAATAAAATGAAATGACTGCAATATTTATTGACCAGTGACTAAAAGTTCCCCTCCTTGCTTGGCAACTGTAGCGTACGCTAAACAAATTTCTCTGTGGAAGAATTGTTTATGGCTATTATTATTAATTGTAACTTAAATGATTTATTGAAAATGTATGTCATATTTTATCTTCTTCACCACTTTGTAGCAATATGCTACTTGAAGCCATGCTTTAAAGTGATTTTTTTTTCCGTAGGTAAAAGGTGTTCTCACTAAACTAAAAATCTGGAAGATAGCCATATGCTAAAACTAAAATGGTTGATTTCTAATAAAACAGATTTTTACATTTAATCCTGAAGTAAGTGTATTCTTAGCCTTCTTTTATAATTTCAGGTTTCGTGCTAGTACCCTTGAATTAACTGACAATATCTGCTTAGGTTTAGTTAGCATAAGGCAGCTGTGTGCTAGTGCTTTGGATATATTTGGCTTCAACATTCAGCTTCATGTTCAAATTGTCTTCCTTGGTATGAAGAGCAGGTAAATGTGTAAAGTAATGATTTGGCAGTTTTCTGTTCCAAGCTATTGTTGAAAGCACATACAGAAACTCTTTAAACATCTGAAATGTTTGAGTGCTGACATTTTGACATTATTTGAAATGATGGGCCTTTTGTCAGTTGTTGCTTCAATTTGGCAGCTTGTGCAAAAAAAAATTAGGCATCCTGAACAACAAATGCAGTTTTTTTAAACTGATGAGAGATAACAATGCACGCTGCATTTACAGGACTATTTCAATTCCTGTGCCCAAAATAATGTGCTGGGAATGTAAGTCTGTGTCCCAGTTCCTCTCTGTAACAGTGTAGGCCGAGGGTCTGCAGAAACAGGAAGACGAGGGAAGTTTTCTGGCAGCTGCTCAACTGGATGTGTCAGTGCACGCGTCCTGCCAACACAGGCATATTGAATCCCCGAATAAGCAGCACGCCTGGCTCGCTGATACATCACTGACAGCGTGGCTTAGTTCCACCGTCAATCTGTCCCCATCCCTCCATCCCTCTGTTTCTCAGCCTCCATCTGCGTTCACGCTGCTTTCTGTTAGCTGGCCACGGCAGCGTCACTGCTGGAGACTCTTATTAGAGCATGAAATATTTGTCCTGACCGGGACCCCGCTATTCACGTCAGGTCTGGTTGGGTCTAGACATCATTTCTCACATATTTGTCTCAGGACAGATTCAGATTTCATGCTCTGGTTTATCCCACGTGAAGTCACCTCAGACTTGCAAAGCGGTTTGGTCTGCATTTATTCCTTTATGTAATTTTTATAATTGAATCTGGTGGTAATTAGGCTATTCGTTTTGATTTTGTTTATCGATGACCAGATAATAGATGCCATTGTCAATGCAAGGTATTTTTACCCCCTTAATCCAAAGCTTATCATTTACTTATTAACTGTATTGCTTATTAGTCAGTGTCTATTATGACTTATTCATTATCTCCTATGAAACTAATGTGTGAGGTCTGTAGGTGTAAGTGAGAGGAACTGGAATGTGGACCCATATAGAGGTTAGAAAGTGCTGCCATTAAGAATGGGGAATTATGTTTGGTCTCTGGATGTGGTCCGTTTTGTGTCTGGTTTGGACAGACCTCTGTCGGGCTACTGTCAGGTTTAAACAGAGTTTTGTTGGCTACAGTTGGACTCGGACAGAATTCTGACAGACTGCAATCGGATCCGGAAAAAATTCTGTTGGAATGCAGTCGGGCTCGGACAGAATTCTCTTGGGCTGCAGTCAGGTTTGGACAGAATTCTGTCGGACTGCATTTTGGTTCGAGTTGCATTTGAGTTTTGTCAGGTTCAGACAGAGTTTGTAGGGCTTCAAATGGGTGAAGGTTTTTAACTTGCTCCTGTATGTTGGGTTGGGCTTGGGTTTGATTAAAAATTTCAGGCCTAATTAAAATTCTAGCTGTTCCTTTTCTTGGCATGCCTGTGTGCTGTTTTCCCTGCAGTTTGAACTTGCAGTAGCTTTGTGCTTCACCAGTGAAGCGCAAAGTAAGTCCAGGCAAAACTTCATAATAGTGCTGCTGTGTTTTTTGTTCATTTTGCACCTTTTGCTGAAATCCTTAGAAAAGCCATTTACGCACAATTCCTTGAGGACGCACAAAAACAATGTGTTTTGTACAGGGCCAGAGTGCAGTAGCCATTAGTCCGGCCAGCGTAAAAGCTCTTCTGTCCGTCTCCCAGGTGATGGATGTGTGTGATTTTCCGTTTTTTACGAGACAGTTGCAATAAGAAAGGCACAGAGGAACCCCATTACTGTCTGCCCAACAGCACATCCAGTATAAGGATAAAAATAAGTAAGGTAAATAAAAAGTATGGGCGGAAGGCTTTTAAATCCTGTCACTTCCAGTGTTACACCCTCCTTACACACAGAGAGAGAGAGCGAGAGACAAAAACAGAAAATTGCACGCTTTTTCTTCCTCTCTTTTCTCCGGAGCAAAGCTCATGAAAGAGAGATTTGGAAGCAAACACTACTGCTCAAAAATTTACATTACTTTTCTTATTATGTCTTTTTACTAATTTATTCAGTAATAACTTGTACACAATAGACTTAAATATTATATACTTGACAAAAGATATTTTTAGATCTTTTATTGAATATTTTTTACGTTTTTTAGGTTAAGCTATTACATGATTAATATACTGGATTTTTCAAAATTCTAGATATTCTACACTGCTAATGGTTCTTTAAAGTAAATGGTTCTAAGTAGAACACTTGAACACTCAAAGAACCCTCTGATTAAAGCATTCTTTGCATCATGAAAGAGTTCTTAAGGCTGATGCAGAATGTGCTGTATATGGTTCTATATAGAACCTTTTGGAAAATGGTTCTGTATAGCACCCAGAAGGGTTCTTTTATTGTTATGGTGTCACGCTAATTACTTAGTAGACATATTAAGCTGCAAAAGACCAACATATTAGAATCCAAAAATTGGTTTCATGTTATTTAAACCTTCGGTTCCAATCTTTTGACCAGTAGGACGCATGTACTGTATCTTTGAGGAACATGAATAGCTAATTCTTCAATTGGCCACTCGGGTGCCCTAGGATGTCTGTCTCACATGAAACCCTACATCTCCTGTTTGTTCTCACAGGTCAGGAAAAACAAGCCTTCCCGAACTTGGTATGAAGGAAGTGTTGAAGATGAGGAGGAGGAGGAGAGAAGGAAGAAGACGAAGACTTCCATGTGGTGGAGGTCGAGGATGATCAAGTGGACAGACAGAGCCTGGACAGTGCTTGTTCCGCATGGGAGGTCTCACCTACGCTGGGACTGGAGGAGATCAACTTAAATCTGCTGTGTGATCTGAAGCTCTCAGAGCCAAGCAAACTGCTCAGCCTCAGTCAGATACAGCAGGTAAGGATATGAGGATCTCTAACGTTAGGTGCATTTCCACCGCAGGAACCTTCTCAGGAACTAAAAACTTTCTTGGGAACTCAGGAACTTTTTGGGAACTTTTCGGCATGTTTTCACCAGAGGAACCATGGTAGATTTAATCTCCTGGGCTTTAGTTCCAGGAACGGTTTTACTGCCACACTGAATGTTGTTGATTGGTCAAATGCAACCTTCACGTCCAGTAATTTTAAAACCCTGCAAGAGGAAGCTGTTATGGATACTAATGGAGCAAGACAGGACAAATTCAAATGTGGACTGACCAATACATACAAGCCTTGCTTAGCATCTGTGAACTCCTTCATGAACTATGTGGATTTCCCTCTAGATATTTCTAGAAGTTCTTAGTTCCTCAGAAGGTTCCAAAACCTCTCTGGAAATGGACCTGCAGTTCCAGGACATTTCAGTTCCTCAGAAGGTTCTGGAACCTCTGAAAAAATGCAACTGTAGTTCCAGAACTCTTTAGTTCCTCAAAAGGTTCTAAAACTTTGGTGGAAATGTACCTAAAGTTCTGGAACCTTAATTCTTCAGAAGGATATGGAAACCCATGGAAGTATGCCTATAGTTCTGGAACTTTCTAGTGGAGATGTACTGGTAGTTCCTGAACTCCTTAGTTCCAAAACCTTGGTAGAAATGTGTCTTTTCTGGATCTTCTTAGTTCTTTAGAAGGTTTGAGAACCCTGGAGAGGTATGCCTGTAGTTCTGGAACTTTGTAATTCCTTAGAAGTCTGTGGAAGTCTGGACAGGTATGCTTGTAGGATCTAAAAAGTTCCTTGAAAGGTTCCAGAACCTTGGTGGCATCTTTTGAGGAACGTGCTGCAGATTGCTTTTCTGCACTGAAAAGTGAAATAAAAGCCAAATCTAAAACATTTGTTTCCAGGAAAATTTTCATTTTTTTTTTTTAGAAACTCTAAACAAGGAGTGCACAACTCCAGTCCTGCACTCTCAGAAAAAAGGGTACAAAACTGTCACTGGGACAGTACCCCTCTTTTCAGTGGGGTGGTACCCTCAAGGGTACATCTCAGTACCTTTAGTCAGGGAACATAATTGTGCTATAATCCACTGAAATTGAAAATATTTTACACTGAAAATATGTTCTAAGTTGTATTGACTCCAGACACCCTGTCTCGTCTCCAGACTCTTTATTTTATAGCTCTGTTTTGAAACATTAGGTTATGAAAAGGTACAATTATGTACTTTTCACCTGGAAAAACATATTTAAGGTCCTCAACTGGACCTTAAAACCACTGTTGTACCTTTTGAGGGAACATTGTTTGTAACTTGATGAATGAAAAATGCACCTGCACAGAACCTTTATTTCTAACAGTGTGGAGGGCAGGTGTCCGGCCAAATTAGGTTTCCCTGTACTAACGCAGCCACTAAACCTGGCAATTAACAGTTACATATAATTAGGCATATCTAAGTAGGTAAATCGCCAAACTGGGCACCCTCTAGGGCCGGAGTTGTGCACTTCTGCTCTAAACTGATTGTACTTTCTCAAGACTGAAACTGAGTGATTTTTAAAATTTATAATCTTTTCTTAATCACTAAGAGTGTAGGGTGTCATAAACAATCTGTTTTGACACTTACAGAACTAAACATATGTAAAAAGTATAAATGTTTTGTTTTTTTTTTAAGCTCTCTCAGCACTTCCCCGACATGCTGAGCGTCTGCAATTGGATGCTGATCTATGAGACACAAACCCACGGCAGCAGCCTCAGCACGCTGTACAGGATGGCCGAACAGCTGGACCACTGCATGGTTCTGATGATCCAAGACTCCTTTGGCCAGGTAAGCCTGCTGACCGAAACACTATGTTCTTTAATAATCTGTTCATTTAGCGGTCAGGGTGTGCTGAGTATAACTGGTTACACAAACATTACATGTTACACACACTTTTAGAAAAGTAATCATCTCAGAGGGAGCAGGAAAGTGCCACAAAGCAGCTTTTAAAATGAGCAAGGCCAGCAGCAGAGTGCAGTCATAATATCTACTGGTCTGCACTTTCTTTTAAGGTAACATGGGGAAACACAGCAGACAAAACACTAACAAGACTCACAAAGACAGAAAAGAACAGACTGGCTCCACGTGGGATGCATGCAGACCCTCGCTGCAGGCTAAAAAGGAATTCCACCAATTTCTTTTTTTATTTTATGTATAATTAAATGGTTTAAAGTCATTCAGAGTGGTTTGGTGTGAAATGCTCGGTTCTAGAGAAACTTACAGTCAGAATTGTTCACAGTGGTGGTGATGAATACACTGCCTGATACACTGCCAGACATCATATGTTTAAGCTTTTGTCCTAAAACATATTTTTAATTCATCCACTCCATTCATGGTGGAGGGATACATGCAGGGTGTTGTGAGGCAAAATAGTCCCACCAAAAAAGTTTTTCCCTGTTTTACCATAAACAACATTCCAGAAGACACAAGTTCTTTGGTGGTTTTGGATAGTAAATAAAATGTCTGTATTTGTGTTGTAGTCATGGTGACCTCTGGTTCCCATCACCACCACTGTAAAGACATCTGAACCATTTCACACCAAACCACTCTGAATCACTCTGTTTACATCTCAACCACTGAATTATACAAACACATGGAAAATCTGTGGGGGGAATACAACCTGTAATGAGGCACAGGTGTAGGCGATAAGCAGACCGGAAGGGGACCAATCAGAGGAGCCATTGAGACTTCATGACATTAACATTCATAAGATAAGAAACTTCATTGTTCCCTATGGGAATATTAAATTGCCTTTGTTGTCCAAATTTATATGCATACAAGAAGTTCAGGTCTGACATTGTTGAACCAAAATTAGCATATGTTTGTAGTAAATTAACATGTTCATGTTGACCTTTGCAGGTATTTGGCGTCATATGCTCCGCCCCTCTTAGAGTGAGCTCTCACTACTACGGCACAGGACAAACCTTTCTGTTCTCCTTTTCCCCACATCTACAGGTCAGTAAAATATCTCTCTCTCTCTCTCTCTCTCTCTCTCTCTCTCTCTCTTTCTCTCTTTCTCTTTCTCTCTCTCTCTCTCTCTCTCTCTCTCTCTCTCTCTCTCTCTCCTCTCTCTCATATACACTCTCTCTTTTTCTTTGTCTGTTTCTGTCCTCCCTCCTCTTTTGTCTCCCTCTCTCCCTTTAACTCTGCCTTCTCATTGTCTCCCTCCCTCCCTTTTCTTCGGTCTCTCTTTTCTCCATATCATTCCTTCTCCCTCTCTCTCTCTCTCTCTCTCTCTCTCTTTCTCTCTTTCTCTTTCTTTCTTTCTTTCTCTTTCTCTTTCTCTTTCTCTCTCTCTCTCTCTCTCTCTCTCTCTCTCTCTCTCTCATTTCCTCTCATATACACTCTCTCTTTTTCTTTGTCTGTTTCTGTCCTCCCTCCTCTTTTGTCTCCCTCTCTCCCTTTAACTCTGCCTTCTCATTGTCTCCCTCCCTCCCTTTTCTTCGGTCTCTCTTTTCTCCATATCATTCCTTCTCCCACTCTTTCTCTCTCTTTCCCTTTTCTCTCTTTCTCTTTCACTCCCTCCCTCATCTATTTTCTCCCTCTCATTCCCTCTGTCACTCTTTCTCTCCCTCTCTCCATGTTCTCTCTCTTTTCTCTTTCACCCCTCCCCCCCTTTTTCTCTTTCATCCCCCCCCTTTTCTCTTTCACCCCCCTCCCCCCCTTTTTCTCTTTCATCCCCCCCCTTTTTCTCTTTCACCCCCTCCCCCCCTTTTTCTCTTTCATCCCCCCCCTTTTTCTCTTTCACCCCCTCCCCCCTTTTTCTCTTTCACCCTCTCAACATACCCTCTCATCATTCCCCCTCCCTTCTCTCTCTCTCTCTCTCTCTCTCTCTCTCTCTCTCTCTCTCTATCTATCTATCTATCTATCCCTTTTCAGTTCAGATGGCCTTATATGCAATATTGCCACAGTCTTAATTCTCAAAATAATATATAGAATGTATATGTAAAGATAATGTGAAAAAATTAGTTTTGTTTTAATATTAGTGTTTTTCTAAGCAAATAAACACTTTCTGCCCAAATAAGCAGCTTTTTAAATCTAATTTGCTGTAGATTCGATCCTTAGCTTTGGACCACTCTGCACATCTTTCTGTTTTGATTCAGCTCATAAACTAATGAACAAGCTCCTCATGTGCTGGGATTGTACAGTAAGAGATATTTGAATGTTTTGGCTGGAAAAATCACAACCTGTTCCTTTTTTTGTTCCAGGTTTACAAATGGACCGGTGACAACTCATACTTCATTAAAGGAAGCGTGGATTCCCTGCATTTTGGCGGAGGAAGGTAATGCAAAATAATCACACACCAGTAAATAAACTGCTGTACAAACATTTTTTAATTATGATAACTTGTGATTCAACTTTATAGATTTTGTAATGTTCTTTGATTTATAATGTAAAGTATAAAATGCAGTTGTGTGCAGTGCAAAGTTTCAAAATTTAAATTTTTCGAAGTGTAAATCATACAATCATCAGTTTATTTGCTGAATTTAACACACTGGGGAGAAAAATAAATTAAGGCCTGTGCAAAAGTTATGACACGTTTTATATTTTATGCTTTCCAATATGATACCCTTAGCAAATAAATATAAATTGTGCAGTAATATTTGTTGAATGATGCCACATTTAAGTTCCCTGTAGGTGACGTATTACTTATTTTCACATATTGTTTAAAATGTAATTTGACCAGTGTTCAAACTTTTGAATTGTGTTGTATGGACATTTTTAGCATTTATTTCCCAAAATAAAAGTGTTCAGGCTATTTTGAAATGTGTAGTGTTTGTAGTATAAACCGTTTCTCCAGTTATATTTAATTATGCAAAGAAGTTTGGCAGACTTTTGGCGGACTTTTTATTTTATGTTTCATTTTTGTCCAATATGTTAACTCGGCTAATAAATTATGCACAAACATTAGCAGAAAAAATGTCATATTTCAGTGTCCCCTGTAGAGGATGTTTTAACTTACTTTCACCTAGAAAATTAACGATATATAACTTGGCTACGCCTCCTCACGCTTTTGCATATGACTATATAATTCCGTGCGATTCCAAAATAATCTGAATCATGATGAGATTTGAGAGTTCATACACACTTTAAAAAGATGGTTTTTCAAGGGATTTTTAGTAAAGAAAATGGTTCTATATAGAACAGTGAACGCTCAAAGAACCCTTTGCATGATTTAAAGGGTTCTTTGCATGGTGAAAGGGTTCAGATTGATGTAGAATGTGCTGCAGATGGTTCTATATAGAACTTTTTCAAAAAGACTCTACCTAGCACCAAAAAGGGTTCTTCTACTGTGACAAGCTGGACATCATAACTATAGCAGAACTGTTTTTGGTGCTATGTAGAACCATATACAGCGCATTCTCCATCAATTTGAAGAACCTTTCATGATGCAAAGACCCCTTTGTTTAGCAAAGCTTTCTTTAAGTGTTCATGGTTCTTAATAGAACCATTTTCTTCTAAATACTAAAGTACTCTTGATGGACCATCTTTTTAAGAGTGTAAAGAATCATAATTGAATCATTGTTCATAGGTCAGAAAAACACTCAGAAAACTGCCCCTACGTTGGACTGTGTCTAATCATTCTTGTCCTGTTCCACCATCTTCTCAGGGGCAGGTTTGGACTGTGGCTGAACAGCGACCTGATCCGGGGTCGAAGTCAGAACTGCGACACGTTTGATAACGACATTTTGTCCACCGAAGAAGATTTCATGATTAATGAAATAGAAGTGTGGGCCCTTGTCTGACTGCACGCCTCCAGAGGCTTTGTTGTATTCTTATCTGAGGAAGATCAGACGCGCATCACCCCAGCTGGGGCGGTGTGAACAAAAACGGCAGTGTGAACCGGCACAGATGGTTTCGGTGCCGGTGCCGGCAAGAGAGGGCTTACGACGATGACGAGGGAAAGCTTTTCCAATAAGAAAATAGTGCCTGTTTACTTCATGTGCACTAACTTGGATTGAGACCCTAACTTGGTTTTTTATGGCAATACTGCCACCCAGAGGCCAACCTCTGGAATGTATGGAGAAGAAGAGTTTAGAGGATTACTCTCTGGCACCACTAGAGTGTGCTAGGAGCAAAGAAAAATCAACTTTGGATGGATTTGACATGAAGGGCCAGATTACCAGTCCAGGATTAAGTCTAAACCTAGACTGAGAGGTGGTTTTAGCAGTAAGCCTTCGCAGTAATGATGATAATGATGATGATGATAACTTTATTAATAGAAGTAATGAGGTTGCACAGTAATGGGTGAAATGTATTAAATAGTAAAACCACTGGCATTACAATTTTGTCCAAGAATACACTCTTTAAAAAGATTCTTCAGGGGTTCTTCAATAAAGAAAATGGTTCTGTATAGAACCATGAACACTCACTGCATCCTTTGCATGATTAAAGGGTTCCTTGTATCATGAAATGGTTTTCAGATTGATTGAGAATGTGCTGTAGATGGTTCTGTATAAATAAAATAGTCACTTAGTATATTGAAATAATGACTTACTGTCTTGGCATATCAAAATAACATTGTCTTAAAATAAATCGAAATATCTTGAAATGATGACATTTCCATTACATAATGACTAGTTTTCTCAGAATATTGATGCAGTTTAGCAAAATAATTTAATCAGGGGTTCTTTAAGTGTTCATGGTTTTATATGACACAATTTTCTTCGCTAAGGGATCCTTGGAGAACCAGTGTGTAGGTTTAATTCAAGTCCATAAATCTAGCCAAAAGTGATGGCACCCATTACTTCTAAAGGGCCCATATCCTTCTTTTTTTCTGCTGTTTTACTTTTTTGTTTTTGGGTGGTTATATGTACCACAAACAACTGCATAATTTCCAACATATTTTTGTACCTTAGAGTTCAGCACATTTTTTTTATTACCTTTAAGATTGATATGTGAATGGGTTTGGTTCTGATTGGCTGCCCTGTATTGTGCCTCATTCACGAAGCATTCCAGGCTGAAGAACACATTGGTGACACTTTATTTTGAGTGGTCCTTTTAGATAAAACAAACACTCAACAGACTCTCAGTAACATGTGAAAAAAAATTAGAGGGTTAGGATTATGTTTTGGTTTAAGGTTAAGGTTAGGGTTAGGATTAGGGCCAGGGTTAGGGTTAGGATTTGCGTAAGGTTGGGTATGGTTAGGTGTTTGGTAAGGTTGGGTAAGCTTAGGTTTGGGCAAGGTTAGGTTTTGCGTAATTGAAGTAACATATTAACGATACGATCGAACGATCTACTTAATGTAAATAATGTATCAACAGAACATTAAGATATTTACTTCAGTGTATTCAGATGCTTCACTACTGCTACTTCACTGATATGTTGCTGATGTGTTACTCTGTTAAGAGTTTAATCGTCTACAAAGGACCACTCCAAATAAAGTGTTGCAAACACTTCTTATAACTTCAGAAAGAATGGGCGGGGCTATGTATGGAAATGCATTGTTTTTTTTTCTGCCATTAGAAAAACTGATTCAAAACAGCTTAAATGGTACATTTTAAAACTACAGTTTTACATACTACATTGAACTGCTTGCTTTCAAAGAAGTAAGGAAAATGTGGTTGATTTTCCATGATATGGGCCCTTTAATGTAAGGAAAATACAAGATTTTCACTCTAAAAAAAAGTAATGGCACCCTTTACTTTTAACTCAGCTGGTATGTTCAAGTAAGACCTTTTTTGAAAGTCATGAAACCCGACTGATCCAGTAGACGCACTACTGATGTACTGTCAATAGCATACAAACCTGTACTGTAATGGAGAATCTAGTGCATCGCACCACCGCGCACTGTACTGCGGCTCAGAAAATGTTGCCAAGGGAACGGCAGAGCAGCCGCCGCAATTTATATGCAGTTAGGTCAGTCTTTCCTCGCTGACAGTGAAAGCGATGATGGGACCAAGAGGAAGATCACAGTGATTCGTAAGGATTTGATCAAAGTGCCTTTTTTGTTCTTTTTTTTTTTACCTTTTTTTGTGTAGCAGATGGCCGACATGACAGATGGAATGGAGCTACTGTCTGCGGAGCATCAGCTTTGGTCTATTACACTGCTGCTGTCTGCCAGTTACAATGCACACCAGCGCTTTGAGTCATTTATAGCAATTACATGATCGTTATAATGTGTACATAAAGATGTTCAGAAGCTTTATGCTCACATTTCCTTCTCTTTTCACGCTCTCTGTGTCTCTGAAGTGTGAAACCGATGGGATTTTGTTCCTGAGCAATCGTGCGTGTTGATAGCTGATGTGATTGTCCTTACTTGTGGAATATATGTCCAGTTGTGTGAAATGGCACTGTGGTAAAGGTGTAGCTGTTTAATTTGGGATATTTATGTATTATATATGGACAATTTATCAGTAGTAGAGCAATTACAAGGCAATGCAGCAGCATTATTAATAGTAGTGTCTGACTCTAGATGTGTTATGTTTTGTTGCTGAACCTGATTTAAAAGCTGAATTGTATGTTGAGTTTGTTATAATCAATAAAACTGTTCTGATGCAAATTGAGTCCCTGGATGAACAGATTTCAACATGTTTACACAAAACTGATAGCGAATTATTTTGAAGAATGGGAGAAATAAAAGAGAGAAATTCATTCACTGCAGCTTTGAGCTAAAATAAATCAAAGGGCTGCACAGTAAACTGTTAGTTAGTCATTAACCTGACATTAGCCTTAGTGATACTGATATTAAAGAGGTGTGAATATGCAAATGAGCCCTCTAGCCAATCACAATTCTATTGTGTGCTATGAGCATTTTGACCAATTACAGGAGTTCTTTCTGTTTCAAACATGTTTAGCAGTATAATTGTGACTGTCACTCTTTTCTTTTACTCCTTTCTTTGTTTTTCAAATATCTCATTACTTCTTGTGCAAAGAAAGAAAATAATAAAACATCACAATGTGACTTTTTCCCCAAAATATTGTTCAGGCCTTTGAGAGACAACGTAAAAGCATGGAGAAGGTGGAAAAATGAAAAAGGAAAGAGAAAAAGTCTCTCTCAGAGAAAGAAAGAAAAAGGATACAAGAAATAGAAAGAAAAGGACTAGAAATAAAAACATGAAAGCGAGAGAAACAAAAAAGTGAGTGAGAGGAGGAGAGAAATAAAAAAGTTAAAGTGAGAATAGAAAGGAGAAAGAACAAAGTTAAGATGGAGAGAAACTGAGCGAAAGAGAAGAGAAAAAAGTTAAAGGTATAGAGAAAGAAAAAAACTAAAAAAAGATGAGAAAGAAAGAAAGAAAGAGATATGAATCAGCCCTACAAGAGAGAAGGAAATGTGAAAGAAAGAAACAGAAGAGAGGTCAGGAGAAGGGAGAAAGAAAAAGTGAAAAACAAGAAAAAAAGAGAAAGAGAGGAAGAGTGAACTAGGGAGAAAGAAAAAAGTAAAAGAAGGAACAAAAAAGTGAGTTAGAGTAGGAGAGAGATCAAAGTAAAAGGGAGAGAAGAAAGTAAAAGAATGAGAGAAGAGAATAGAAAGATAGAAATAGAGGGAAGGAAATAACAGTTAAAAAGGAAAGAGAAAGACAGAAACTAAGTGAAAGTGAAATATATATATGTGTGTGTGTGTGTGTGTGTGTGTGTGTGTGTGTGTGTGTGTGTTTGTGTGCGTGTGGAGAGAGAGAGGAAGAGAGAGATATTGCATATTAAATGTACAGTCCACTCATAGCAGTGATGGTCAGGCAGGCCGCTGTACTGTACACTTTAATTATATGATTTATTCCAGTGTTTAACTGCACCATCAGGTATTCAGGCCTCGTTTCTGAGCCGCGAGCGCTACATGAGACTCAGTCAGTGCTGTAGAAAAGAGCCGGAGGCTTCAGGAAGAGAAGATCGTCCTCCTGTAAACTGCAATCTGTGTTTACTGATCACGACAGGCCGCTGTGTTTGAGTGAGAGTGTCTGAGACGCTTCCTCAAGGCCATTTCAGAGTCTCTGAACTCAGCAGAGGAAAAAATCAGAATCAGTGGTGTGAAAAGCAGCTGCAGCTTCAGAAAAAAGACTTAAAACATAAAGCACATATAATAACCAGGTCACTTATCAGTTCAGTTACGCTTTATTCTAGTGGTCCACTGCAGCTTATCTACACAAAAACATGTAGAGAAATAATCTGGTGAAATTTGATTTTGCTGTATTGTGCTGTATAAATATAGTGCTCCTTCATAAACAGCATAAAGAGAACTGTGGTCCAGCATTAGCTCAAAACGTTCTCATCTCTCAGTTCTGGCCAGATGTTAGAAGCCCTAAAATAGCATTTACAAATCAACACTGTCAAATCCTGTTAATTATAAACTACAGAAGCGCGTTCCTGTTACTTAGAGGGGAGAAAAGATTTGGGTTTTGTTTTCTCTTTATTTCTGGCAGCAGCGTGTAAAAATACTGACTTATTTTCCCAAAATAGTGACATATTGTGTCAAAACAAAGACAATATTAAAATACTAAAATCTCATACTAATTCCAAATTATTTGGACATAATTAATTGCTATCTTGAAATGTGATTACTTACTATCTTTATTTGGACATAACATCTTAAAACCAGTATTTCAAGATACTAAGTCAATATTTAGAGTCAATAAGTTATAAGTTAATATTTTGAGAAATTAAGTGTTATTTCAATATACAAAGTCAATATTATGAGAAATTAAGTGATCATTTCAAGATAGTAAGTCAATATTTTAAGACAGTAAGTTATTTTAATATACTGAGTTAATATTTTAAGACAGTAAGTTATTATTTCAATATACTAAGTCAATATTTGGAGAAATTAATTATTTCAAGAAATTAAGTCATTATTTTAAAATATTTAATAATTTTTTTTCGGATAGTCATTATTTTGCCATGCTGCTGTCAGAGTCAGAGCAGGAAAAAAAGTGATTTTTTCCTCCTGTGTTTGGTAGGAATGAGCCTTCATAATAACAAACAGCATCAGCTCTATGATTAGAACCAGTTTTGGGTTTAGGGTCTGGATTTGGGGATTAGATTTAGGTTTTGGGTTGACATTGAAAGAGGAATTACACCAATAATTCAGAATTTGCATAATTCAATCGTTAGGATGTAAACAAAGTCAGACGTCGCGTTCCTATCACCACCGCTGTGAACAATTCTGACTCTGTAAGTTTCTCTAGAACAGAGCATTTCACACCAAACCACTCTGAATGACTCTGTTTTTATCATAACCATTAAATTATACAGAGATCTTGAAAATTCCCCTATTAGTCCCCTACATTAGTGTAAAAGTAAGTGTTGAATAGTCAAATAGATATTAGGTTAAAGACAGTTTAATATAAGGTGAACACCTACAATGTCATCATACAGTGGACCATCAAAATAAAGTGTTACATTGGCAAACAGAGAAGCAGCACAGACATGCAATTCTGGAACAAAAAGGGAATGATTAAATAATTTTGTGAAAATTGTTCCCTAAACAGTACCGAAGGCCTGTGTTTGGTAAGCTGGACTTGTGCTGACCCCGTCCCCAAGGCACTATTAAAACCTTATCATATCTGCGGCTAAGCTAAACCTCCTCTTCACTGCCACCTGGGCCATCTTTAGTTCAGGGATAGGTTGGCAAGAAATCTGATTTGCCCAGTTTTTCCTTTTGCCCCAAATGTAGTCGATCAGTCAAGACGTGTGGTGTCTGAAGTTCTGTGCTGGAGCTACGAGGCTAATGTAGCTAATGAGTAACGTAAGCTTATAGTCTCCAGTAAGCATTGTGTTAACTGCATGCCTGAAGAATTAAACAAATTGTTAAATAATCTCAAATCATCATCATCATCATCATCATCATCATTGTTATCATCATCATCATTGTTATCATCATCATCATCATCATCGTTATCATTGTCATCATCAGGGTGCACAATACAGACCTCCTGTCTTTTAGCAGCACTGGGTGGCACCGTAGCAGACTGGCTCACCCAGTTGGTCATTCATAGCATAGCAACTGTAACTATGCCTGAGATACTTCTAAAAAACTATACAATATGTCGTAGTATATTTGTAAAATCTGAAAATTAGCCCAATTTCTAAAGAAACTGGAAGGAAAAGTGTGACTCATTTTTCAAACCGAAGACCAAAGAAGATCTCAATTAATGTGTGGAAGAGATTATTAACAAACTAAAAAAGAGCATTTCCAGAAAAATTGTAAAACCAAACATTTTGTTGCCATTAAAGCATTAATGCCACTATGGTGAGTGAGTTAGCAGTCTGTAAACACTGAAGTAGCCAGCCGACATGGGTCCCACCCAAATACTAAGGGGTATTTCGCACACTGATCATCATCATGGTATTCTTTATTTAAGCTTGGGATTACACAGATCCTCATTTTCCATGTGGCCGAGTGCCATAGGGAGAATGAAAAGCTAGAAGAAAACAACCAAAAAATTTAAGAAAACAGCCAAAACATTTTGCACCACTAGCTAAAAGCAGCATTGCCAAGCTCATTAAACAGCCTGGTCTCAAGATGAATTACTACATATTTGACTAAAAGACTATTTCCAGGATTCGTACAATATGTACAAAATTCACTTTTCGTGGATATACACATTCATGCATATAAAGCTTGAGGGACCGGAAGTGTAATAGAGTTCCTTATGTGGCTTCAGGCTTTGTATGACATGCTTACCTAATAGCTACATTAGCCTCATAGCTCCAGAGCGAAACTAAAGAAGAAGAAACAATAACACTTTATGTGAACCTTGCTGCATAACATTCACATAACATTGACATAACCATGACAGATGTCATATGGTCTCATAAGCTGTCATGACAGATTATGTCCAGTAATATAACAGAGCCAAAAGTTCATTACTGTTAAGGCCACTGTATGACGAATGCACACGTAGCATCATCCAGCATGGACCAGCATCGCTGGTCAACATCAAAACCAGTGTCTCTGATGCTGGTAGGCTAGTCAACCAGCATGAACTAACTGAGCTGTGCTGTTTTCATTAGCCTTTGTATTGTTTATCTAAAATGACTGGCTGCCTTTCTCTGTGTAAATTTCACACTGCATGTGATCTACTGTTGCTTTCTGTGGTCTCTGTATGGCTTTGATTTAATGTAGTAATGGCAAAATGCTGAGAAATTGAAGCATGCTCAGAGTCAGCTTCATGAAAAACAATCTGGTGGCCTTGAACTGTCATGGCAGATGTCATTGTTTGAGGTCATAATGACACATAGTAGAAATTAGCATGATGTAGTCTGTCATGACATCAAACATTATGGTATCAGCCCTGCAATTACTTTGATGACTACACAACACTGAGTATGCTGACATGCATTTATCTGATTATTTAAGTGGTCATGTAAACAGCATACTCTGATTTCTTAGATTGGATTAAGGCCTAGAAATCTGATTTAGGACTCTGATAAAGAGCATCCATGCATGTGAACTCTTACTCTGATTTCTTTCATTTCTTTCAGTCTGCGCATGTGTGAAAACAGAACACTCTTCCAGAAACAGCAAGCAGAGTTTAACACAGCACCCACGAGACACAACACAACACTTTTGGAGCGATGCTGAAACCAACTACATGCCAGTTACTGCCTGACTCGTGTAGACCTGTAGTTCTCCCATTATCTGATTATTAAGTGCATGTAAACACCTTGAACGAATTTTTGACAAAATCCGATTTTCTGCAGTTATCAGATTATTAAGTGTACGTAAACATACACACTGTTATGTTACTGAAAACAGTCTGTCATGACAGCATAGAACATCTACCACGACCAAGACATGATTATGTCATTGTACATTTACTCTTTAGTGCAAGTTTGGACGCCCTATGTTTTGTTTCAGATTTTTCTGCATATTTTAATACACAATTACCATTTATTTGCTGACTTTAACATACTGGGGGAAAAATAAAACATAAACTGTGGCTTGTGCACCAGTTATGGCATATTAAATAACTGTTTTTTTTTTCAGTAGGTTACACTTAGCAAAAAAATAGAAATTGCGATTTAAAATTTGCAGAAAAATACTTAAGTATGTTTTCTATAGAGAATGTGTAACTTTGTTTCGCTTAGAAAATCAATAGTAAAATCATGTAATGTGACCAAAATTTTGTATTCAGCTGTGTAGTTTATATGTACAACAAGGCCTAACAGTGTTGCTAACTAATCACATGCAAGTACATGCTATGTTAGTACAGTGCAGACATCTCTTGCAAATCTATCACTTCTTTTGAATATAGGGAACCAGGCACAGCTGGGTTTTCTTAAAATATATGGCATAGGAGGATGATCTTTTGCCTTCAGTAAGAAACAGAAGTATAATATGGTTTCACATAGGAATAAAGTGAAAACCAATAGGCCCTTTTCACATTTCTGCATTTTTTCTACCGGAAGTTGTCATTGCAGGGTAATGTTGCTTCCACTAAAGCAATAACAATAACAAAGATGACAAGCAGAGCGTGTTCAGCTCACTCAAGTGTTCGAATTTGAAGCAAAAACAACCAGTGGTTTGTCAGCTGACCATGAGCAGAAGAGAAACGAGTCTGTGCATTTAACAAAGGAATAAACTTCATCATACGGAGGAAAAGAACCTCTGTGTCAGCATTTCGGCACTGCTGACTAAAGTTAACGTGCAGTTCGTGCTTTAAAGTTGCTGCTGCAGCCGCTTTCAGAGGAACAGTTTTCATTTTCTACCTCAAAAGCTGTCGGCATCTGAGAGAGCGAGTAAAACGTCTACAGCAGCACTACAAACCACAACGGCCCAGCGTGCCTCCCTGCTGGTATGTGTGCATCTCTAGCTTTTTGTCAACTACCTAGTTATTGTTAGCAAGCTGTTTCAAGCTAACAGGGCTAATCTAGCATTTTGGTTATGGTTATTTTCACTTGTCCATTGACAAAGCATTTACATCCTTTATTTAGTTTGGACTCACACGTTGTTGTGTGTTTGGTTCTCCAACCATTCTGGACACATCCTTGAATTCCAATCTTGGCAACTATGACAAAGATAAAGTGACTCACCTTTCTGTGGTGAGCTGATGTGATACGAACACCTGTATTTCTAAGATTAATAACTGTCTATAAGGCAATAGTGGAACTTGTTTTACCCAGCATTTACGCCATTCCATTTCTTGTGAAAAGGGCCTATTAGACGAAACAAAAGACAGCTAATTGTGGTAGGTTGTGCAAGTGTAGGTATTGTATACAGTAGTTATTGTCATTTTTGTGCTATCAGGATGGAGTTTTCAGGTTGAACTCATAAAGATTGTGCATTGTGTGCATCTAGTTTCACGGCAGGACAGGCAAATATCATCAACGATGTGTTAGAATAAAGCTCAGATGCAAGCTACGTCAGTATAAATCATCTCCATTTCCAGGACATGCTAATGCATGCAGAATTGATATTGGCTCTGAATGCTGCTGACAGCAGCCAGTGAAAATGCCTTCAGTTTTAGGGCCAAGAGCCTCTGGTGCAAATTTAATATCATCAAATGCCGCCCTCATAAATATAAAACGAAAAGTTAGCCAAGTCTTTTTCACTCAGGCACTGGGTATCTCCATGTTACAGCCCCTTTTCTTTTGCATCTCAGACGATGCTAAAAAGGAGAATTAAAGGATTTTCATTTTCACTTATCATTTTCATTTTCGCTTGAGAAATTAAAGAATCATTCTAAATAGAAATGTCTCCCAGTGGGATCGTAGTTGGGAGCTTACTATTCTCATGCAGACGTGATTGTCTTGTTTCAAGAGTTTCTCCCATCACATTCATTTGGCCATGCATTTGCATTTGCATGCAGTAAAAAGATACAAAAACTCTTAAAACATCCAGCTAAACATGATCATGTGCCATACTCTAATGTACAGTACAGACATCTCTTGTAAATCAATCACTTCTTTCGAATATAAGGAACCAGGCAGGGCTGGGCTTTCTAAAAATATACAGCGTAGGAGGATGATCTTTTGCCTTCGGTAATTAACGCTTAGCTAGAAAGGAGTACAGAAAGAAGTCCAACATGATTTCACAAAGGAATAAAGTGGAAACCGATTGGTTAGAATAAGGCCAGACAAAAGCTGATCCCTTGGCATTGCCAAAAAAAAGCGTCTTTCACAATGAAAATAATAGGCTTGTTTGTAAAACAGCTCTCTTTTCCCTAATGGGGAAGACTGATGCCAATTTAGAGGTGCAGGTGTTTCCGGGTGATACTGTCGCCTAAAAAAAACGCATTTAGCAAGAGTGTAATAGCTGCTATAATGTGGAAAACAGCATGATCTCCCGCAGGGGTACACTTAGAGAGCTGCTACAAAAAAAAGCATTCTTGTGAAACTCTAGACCATGATGGGCTTATTTTGTGTTTTGTGACAAACTTATTGTCTTAAAGTCCCAGAGAATGCAGTGTAAAATCTTATAAGTGCTTGTGCAATACTAACTTCGAATCATATATTAAACATTCAGCAAAGTGTGGATGAAAAAGACACTGCTTAAAAACTGCTGATCCTACGTATCTGAGAAACATTTGGGTGTGGCCTAATATTCTAATGAGTATGCTTGATTGATATGCCTCAACCCAACACAGCCAGCAGTGAAGCAGAACTCAACACAACTTTGCAAGCAAGCAGAAGCATATTCTACATATACATTCAGGTCCATAAATATTTGGATGCTGACAAAGGTATAGTTATTTCAGCAGTCTAACACAGCATATTGGGGTTGTTCACCTGTTCCATGGCAAGGTGCATGTTATTCCCTCATTATTCTGCTTTAAAGTGAGCTGTACATTCTTAAAAAGAAAGAACACACAGTTGGCCAGATCAAGAACACCCTCTAGGAAGTCAGCACATCTGTGTCAAAGTCAACAATCAAGAGAAGACTTCACCAGAGCAAATACAGAGGGTTTGCCACAAGATGTAAACCAAAAACAGGAAAACCAAAAACCATTTACAAAAGCCTGTACAGTTCTGTAACTACATATTATAAACAGATGAGACAAAGAATAACTTTTACCAGAATGATGGGAAGTGTAAAGCATGGAGAAGGGAAGAAAGTGCTCATCCAAAGCATACCACCTCAGCTGTGAAGCATGGTGGAGGTAGTGTTATGGCGTCAGCATGTGTGGCTGCCAATGGAACTGATTACTTTGTATCTACTGATAATGTGACTGCTGACAGGATGAATTCTGAAGTGTAGAGACCTCTATTATCTGCTCAGATTCAGCCAAATGCTTCAAAACTCACTATACAGCACTTCACAGATGCAACTGTACGGAAGCCAGCCAAAACAGTAAAAGCCTGGCAGAGCATCACCAGCTAAGAAACCTAGTATCTATGGATTCCAGACTTCAGGCAGTCATTGACTGCAAAGGATCTGCAACCAAGTTTTAAAAATGACAATTTAATGTATGATTTTTGTCCAATTACTTCTGAGCCCCCTATAAATGAGAGGCTTTGTATGAAAATGGTTGTAATTCCAACATTGTTCAACTGAATTGGATGTAAATATTAAATTAATATCAAATAAAAGCTGACAGCCTGCATTTTGAGCTCATATTTATGACTTAATATTAACCCCAACATGCTGTGGCAGACAGCTAAACTAACTTTTATAGACACTACTGTGTCTGTTAACTAAAACATCCAGACTTTATACAGAAGGTGTGATTCTTATTCAGTTTACTGCTGGATGTGCATCCAGGGAATGGCTGGTCGGCTGAATGAACAAACAGAAGGAGATGAGGTAGCTTGATAGCTCAGTTATGTGTGCTAGGTCAGCTTTCGCTTGGTTGTTAGCTTTCGCTCACAACCTCTTGAAGAGAGGGAGACCGCGATGGACGTGGCTTTGTACAACATGTGTGCGCAGGACAAGCCTAAAAAGCATGATTTTGATTGGTAAGGGTACTGCTTACGCAGGAGTGTCCGGTTTGCACCAAAAGGGGAGACCATTTATTTGTCACTAGTATGTTATTTATAGGACAAGCAAGACCTACTTAAAAAGGAAACATGGGTTTAGACTCCCTGGGACTTTAAGGATTGACATTTGCTTATAGAAATAGAAGAATCACCCTCACGGGGTCATTAATATACAACCTGTTCACAAATGTCCCAGCAAGTTTTAGATTGTCTTGAAAAGACTTTAAATCACTTCTTAGGAAAGACCTTTGTTGTATATCATTGTCTATTTTGTATTGTGTGCTACAAAAATAGATGTGTATAATATTCAGCATCCAACCTGTGCAAATACTGTCTTAAAATGAAGCCTGCTTAAAATGAGGCAAGTTACACTGACTTCCTCCGTAAGCGGGGGAATTCTTTAAAGCTATGCCCAGGAGAAAGGTTGCTACCCGGGGAAGAAAGCCCAGTGTTGTCTCTGGTCAGGGAATCCCCATGGATTCTGTAAGAAATGGAGTTGTAGTAGACTGATTTGATGTGGCAGCTGGGATGCTCATGTTGGGATGGGATGATGCTGTTGCTCAAGCCAAGGCGGTAGCAGACATAGGAGTAGAAGGAACTTAAGCAAGATTGCTCATGGGATGGGCTTGAAGGAAGCCGAGGCAGGGTCGGACGGGAATATCTTTCATCCGCTGGGGATGGAATGAGGTTGGTACAGCTGGTGCCTTCCTCCATTGGCAGAAAGAGGGTACTATGGCTGTGCCTGTCTCTTCCATCAGCTAGGAATCCCAGGTTTTGACGTCTCTTCATTGAAGCCCTTTCTTGAGCATCCCTTCTCTCATCTTCGCTATTCATCGTCAGGAATCGCAGCACCACCAAGTTAAGGAAGGCCCCGATCACCGTCAACCCAACCAGGATGTACATGAAGCTGAAGACCACGTATGGTGTCTTCTCCTGAAGGTCCTCATTCTTCTGCAAGGCCACAAAGTCTCCAAAGCCAATGGTAGTCAAGGTGATGAAGCAATAGTAGTAGGCATGGAAGAAGGTCCAACCTTCAAAGTGGGAAAAGGCAGCCGCTCCTACACAGAGTGTCCCCAAGCAAGACAGGAAGCCGATCAGAACCATGTTCTCCATGGAGACTTCCGTACGCCGGAAGCCAAGGCACTGCTTGGCTCGGTGGAGGAGGAACCGGACAAAAGTGTTCATTCTTTCACCCAGGCTCTGGAACATTACCAGGGTCAGAGGGATGCCCAGGACAGCATAAAACATGCAGAAGACCTTGCCAGCATCAGTTCCTGGAGCAGCATGGCCATATCCTGCAATGAAGGAAGGCCACAGTCAAACAACTGATGTACATCCTCACTGTCCTCTTTTTTAGAAACCGCTACCTTGTAGTGCCACCTTGCTGGTGCATAGTTAGAGACTGATTCACAGAAACCTCAGCAACACCTCTGTGTCTGATACATTCATACGAGCACAACATACACTACCATGTCAGTGTCACTGCTGTGCTGAGAATGGACCACCATCCAAATAATATCTGGACAACAGCACTCCTGTGGTCAGAAACTGTCCAACAATGAATGAGGAGGAGGAGGACTGATAAACTGCAGCAGCAAATGTGTTACGGTCTGTAACTGTATGCCTGCATAGTGGAACTATAAGGCAGGTGTTTCTAATAAAGTGGCCAGTTAGTGGAAGTACATGATGTTTCTAACAAAGTGGCTAGTGTTTGGAATTACAAGGTAGGTGTTTCTAATTAAGTGTCCAGTGAGTGGTAGCACAAAGTAGGTGTTTCTAATAAAGTGGCCAGATAGTGGAAGCAGACGATGGGTGTTTCTAATAAAGTGGCCAGTGTGTGGAACTACAAGGTAGATGTTTCTAATAAAGTGGCCAGTTAGTGGAAGTAGAAGGTGGGTGTTTCCAATAAAGTGTCCAGTTAGTGAAAGTAGAAGGTGGGTGTTTCCAATAAAGTGTCTAGTTAGTGGAAGTAAAATGAAGGTGTTTCTACTAAAGAGGCCACTAGACATATGTAACAGTATAAGTAATATTTGTCCTTTTGACATAAATTAAGAATATTTTAAGAGTATCTAACTTATTATTAGATGTTTATTTACCTGTTTTGAATTATTTTATGTAGTGAAACTGCACCCCAATAGTGAGTATTGTACTGTAAATTTACATATGTAAATGTTCACTTTTAATTACCAGACTTACAAATATATATTTTTAGCTAATATAAATAAAGTAAAACTATATTCAAACTCAATCAAATATTTAGTCACCATGTTTTGCACTGTATATGCATAAAATACCTCAAGTAAGCATTTTAAATGGAAATACAGATTTTACAGACAGTTTAATTTTGTCCATAATTTGCACAAATGTGAGCTTAACAGTTTTTTATTAAATCTGTTTGTTATATTCTATAATGCCATGCACTGCAGCTCTACATTAATCTCACCATGATTTGCTGTGGTATAACAGCCAATGTTATGAGATGATTTTCACAGTAAAATAATGAACACAGTAAAACATAATATTGCATTAATAAACAATGTAGATGATCTTATAACATTCTTACAAAAATCTCAAAATCAAAAATTGCCAAGATATCATTTCTTACAGTGATTACAGTGCATTAAAGCCAAAAATGGTCATGCATGTCTGAACAACCAAGAATATTAAGGCAGCTTTTCATCCTAGAATATACATTTCTGCAAAACATCATGGAGAAACATGCCTTCAGAGGAACTATGCCTCAGTCTACCTATAAAACAATAATTCCACTGAAAAATTCTGCTGGATTAAATTATTAAGATGTAAGTCATTGTTCACAGTGGTGGTGATAGGATGTCCACCTCTAAAAGCTCCCTCACAGAAAGCTATTACATGAAATGAATATGAATATGCTGAGAAAATTTTGGCTTGAAACACATTTTCAGACCCATTCAAGGTGCAGGGCTACACGCAGGTTGCAGTTAGGAAAAACAGACCCTAAAGAAAACTTTTCCACTATTTTCCCATCATCAACGTTCCATGTAAAAGCTGGGAAGACGTGTAGGTTCACTGGTGGTTTTAGATAAATAAATATGTAAATAAATATCTATATTTGTGTTGTAGTCATGGTGACCCCTGGTTCCTATCAGTACCACTGTACAGAAATCTGAAATATTTCACACCAAACCACTCTGGTTACATCTCAGCCACTGAATTATGCAGAAATTTTGAAAAATTGGTGGAATTTCCCTATAAACTCATTCTTGCCTGTGGTGGTGTTGGTATTAAACTGGACTGTGAGTGATGCTGGTTCGATAGCCTGGTTGGCAGCATCATCTGTCAGCACTCAAGCCGGAATGATGTTTCTAATAAAGTGGCCACGCTGGTGCAGCAGACCAGATGGTGAAGCGCGTGCAGACCTGTGGCTCAGCAACTTCTAGAATATGAAGGAATCTACTCCTCCTGTCCACTGTGTACGTCACCAAAAGGACCCGAACTTGCCTATGGTGGTGATGACGGTGATGGCGAAGTAGAAGGAGCCGGCGAATTTCCACTGGCGGCCGGCGCGGTGGGGTTCCGCCTGCAGCACCACCCGCTCGATCTCGCGGTAATCCTCCTCGCTGAAGCGGTACTGGCGCTTCATCTCGCCGCGCTTCTGCTCCAGCATGCGCTTCCTCTCGCTCTCCGTCTCACTCTCCAGCGCGTCGAAGACGGCGGCGCCCACCAGCAGGTAGGAGAGCATGCAGAGGATCAGAGAGAGCGTCCGCACCGTCTGCTTCTGCATCGCACACTGAACACTCACTATCATAACCAGAGAGAGAGAGAGAGAGAGAGAGAGAGAAGGGAGAGAGAGGCAGAAGGAGAGAAAGAGGGAGAAGGGGGAGGGAGAGAGAGGAAGAGGGAATGGGAGGGTGAAAAGGGAGAGAAAGAGACAATGAGGAGGGAGAGAGGGAGAGAAAGAGAGAATGAAGGAGAGAGAAGCGAAGGAGAGACAAAGAGTGGCAAAAGGAATGAAAGGGTGAAAAGAGAGAGAGAACATGAGGGAGAGAGGGAGTGAAAGAGAGTGAGAGGGAAAAAGGAAGGAGATAGAAAGAGTTGCAGAGGGAATGAGAGGGAGAAAAGAGAGAGAAAAAAAAGAAGAGGGAGTGAAACAGTGAGAGAGAAAAAGGAAGAAGAAAGAAAGTGAGAGAAAGAAATGAGAGGGAGAAACAAGAAAATGTTGAAGAAGTAAGGGAGAGAATGAGAAGGGAGAAATAAAGAGAGAGGGGAAGTGGATAAGAGAGGGAGAAAAGAGAAGTAGAGAAAGGAGGAGGGAGGACAGAAACAGACAGAAAGAGAGAGTGTGTATGAGAGAAAATTAGAGTGTGAAGGAAAAGGGGAAGAAAGAGAAAAGAGAGAGAGCAAGACAAAGAGGGAAGGAGAAAGAGAGAGTGAGAGAGAGAAAAGGGAAGGACAGAGAAAAGGGTGGGGGAAAGAGAAAGAGAAAAGAGGGAGGGAGGGAGGGAGGGAGAGAATCAAAATGTGAAGGGAGAGAAAGAGAGAGGAAAGAGCGGAAAAGAGGGAGGGAGGGAGGGCAAAATCAGAGAGTGTGCAAGGAGAGATAAAAAGTAAGAGAAAGAACAAAAGGGGATGAAAGGAAAGAGAGCAAAACAGAGAGATACAGAAAGAGAGCAGGGAGAGAGAGAGAGAGAGAGAGAGAGAGAGAGAGAGAGAGGTAAAGAATGAGGGAGGAAACGAGAGGGAGAAAATAGAGTGAGAGGAAAGAGGGAGGGAGGAAAGGATTGAGGGAAGGAGAGAGGGAGAGAACAGGGAAAGAAAGAGAGAAAAAGGGGAGGAGGGAACAAGAGGTAGAAAAGAGAGAGATAGAAGAAAGGGGGAGGGAGGAGAGAATACGTCCATTTCTGCTGGTCGAAGCTTCCTACAATGAAAAGCTCCTTGCTGCTTTTTTTGAAATGGTATAAAAATGGGGCTTCATGCTTTTTGATATGACAGCAATAATATATAATATAATACCATTTTTATTCTTATTTATGGCAGTAATTGTGTTACCGTATTTTATTCCTGAGGAAATGATGTGCACATTTGAATCATGTGAAGTCAGTACACTGAGTTTCTTTACTAGCTGTTTTGTGCAAATGCAACTCTTCCAAAACTAGAACATTGGTACAAAATAATAGTGTTTGTCTTAGCAGAAAATAAGAATGATGATCAGCTTGGAAAAGAATAGAAGGGAAACACAACTGAGAAACATTACTGCGTGTGTATTACTGCACCGCTGTCCATGGTGCTGAAATACTGTTAATGAGACCAAGAAGCTGCCGGTGTTCTCTAAACAAAGGACTGACCACCTCAGAGTCCAGACCTCAGCATGTTTGGATTTCTTCAGAAAATAATCAACCAACTTCTAAGACTGAACTTTGGAGGTGTGCCTGCTGGTTTCTTTGAGAAACGGAAAGCGAGTCTCCTGAAAGGAATGGGATCCTAATTTGATAGCTGTTGAGGCTTCTGTGTAATTTTCTGTGAAATATGTTTTCTGCTTTTTTCCTGATGCTGGAAAATGAATAACTTGTACTTACAGGGGAATTCCACTCATTTTTTGCACAATTAAACCTTCTGCATAATTAAATCACTGAGATGTAAACAGAGTCATTCAAAATGGTTTGGCATGAAATGCTCTGCTCTAGAGAAACTTACCGAGTCAGAATTGTTCACAGTGATGGTGAAAGGAATCAAATGTCCACCTCTAAAAGCTCCCTCACAGAAGGTTACTACATGAAATGGTTATGAATATGTTCCTTAGTGACTGAAACACTGTTTTACAATAGTTCTGCAATCAGGTTTTGGCTTAAAACATATTTATTTTAATCCATTCAAGGTGGAGGGATACATGCAGGGTGTCTTAAGGCAAAATAGTCCCAAGTGAAACCTTATTTTTTCAGATTTTCCACTATTTTGTGGTTTAAACCATTTTTTGGTTTAAACAGTTATTAAAACGGTTAAGCCGTTACTATGGTATCTCAGGTGATTGCTAAGATGTTGCTAGGCCATTGCTATGGCTAATGTGTTGCTAGGCTGTTGCTATAGTATCCCAGGTGGTTATTAAGGTGTTGCTGGGCTACTGCTGTAATATCCCAGGCGGTTGCTAAGGTGTTTCTAGGCCATTGTTATGGTATCTCAGGTGATTGCTAAGATGTTGCTAGGCCATTGCTATGGCTAATGTGTTGCTAGGCCATTGCTATAGTATCCTATGTGGTTGCTAAGGTGTTTCTAGGCCATTGCTAAGTTGTCTCATGTGGTTGCTAAGGTGCTGTTAGGCTGTGCTGCGGTGACCCAGGTGATTGCTAAGGTGCTGCAATGTGATTGCTATGGTATTCTAGGTGGTTGCTAAGTTGTTGCTGGGCCATGTTATGATGTCCCAGGTGGTTGCTACAGTGTTGCTAGACCATTGCTATGGTATCTCAGGTGATTGCTAAGATGTTTCTAGACCATTGTTAGGGCTATTGTGTTGCTAGGCCATTGCTATAGTATCCCAGGTGGTTACTAAGGTGTTGCTAGGCCATTGCTATGGTATCCTAGGTGATTGCTAAGATGTTGCTGGGCATGCTATGATGCCCCAGGTGGTTGCTAAGGTGTTGCTAGGCCATTGCTATGGCTAAGGTGTTGCTAGGCCATTGCTATAGTATCCCAGGTGGTTGCTAAGGTGTTGTCAGACCTTTACTGTAGTATCCCAGGTGGTTGCTAATATGTGTGTATATATGTGAGCTAGTGTGTATGTGAGTCTGTATGTAATGTCTATGAGGGACAGAGTGAGAGATGTCCTTTGTGACATCATTTGTGGCAGTTAGATTAAAATGTTCTGAACAAATATGCCACTCATTTCCCATGGGGAAAATTTTGTTTGCATGAAAAAAGAAGAACAGTGGTATAACTAGAATAGCACACACAAAAAGAATCATTTTCTAAATTGCAGAGAACTATTTCAGCTCTCAAATAGTTCTTCCAGCTGTCATGGAACCCCTTTTTTAAGGGCATGTTTCTGTACCTGTAACTGCAGCTCTTGTGATGATATCAGTTTAGAAGGAGCAAGGGACAATCGATCTGTGGGCCGTTTAAAGAGCAGAAAGCCAGGTGCACTGTTTTTTGTAGCTGTGGGCAGGCGGATGTCGTTTTGATGGAGTGTTTCTGAGCTTTAATGACACTTTGATCCCCCCTCCCTCTCTTCTGTCCGGTCCTGTCTCCTCCCGCAGACAGATGAAATCTTATTTTCGCTGGTGGACAGAGGAGCAGCAGCTTTGCTTTGTTATCGGTAGAGATTTAATTGATTAAGTTGCAGGTCTGAAGCACAGACAGGGCCTGCTCTGCTCTCAGGATAATAACAGCACAGAGGAACAGATGCAGATGCTACAGGCGTTATGGTTCAGTTTAGAACACACGTGAGCTTAAATAAGACAAGTAGCAATGGATAAAGACACCTAAAGCCTTTCAGACCCTTATAATAGACCTGCTCTGGATTAACCCTTCAGTGCTGGAAAGCAGGACTTGTTTTCAGACCTGGAGTTATATAATGCACACCAGCCCACCTTAAACTCTAACTGTATTTCTCCTGCTACACAAACACACACAGAATTGACTTCTTGCTACATAATCTTTTCTAATCTTCTAAACTTTTTCATCTTCTTTTCTTACTCATCTCCTATTTATTAGTTATATGCTATACTGAGATAAATAAGGTGGTTAAATAATGATAAGAATGAAAACAGACTAAAGTTTTTGTCTTAACTGTGACTTAATCATGACAGTCAATATGCTACAAATGATGCTAACATTAGCAAAGTAACTTAAATTATCAAACATCCTGTCAACATTTCTCACTGCACACCTGCTCGGATATTTCCTCATCCTTCTTAACTACACTCTCAAAAAAGATGGTTCTTTAAAGGTTCTTTAGTAAAGAAAATGGTCCTATTAAGAACTATGAACACTCAATGAACCCTTTGCATGATTAAAGGGTTCTTTGCATCATGAACGTGTTCATAATGTGTTGTAGATGGTTTTCTATAGAACCTTTCTGAAAAGGGTTCTCTACAGCACCCAAAAGTCTTCTATCGTAACAATGTCGAGCCTGTTACAATAGAAGAACCTTCTTGGTGCTGCATAAAACCCTTTTTAAAAAGCTTTTATACAGAACCAAATTCTCCTTCAATCTGAAGAATGCTTTAACAATGCATAGAACCCCTTAATCATGCAAAGGGTTCTTTGAGTGTTCATAGTTCTAAATAGAATCATTTTCTTTACTAAACTTTTTCACCTGCTCTTGCAAAGAAGCTTACAATGAGACTCAAACACAAATGAATGCTTCTTATGCTTTTATTATTTTTTAGAATGCAGCAGTCGTCCTTTATCTCACTAGCAAACTAGCAACCTTAGCAAGTAACCGACAAGCTCCATATGGTTTAAATTTTGCCTTTATGCTCAAACCATGTAAACTTCCCTCCAAATTCTCACTGTCAACAGTTCTGTGTTGTCTAAAACTGGATATTTTCATTATTATGTAGGCCTAAAACTGTCATGGGTTCAGTGAAGAGAAAGAGAGCCGAAGTTTCTCTACTCTCTGAGAAAGTTATGGTTGCTGTTTGTGACGAAGACCAGTCTACCATTGCCTGATTGGCTGAACGCAGTGAGGTGGCTGCACTTATTTGCATGAATTTGAAATCTGCTGAACTTTTTCACAGATTTCCCAGCACCGCAAACCATCATGCATTGCGTGGTGTGGCAGAACCTTCCATTCAAATGAATAGGATGTGGCGAGGTGAAGTTGCAAGTGGACATGCACCGCTCCTCAGCAATCACTCTGCACCGCTCCTGATAATCACTGATTGCTGAGTTAACAAGTGTGCACTATGTAGTTCACACAGCTGCTGAAGGTATTGAGAGTGTTTTCTATAAGCTATCATGACATGGTTTAAACAGCCTGTTTTTGTTACTGTGCCTTTAATATATATCCATCCATCCATCATCTAAACCACTTATCCTTCTGGGTCGCGGTGGGGTGCTGGAGCCTATCCCAGCTGTCATTGGGCGGAAGGCAGGATACACCCTGGACAGGTCGCCAGTCCATCGCAGGGCAGACAGACAGACAGACATACACATTCACACACGCATTCACACCTAGGGGCAATTCAGCATTTCCAGTTGGCCTGACTGCATGTCTTTGGACTGTGGGAGGAAACCGGAGTACCCGGAGGAAACCCACGCAGACACAGGGAGAACATGCAAACTCCACACAGAAAGGACCCTGGTCGGCCGGCCGGGAATCGAACCCAGGCCCTCCTTGCTGTGAGGCGACAGCGCTACCCACTGTGCCACCGTGCCGCCCTTTAATTTAATATATATATATATAATACATGCCTTATTCAGAAAGCAGTCCAGGCTGAAATACTAGACCACTGAAGTCATTCATCATTCTGTAGGTGGTGTTGTGCCCATATTTGGAACGGCAGGTCTAATTTCTCCATAAACAGAATGAATAAGGTTTTCAAAAAATCACCTCTGTCATGCAAATTAACATGTTCAGAACCCAATACATTTTGTCCTGTGTACATTTATCCCTTGACTATCACTGGATCCTCTGAATTACGAGGTTGTTAAAGAGTCGTAAGGCTAATATTGCTACACAGAAGTAGGGAGGGTATACTGACTTATTGTGCTCCCTACATAAAACGTCTAGGTAAGATATTTTTATGGCCTAAGCCTCCTTATCAAAAATTACTACCAGCATTAGAACTACAAGGCTGAAGTCAGCCTTGTAGTTTTTACCAGCTTCTTGTCTGAAATTTCCTGTTCCACCTGAAATGGAGCAGCAGTTGTGATCAGCTATCACAAACATTATCAAATGGCACAAAACAATACTGACCTGTTTGTTCTGTGAAACAACAAAAATAAGTTTAAGCAGAGCAACCTCCTCATCTGTTTTCATGCCACATGTAGCAATGTTTATATTTCCACTCTTTAATGACCTCATAATTCAGATCAGATCCAGTGATGTTTGAGAAAAAAATGTTCACAGGACAAAATTTATCAGCTGTGGAAGATTTTTGATCACCACAGGAGTTCCTAATATGGGCATAAGAGCATGACATCAACTACAGATTGACAGTGCAATTTCAGTGGTCTATAAAGTCAGCATAAAACTGCTATAGGTGAATATATGTATATGTGTTTTTTTGTGACATTACAAAAACAAATGAATTCAAAATTGGCTGTGTTTGCACTGTTTGCACTGTAGGCTGTAAGGGATCAGAGTGAGTAGTATGTTTTAAAACTTTCAAAAATTTCAAATAAGCGAGGAAAAGTGATATTGGCCCTTTAACATCTCACCAGTGATCCATTAACAGCATTTGTGTTTGTCTCCTTTAACTCCTTTGAAGAAACAGAGAGAGAGAGAGAAAAGAAGAAAGAATGATATAGAAGATATATAGAGAGAGAGAAGAGGAGAGAGGAGAGAAATGGAAAGAGAAAAGGAAAAGAGAGGGGGAGAGCGAGAGAGTGAAATAGATGGGGAGGGGGATTAAGAGACAGAACAAGATGCAGATGCAGATGTCTTCTCTGAGTCATGAGACATAATTACCACACTGTGAACGAAGGAAGAGAGATTTGCTTTCCACACTTTCACACTTCTGTTGGACGCGTGTGTGGTGTGTATGTTTGTGTGTGTGTGTGTGTGTGTGTGTGTGTGAGTGTGTGTGTGTGTGTGTGTGTGTTTGTGTGTGCATGCATTTCTACAATTTCAGGATAAAAACATCTTTTATTTATAGAGCACTTTTAATATTGATGACAGCTCAAAGTGCTTTACAGACAGATAATAAAGTTTAACAGTAATATGAAACATTAAAGCTTGATTTAATTAGGATTTAATAGCCTTTCAGGTCCATATTATTATTGTTTATGGATTAAACATTAGTTATATACATATATGTAAGAAATATGGGACATATTCTTATTATATATCCTTATATATATCCTTATATGTTATATTATACATATCCTTATACATAGGATGGTTCCTGTCTCTCCAAATCCCAAAGTCACCCTCAGGACCACACGCCTCAATCTGAAAAGCTCTCTCTGACCCTCAATAACAGCAACTCTTAAACTGCACATCCATACTTGTGGCCTCAGGGGAGACAGAGAGAGACTCCCCAGCAGAACAGTAAACATAAACACTTCTCCTTTAGAGAGAAATCCTCTATCAGTTTATACCTCTTCACTTGCCCCTTTAACTGCTCTCCATTCTGCCTCTTAGACTGCATCCAAAACCACATACTATACTATACACCACTATGCTACACTCAACTATACTGTGCTACACTGTACTGTACTATACTACCACACTATACTACAGTAAACTATACTGTATTATACTATACCACAATATACTATACACCACTATACTTCACTAAACTATACTGTACTATACTATACCACACTATACAATACACCACTACACTACAGTAAACTATACTTTACTACACTATACTGTTCTATACTATACCACACTATACTATACACCACTATACTACACTAAACTATACTGTACTATACTGTACCACACTATACAATACACCACTATACTACAGTAAACTATACTGTACTACACTATACTGTACTATACTATACCACACTATACTATACACCACTATACTACAGTAAACTATACTGTACTATACTATACCACACTATACAATACACCACTATACTACAGTAAACTATACTACACTAAACTATACTGTACCATACTATACCACACTATACAACACACCACTATACTACAGTAAACTATACTGTACTATTCTATACCACACTATACTATTCACCACAATACTACACTAAATTACACTGTACTACATTACACTGTACTATACTAGACTATACTGTACTAAGCTGAACTGTACTACACTATGCTATACTACACTAGAAGATATTATACCACACTATCCTATATTATACTACTATACACTGTATATATTATATTAAATACTATATTATACTGTACTGAACTATACTATACACTATATGCTAAAAAGGGGAGAGCTTGTGAGCTAGTTTGAAGAATAAAGTTTGGTTCTAGATTTTTGTTTGATGCCATCAGCCATCAGTAGCACACTTGATTTAAATAATGAAGGATTGATCAGCTAAATAGTTAATACTGTGCTTCCTTGAGGAGAATGTTGGAAGTGACCCAGTATGATCTGAAACTAGCAGTGTTTACAAAGTACTTCAAGCACTTTTATTTTTTTAAAAAAGCAAGATTTTTTGTGATATGGGCCCTTTAATAGTCTTGGTCCTTTTCTTGTTTTTTTTTTCCCTGTCCATTAAAAGGTCACTTTGACACCCTTAAGAGTGTTAATACATACATCCAGAAAGTGGTTTAAAAGCAGCGCCTCCAGATGTTTTTGTGCCCTGATTACCGCCGGCTTTAATCTAGCAGAGACTTACCCACTAACACTGGCTCCTAAACACATTAGAGAACAGCACAAAATAGCATAGTGGAGAGAGAGAGAGAGAGAGAGAGACTCTTTGAAGTACCACATTCCCAGTGTGTGTCTGGCACCTAACAGCCTCCGACACACAACACTCACCACTACAAAACAAACAGAGTTCAGACAAAACCGGACTTCATCACAGCTCAGGACCCCAACAGCCCAGCACAGACACACAGACATAAAAAGACATCTAATCACTCTCTCCATCTCTTCTTTTCCTCTCTTTCTTTCACTCTCTTTTCTCTTTTTTCTCTCTCTCCCTCTTTCTTTTCCCTCTCTCTCTTTTCTCTTTTCTTCCTCTCTCTTTCTCTTCTTGTCATCTCTTTCCCTGTCTTTTTTCCAGTGGCAGACAGTAACTAGGTAAATGTAATTTGTTACTGTACTTAAGTAGTTTTTTTGTGTATCTGTACTTTTCTGAAGTATTTCCATTTTGGGCGACTGTTTACATTCACTCCACTACATTTCAAAGTCAAATATCTTACTTTTTACTCCACTACATTATGTGAAATCTGTCGTTCCTTTTGGCTTATGTGTGTATAAAAACGTAACATGTCAAAACGAAAGAGTGTGAAGCAAGAACACCAATCAGGGAACAGCGCACACTTATTTGAGCTTGTTTTGACCTGGTGGACATACCGACCCAGTGCAAGCATACGGTTCAACGTCAGTGCAGCAGCGTAAAATTTTGGGAGTGCCTATTCCTACATAAATGATGGAACTAACCTAACTTTGTGTAAATAGACCACAATATAGAAATATGTACACATATGCAGTTGTGACTGGCATGTGTCTTTTTTTCTGAATTTATACAAACACTATTTCATGTTATAGTAAATTTGTTTTTGCTAGTTAATGTTTATGAACAGAGACCTACAGATGCAATATAGTAAAGGTAAAACTCATCTGTGAACCTGTGTTTAAAGCAAGTTTTTATTAAACTTAAACTTGTAACTAAGCTGCAACTAAATCTTAAACTGAAACTTTGCTTGTTTGCAAAAAGTTGTTTCACAGCCACTTGGTTCTACCTAATGGAAATTGTTTGCCTTCAGTGTTTTGTGCTTATGATAATTTTAATAGACATCAGCGTCACTAATTAATGACATTCTATTAAAAGACTGGTTTACCAAGAGTGACACTGGAGTATTTTCACCTAAAATGAGTCAATGAAGCAAGAGTCTTGTTACAAAAATGATAGTAGGACATCAGAGTCATACTTAATCTTTTAGTACTTTCACTTTTGATACTTAAGTACATTTGAAGGCAAATACGTTTGTACTTTTACTCAAGTGGAGGTCTAAAGGGAGGACTTCTACTTTTACTAGAGTAATATTTTACCTTGGGTATCTCTACTTTAACTCAAGTACATGATTTGTGTACTTCGTCCACCACTGTTTTTTCCTCTATCTCTTTCTCTTTCTTTCTCTCTCTTTCCTATTTTCTCTCTTTGTCTCTTCTTTTCTTTTCTTCCCCCTTTTTCCCTCTCTATTTTCTCTCTCTCTCTTTCTCTTCTGTCCCTAATTTCTCTCTATATTCTCCCTTGCTTTCTCTTCTTTCCCTCTTTTCCCTCTCTTTCTTCTCTATTTTCTCTCTCTCTTCTTTACCCTTCTTTCCCCTTCTTTCCCTCTATTCTCTCTCTTTCTTTCTCTCTATCTCTCTCACACACACACTCTTCTTTCCCTCTCTCTCTTCTCTCTTGTTTTTATTCTCTCTCTTCTTTCCCTCTCTTTCTCTCTCCCTTTCTTTTTTCACTCTCCCACCCTTTCTTTTCTTTTCTTTTCTTTTCTTTCTCTTACTTTTTCATCTCTCTTTTTGCCCTTTTCTTTCCCTCCCTCTTTTCTCTTTCACTTTCCCTATCTCTCTGTTCCTTCCCTTGCTTTCTCTCTGTTTTCACTCTCTCTCCCTCTTTATTTCCTTATTTCTGCTCTCTCTCTCTCTCTCTCTCTCTCTCTCTCTCTCTCTCTCTCTCTCTCTATGTGGATTGTTCTCTTCACAGCCTCATGTGAGACAGCGTCTCTGTCTTCAAACATGTCAGCCATTTCTGTAATTTTCATGTTTGCAGAAATTCAAAGTATGAATTTGAAAGCTTTGTTTATATCTAGCGAGCTATGTTAGCTAGAAGCCACTGACACCAGCAGCTAAATTCCCGAACTGTTGGCCGTATGGCAAGAACAGTTATGAGTATTAACCCTTCTAGAAAGTGCAGGGCTTCAAAGAACATATGAATGTAGCTTCATTATTGCTGCTTGAAACAGCCCAGTTGTTATTGTTGAAATCTGTGTCCATAAAATCCAGCCAGTGGAATAACTGCTGCGTGAACAGGAATACGGCAGATTCAAACTCAATTACAGCTCGTAAAGAGCCTAAATGGGCTTTCTGAGTGTAAACATTAGCCAATACAGTGATGAAGGGCTCAGCTTGTTCGGCATTGTGGGTAATTCACCAGGGACAGTTTCCTTGATGTTTATGAACCCAATTACTGTTCATAAACACAGCACACACACACTCTCTCTCTTTCTTTATCTCTGTTTCTATCTCTCTCACTGCAGTAAATACACTGCCTCACATCTCTTATCCTACACAGCATGACAAAGAATGATGTTCATAGAGTGCACAGCTTTTAAAGAGCGATTCCACCCATTTTTTACATTTTTGCATAATTCAGCGGTTGAGACGTGAATTAAGTCATTCAGAGTGGTTTGGTGTGAAATGCTCCATTAAAGAGAAGCTGACTGTGATTTCTTCTTAAATGTTTCAATCCGAAGAAAAAAGTTATGAAAAAATGTTGTTCTTCAAATAACTTCTTAAGAATTCTCTTATTTTCGTCTCTTAACAATTTTCTTGAGAATAATTCTAAGAATAAGTGGTATTCTCGTTCTTAAGTGTGTCCTTAACCTTACGACAGCCTCATACTTGTCTCAGGCTGTAAGAGTTAACAAACTCTCATGCTTTCGGCCGTCACCCCGTATTTTCCAATGAGGATTTTTTTCTTTTGTCTGTTTCTTCCACCACCAGCTCTACTTCTGGTTTGCATAATTTTTTTTTAAACGCTTGGTTTGATGTTTTTCCCCCATTCTGCCATCCTCTGAGTGGTTTAAACTAATAACGGAAATAACAGTTAATACAAAATCAAAATGTATCTTGCGTCATTTATGGTACAGGGTAAAATGCACCATAGCCTACATAAGAAAACAATAAAGGGTTTCTTAAGAAAATGTAAAAAAAATAATTCTTTCTAATTCTAAAGTTCTTAAGTTTTTTTCAAGAATTACATTTAAGAACATTGGGCCTCATTCACCAACAGTTCTTAAAACCCACTTAAGCAGTTTTTCACTAAGATTCTGACATTCAGCAATGTTTTCTTATTCTGATTTGTTCTTAGGTAAGAACAGAATCTACACTCAATCAAGACCACAAAGGTGGGAACAGTTCTGCGCTTTAAGAACACATCATGAATCTGACGTAGACTTTTTCTTAGGACCTTTCATTTATGACAAAACTTAGGAAGATATAAACATAGAACCTTTGTAGATTTTTCCTTAAGAAAGTTTTTGTGAATCTGGCCCCTGATGATACTGCTGCATCTTTGTAATCATAGACATTGCTACTCCTGCTTTTCCCTTTTTCCGTATGCTATACTAATGATCAAATCTGATTCTCTGCTGTTATTGTTTGCTATCCGGTGTCGACCAGAAGAGGATGGGTTCCCCTTTTGACTTTTTTGTCTTGGTTCCTCTTATGGTTTCTTCCTCCTGGCCACTGGCTTGTTCATGAGAGTTCAGACCCGGATTTTTCTGTAAAGCTGCCTTGTGACAACACCGGCTGTAAAAATCGCTGTATAAATAAACTTTGACTTGACATGATGATAAACTCACACTTGTCTTAGGCTGTAAGAATTGACAAGGTCAGCATCTAAATTTATCACAGACGTTGCCTCTGCTGCTCCTCATCCTCATTCATCACCCCATAATTATCATATTTTCTAAGGAGGATTTTTGTCCTGTTGGTTCTTTCTTCCACCATCACCTCTAGGTCTTGTTTGCTAATTAATTAAATGCTTAGTTTGATGTTTTTCCTCCATTTTGCTCCTCTGAGTGGATTAAACAACAGAAATAACAGTTACTACAAATTCAAAATGCGTCTCATGTTTTTTCTCAAGTTTTTTTGAGATTTGCATTTAAGAACATTTTATGAACTTCTTAGTGTTTGTTTTAAGAACTTTCACAAGTTTTTTTTTTTAAGAAAGCTTTCGTTAATCTGGCCCCAGATTGTCTACATCACAAATATAGCCATTTTATTTACAATTTAAAACCACCAGTGAACCTACACGTATCACAAAAACAAGTATTTCCATTTTTTCGATTTTTATTTTTCTGTAAAGGAGCAAAAGAAATGCTTCAAAATTGTTTAAAATAAAATCTCCACATTACATTAACTTAGATTAAAAGTTAAGAACATTTTTGCCCTCTCATGTAAAGTGGCCATTCTGGAGATCCTTGTTTTTCTTTGGACAGTGATGATATGTAATGTTGATGATGGTAAAATTGTAGATTTGAACAAAATAAGTTTTCTTTACTGTCTGTTTTGCCTCATTTTAGGCCAAATTCTTTTCACAACTATCTTAAAACAATGTCTCAGGCATCAGGCAATGTATTCATAACCATTTCATGTAGGGAGCTGTGAGGGGGCTTTTAGAGGTGGACGTCTGGTTCCTATCATCACCACTGTGAACAATTCTGACTTCCCTAGAATAGAGCATTTCACACCAAACAACTCTGACCAACTCTTTTTATGTTTTAAGTGTTTGATTATGCAGAAGTTTTAAAAGGTGTATGTAAAATAGTTTCTTTGCCAAACTGTCGCTTTCCTCTCCAGCTCAGCCTCCTACAGGTCTCAGCATGAAGATGTAATGAAATGAGGTGCATGCAGTGGGATTTCAGTTTGCATGAGTGTATTCATGTGTGCGTTGGTGTGCTGTGTGTGTAGGAGGGGCCATTATATAAACACACCGTGAAGAGGCTGCTGGTGTGCAGATGTACGTGTTAGTCTGAGTATTTGTGTGCTTATATATATATATATATATATATATATATATATATATATATATATATATATATATATATATATATAATACAAACTGCACTCAGTTCAGTTTTGTTTAGTTCTGTTCTGATCATTTCACTTTGGTTCAGTTCAGCGCATTTCTGTTCTGTTCAGTTTACTTCAATTACGTTCACTTCAGTTCAGTTCAGCTTAGTTTAATTCAATTACATTCAGTTCAGTTTAGTTCAGTTTGTGTTGTTTTATTTATTTATTTATTTATTTATTTATTTATTTATTTAAGTTCAGTCTAGTTAGGCTTGGTTTGTTTCAGTTCGGTTTGGTTTGTTTCAGTTCAGTTTGTTCCAGTTCAGTTCTCTCTACCTACCACCCTCAGTCATTCTCCCCTTTCTCTCTTTCTCTCTCTCTCTTGCTCTCTCTCTCACTCTCCCTCTCTCTCTTAGTGGTTCTTCAGTGCACTCTTGGCAGAGTGCTATCGATGATAAAGTGGAGCAGAAATAAACAAATCCTCAGAGAGGAGACAGATTCAGATCTGCTTCAGTGATGCGATTCAAATCAATCAGCATGATGTTCACGCCCCAGAGAGGTGAGAGAGGAAGAATATTTGTTGTCGTCAAGGTGATTTCCTCCAGTGAACAAACAAAACCATCACACAGTACCTCAGAGAAAAAAGTAATATATTAAATTCACTTCATTCAAATGCGTACATCCTTTCCCCATGAATAAAATATGTTATGTCAACACAAATCTACCAAAAAAAAATTCACTTTTGTTTATTTAATGCAGTACGTTGTTTCATTGTACTGCTATCAGGAGCTCCCTCAAAAAACAAATACAGTGTTAGTCGAAGGCTCGGACAGATTATATGTATGTTTTTCATAATCCTTAAGACATTCTGATCTAAAGGTGTATGCTTAAATGCTTGAAATTTGTTGCAACCTATGTATGAATGAATGAATGTTTCCAGAACTAACAATTTAAATGTAAGAGACCTAAAACTTTTGCACCTACTTGTTTCTACACTCAGTGTCCATTTTAACAGCCCCATTTACCATATAGGAGCTCTTTGTAGTTCTACAATTACAGACTGTAGTCCATCTGTTTCTCTGCATACTCTGTTAGCCTCCTTTCACGGTGTCATTCAGTGGTCAGGAAAAATGTCAAAAATCAGAAGCAAAAGAAAAACAACAAAAGAGCAACTCCAGAAGCAAAAAATGTATCAGCAAAATCAGCAAATATTAAAAATTTAAAGCAAAAACTGGTAAAATAGGTAATAAATGTATAACCAAATGAGCAAAAATGAGTAGAAACCTTTTTTAAAAAAAACATGTTTGATTTAACTCTAAATATTTGTATTTGCAACAAGTTTCTGACGTTTTGATACTCAGTATTGTTCTTGTGGATTTTATAATTTTAGTTGAAACTTTTGGCATAAAATTAACTACACAGAAACAGACCCATGCAAAAATCAGTGCCTCCACATTTTGAACACCTCATGTTTTACAGCATAGCGGTTAGCGATCATCATTCAGCGTCTGTCAAAGGAGAAAATGAGCTTGAAAATGGCCAGCTACGGTTTAAAATCAACACCATGCCCCATCCCCCTGCAGTTACCACAGTAACCAGAGCTAAAAATAGCAGCCCGATGCAGGGGGCCATTCAACATCACATTCCCTTTGATGCTAGATGCTATTTTTATCCACTGCTGGTGAGCGGAATGCGTGAGAAACAGCTATGTGGTGCTAAGACGTCCAATTAATGTCATGACAAGGAAGGCAAATTATGCTCTCTTTCTAGCCCATTATGCTCAGACACACAGCAGTGCGCATAAAAGTTTGGCAGGATAAAATGGAACCTCTTCTGTCCCCCTGCTGCTTAAAAGCTCTATCAGACCAGGGCAATGTTTGTAATATATGTACCATCATGTAGAGAGCTAATTGCTTTGCAGTCATCTGCAATGGCACACCACAGGTCTGTCCATGTTGGAGGTAGTCAGGATGTAATGCTTAAGCAAATGACATGTGAACCATCTCGCCAGGGATTGGTCAAAACGTTGCCATGGAAACCGTCTCATGCAGCCTCATTGGTTTGTGAAGAGTAGTTATAAAGAGTCAGGCATCCAAATCCAAATCCAAGGCAAACATTGGCTGACATTTAAAACGTTAGCATACTTACACAGCCAATAGAAGTGAATGGCTGTCACTCACAGTTCCAGGACTGTCTTTTTTTCCTGTCTTTTTTTCTGTCCCGTCCCTGGCATCCCTCCTCCGCTGTACCTTGCGTTCTAGTGGTCTCCTCCGCATTAGAAACACAAGGCTGCTTACAGTGGCTTTGCCTTTGGTTCCGCATTAAAATCTAATACCAGCTGAAAGTCGACTCCTCCCAAACAACACACACACACGCACACTGATACACAGAAAGAGAGTCTGTCAGACATGATAAGAGCATTAACAGTCACGAAGCAAGTAATTATATAAATAAACAAGTCTACCAATGGGCATTCAGTGTACAAGGGAGACATATGGATGAGTGATTAGATGATTAGATGGATGGATGAATGAACAGAATGACTGGAGTCAAAAGGTCTACAGGTGGGCATTTGCTGTACAAAGAAGACATACGGATGAACGAATGGATGATTGGAGGAATGAAGGATGGATGGATTGATGGATAATTAGATGGATGGATGAATAAACAGGATGATTGGACAAATGAACAGATGGATGGATGGAGTCAACAGGGCTACTATACAAGTTAACTATATGGATGATGGATGGATGGATGGATGAACAGGAAGATTGGATGAACAGTTGATGGATGGAGTCAAAAGGTCTACAGGTGGGCATTTGCTGAACAAAAAAGAAATATGGATGAATGGATGGATGATTGGAGGATTGAACAGATGGATGGATGCATGGATGATTAGATGTATGGGTGAATAACAGAATGATTGGACAAATGAACAGATGGATGGATGGATGGAGTCAACATGGCCACTGTACAAGTTAACTATATGGTTGGATGGATGGATGGATGGATGGATGGATGAACAGATGATGGGTGGAGTCAAAAGGTCTACCAGTGGGCATTTGCTGTACAAAAGAGAAATATGTATGAATAGATGGATGATTGGAGGATTGAACAGATGGATGGACGGATGAATGAATGGATGGATGTAAGGATGGATGGATTATTAGATGGAAGGATGAGTAAACAGGATGACTAGACAAATGAACGGATGGATGGATGGATTCAACAGGGCTACTGTACTAGTTAACTATATGGATGGAATGATGGATGATGGATTGATGGACAGAATGATTGGATGGATGGATGATGGATGGTGTCGACAGGTCTACAAGTGGACATTTACTGCACCAGGGGGACCTATGGATGAATGATTGGATGAATGCACAGATGGACGGTTCTGTCTATCCATTCGTCCTTCAATCCATCCGTTCATTCGTCAATCCATAAGTGAGTAGCCTGAGTATGTTTTAACATGGAAGCCACAATCTTACAGTAGTTTAAATTTTAAATGTCATGCTATGGGAAAATACATGTGCATACATCTGCTTTGATTACCTACATGCGATATATGTGATGTCTTAGATGTTTTCAAATATATGTGTTTTTCTAATCAGTACTTAAAGTACACAGACTAACTACATGTTTCTTTACAAAGTAAGCATGATCAGTCCTGTTTAATTGGAATTTGTGCAGCACAGTTTGTAAAACATCGACTAAAATCATTGTAAATGTAGGTTTGTTATTATTATTATTATTATTGTTGTTGTTGTTTTTATTGTTATTATAGTATGTTTATATGTGCCACTAAATGTTCTATTTAGTCTGTTTCATCTTATTAAACCTCCAAAAAACTAAATATTGTGATGCATATCAAGTATCATGAAAATGCCTGGAAGTATCATGATGTAACATTTTTGCCATATCGCCCACCCCTATGCTAAATATATTTAACTGTACCCTTTTTGAATGTTTAAATATATGGCAATATATGCTCATATGTGCTATTCTACAATACCCTTGTAAAAATCCCACAAGATTCCTGCTGAAAATGTGATGGTCATACCTGCAGGAACAGTGTGAAGAACATTTCTGCAGGGATATAATCCCACAGGATTTTCAGTGATCATTTTGCTGTGGGATTCCTGAAAGCTGGACAATTGTCATGGAAATTCTTGGATCGTTCTTCACAATTTCTGAAGGGTTTTGGAGTAGCTGGAGTAAGACAACGTTTAATTCAGTTGTTCAGATACATTCATGGATTCACCTTTTCAGGCAAAAAAAAATTGCAATTGTTGTGTTCATCAAAAGGTAATCATGCAAAATTCAAACATGGTTTAATATTTAATTGTGTTTTGTATCGTTATACAGATCCTGCAGGTGTATCTGGACTCTTATCTGTGGGAATTTCTAATGCCTGCACAATTCCTGCAGGACTTTTTTGTAAATGACTCGCACATACAGGTCAAACATATATGGAAATACAAGTTTAACATATAAAACAATTTAGGGAAGTGAGTTTTCTTTATATGCGGCTCATATTATGTTGAGTATGTTAGGTGTAGTATTCTAAGTACATTTAAAGTTTTGGAGTACTGTTAAAACTGTAGGCCCGTTTAAGACGTTCCCCCTCTGTGCCTTGTCCATACAGGCATTATGGTGTTTAGCTTAGCCGCTTAGCTCCAGTCTAGCCGGCCCTGCATCACAGCTGATGGGGCTTTAGGCTGCAGAGGAGCCGGATGGTGGCGGAGCGTCAAAGCGGCCGGGAAAACAAACTTTCAGCCTCGTTTAAGCTCCTCTAACCCTCTGCTCACGTTTCAACAGGGATCGAGTGGATTTTCTGAAGCATGGAGGACGACTTGGTGTGCGAGTACGACTCCACCTGGGACACGGAGAGCGATGGAGACGAGCTGGGGGAGAACCCGGCGCGGCGCTGCAGCCAGGACAAAAATAAAAGATCCAGGACTGCTTTCGTACGTGCTTAAGCTAATTTATCACATCCAAACGCATTTAAGGCCACCAGTCTCCGCTTAGGAACCGTGAGCTTGTTTGTGGCGCGTTTAGTGCAGTTTTGTGTGTTTTTAGTGGAGTTATTACAGCAGGATTTGGGCTGCTGCTGCAGATGCTGCGGGTTAGCTAACGGATGAGCTAGCGGCTAAGCTAAGATGCACTCTTAAAAGAGATGGTTCTTCCAGGGCTCTTTAGTAAAGGGAATGGTTCTGTTTAGGACCATGAGTTCTACATAGAACCACTTCATGCGTGAATGGTTCTTTGCATGGTGAAATGGTTCTTCAGACTGATGTAGAATGTGATGTATATGGTTCTATATAGAACCTTTTTGAAAATGGTTCTACACAGCACCAACATTTTCTGGTATTGTCTCGATGTCAAGATTGTAACATGTAAGGAGAACGCTTTTTGCTGCTACGTAGAACCATTTTCAAAAAGTTTCTGTATAGAACCATATACAACACATTATGCATCATTACACCCTGAAGAACCATTTAAGCTTACAGACGGTTCTGTGTAGAACCAATTTGAACATACTCACGAATGTCAGGTTTCTAACATGTTAGATGAAACCTTCTTGGTGCTACATAGAACCATTTTTGAAGGTTATATATAGAACCATGTACAACACATCATAAATCAGTCTGAAGAACCATTTCACCATGCAAAGAACCCTTTAAGTATGCAAATAATTCTGTCTAGACACCATAAAGGGTTCTGCTATTGTCATGATATCAAGCTTCTAGCAATAGAAGAGCCCTTTTTGGTGCAATATAGAACCATTTTCAAAAAGGTTCTATATAGAACCATGTACAGCACATTCTCCATCAGTCTGAAGAACCACTTCACCTTGCAAAGAATCTTTTAATCATGAAAGTGGTTCTATGTGGAACTCATGGTTCTGAACAGGACCATTACCTTTACTAAAGAACCCCCAAAAAATGTTTTTTTAAGAGTGTAGTGATTGATGAATGATGCTTAAGAAGTGCAGATAACTTACAACACATTATCATGTTTTCCCTGCTCTAACATGCAGGATGTACTCATGAAATGGGCTGATGAGTTGAATCAGGTGTGTGATGTGCGATAAGAAAGCTGACCAACACTTCTGCTACTGGATAAAGTCATGCTCATCTGAAATCCTCCTTTTTTCAGTTGTATATCATGGTCAAGCCACCAGCCATAGTGGCAAAGGCAAAGAGAGGCCACTGCTGGCCTCTGTGTTTCAGTGAATAGAACACAGTGGGCCTTATTCAGCAGTATCTTCCTAAGTTTGTTCTTAAATGTGTTCTTGAGAAAGGTCCTAAGAAAAAGTCTACGTCAGATTAATGACGTGTTCTTAAAGCGCAGAACTGTTCACACCTTTGTGCTCTTGAGTGTCTGTAGATTCTGTTCTTACCTAAGAACAAATCCCAAATAAGAAAACACAGGTGAATGTCAAAATCTTCGTGAAAACTGCATAAGAATAAATTTCTTCTTAAGAACGGTTGGTGAATGAGGCCCGATGTAGGTAGTGCATAACAGTTTTGGTATCAAATGTGGTTTTGAAGTAGGGCTGGGCAATATTTATCATAATCATGATAAAAATTATATCACAATATGCTTCTTAGAGTATATTGATGACAAGGATTAAAAACACTGACCAGCGTTTTTCATTACAACGACTGTTATTAGTGCTGTATAATTAGAATTATTGCAGTGCAGTGAAATTTTTTTTTTTTAATGTGGCATTTCTTGTTCTTTTTCTGTTCCAACATATCAGATGTCAGAAAAAATAAATATTGTGCCATATCGTGTATCGTGAAAAGTTGTTGAAGTATCATGATATTATATTTTCTCCTTATCGCCCAGCTCTAGTTATGACTGCTTAATTTAGTAGGGAATTATTATTCTGTGTAGCTGGTCCCATTTTTTGTGCTGTGCGCTGGACACAGTGTCCCATGCACAGCACTGCAGTGAGAGTGCTCTTTAATATCAAGTCATTCTTCCAATTTTAGAGCAGTCGTGTATGATGACTACAACCATCGTTCAGTTCAGTGGCACATTACAATAGATTTCTTCCTCTCCTTCATCAGTTAGAAGTGCTCTTTTCCTGAATAGATTAAAAATGTCTGGGCGTCCTCCCTGCACAGGGAACAGTATAATCATCCTGGATAATTGGTTGCCGCTTGGCCTTGCAGCAGTGTCCTTTACTTGGAGAAGAATATGCAAAAGAGTGCTGTGGTATGCGCTACACGTAGTGGAAAAGTTTTTGTTTTTGTTCCTTTATGTATATTGCATGCTGTGTAAGGTTAAATGTAGTTATTATGTATGGTTTCAGTGTACATTTCTCTGGTGTTAAAGATGGCTTTATAGGCAAACTGCAGAAGCATAAAGGAAACAGGGCAACTTCACTGATTTCTAAAATTTTCTGAATAATTCAGTGGTTGAGATTTAAACAGAGTCATTCAGAGTGGTTTGGTGTGAAATGGTTCAGATTTCTGTACAGTGGTGGTGATAGGAACCGGGGGTCACCATAACTACAACACAAATATAGCCATTTTATTTACTGTCCAAAACCACCAGTGAACCTGCATGTGTCTTCTGAGTCTTTATATGTAATGTTGATGATGGTAAAATGGTTATCCTTTGGTCTTATAACGCCCTGCACGTCCCTCTCCACCATGAATGTATTGTAATAAATAGCTAGTTATAAAAGCATCAGGTGGCATTTATAACCATTTCATGCAATAACTTTCTGTGAGGGAGGTAACTTTGAACTGTATTTATAAGTGAAGTGAGTAAATTGGCTATGCAGCATAACTTGCATTTCCGTGACTATTAGTGGTGTAACGATATGCATCGTTTTTGGTTCCAGTTTTTAGTTGTAAGGTCGTGATTCAGTTTGATTCAGTTCGATTTTAAATATTTTAAGAAATAAATGTACACAGACCTTTATGTCCAACACAGACTGGCTCGGATAATGTTTTTTCAAAATAAAAGATTGTAAAAGAACATGTTTTTGTGCTATAAGCACCTATAGTGTGTGTAAAGTAAGCCCTGGCCACTTTAATTTAGGGGTGGACAATATGGTTAAAATTTAACATGATGATCCTTGAAGACATTCCCACGATACACGATATGCATCACAATATTTAATTTTTCGAGGTTTGATAAGTTTGAAAGGAAAGAACAACCAGTAGTGCCACATTTATAATACTGTGAAAAACTTTGTATACAGTGATTTTTGTTTAGTGTCTTAAATCCGCTGCACTGAATACAGTTAAACAGGACTAATTATGTTCTTTTTGTAATAAGACATGCTGTCGGTCAGTGTTTTTTAAGTACCAGCTACATCTACAATGTGCTCAGGAAAGCATATTGTATGGAGCCCTTCTGATAACGTTGTGTTATGTGGCAGCGGGGGCGTGGTCAAGTGACGTCTGCAAGGAAGAGGCTGGGCCAGAGTGAGGATGTGGACTGATTGGCAAACGCTTACACCTGTGGCTAATTTTCTCTCTCCCTACTAATATGAGCTTCTTTCCCCAGTAGGGAGAGAGACACAAGGGAGACATGAGCTCGCGGCAGGGAGACAAGATGAACTTGAAACTCCAGAGACGACTCTGAAGCCTGCAGTAGTGAAGAGCTTTCCTCTCACAGCCTAGCGTTCTTTTGTTTGTTGTGTGTTTATTTTGAGAGAAAGAATAAAAGCTCCCTGCCCGCTGACACTGCCGCATCAGTGCTCCTCTTTCCTTCCACCGCCCCCCACCCAGGGTATCTCAGTAGAAATAAAAATAATTTGTGGCCACGATTTAGTAAGGTGTGTGAGTGAGATCATAATGCATGGCCACTACTTAGTAAGGCATGAGAATGAGATAATTAGGCCTTGACCACAGCTTAATAAGGAATGATCTCATTACCACACGAATTACTAAGTTGTGGCCATGACTTAATTATCTCGTTCCCATGTCTTACTTAGTCATGGCCATGCATTAGGATCTCATTACCACACCTTACTTAGTCGTGGCCTTGTATTTGGATCTCGTTCCCACGCCTTACTAAGTCTTGGCCACATCTTAATTATCTCATTCCCACACCTTACTAAGTCTTGGCTACAACTTACTTGTTCCCGCACCTTAATAAGTTGTGGCCATGACTTAATTATTTCGTTCCTATGCCTTACTAAGTCGTGGCCACGCATTAGGATCTCATACCTACGCATTGATACGGCGTGGCCGCGCATAATTTTTATTTATACAGTGTGTCACCAGCAGGCCTCTGTAATATTGTTGATAACAATGTGATATTGTCATATTGCCAATGCTTACTCTGATTGGCTGCACCTAGTTTTAATAGACAGTGGTTTTCATAAAAGACAGAAAATGAGAAACGCTCAGGATGGAGAGGGGGGTGTATGAGAGATACAGTTTCAGTTTTTTCAATGTTATTTTTATTTATTTATTTTTATTACTGATTAAAATTGTTACCTTAAATCACTGCTAGCAGTCTTACCAGTCAATGCTGCTCTCAATTCATTGTGACTTTTTTATTATTGTTTAGCGCAGTTCCTGTCCTAATTGTTTGTTAGAAGCTGATGGAGCTTTTTCTCTTCCCACAGTGGTCCAATTCTTCTTCCAGAAATCTTCGTGCAGCGAAGGACATGCAGAACTACAGACACGGCTATCCAGTGAGTTTTCTTATTGAAACAAAAATAGTGATAATACCTCTTTGCTAATTTGGTTATAAACAAAACGAACTGTTCTTTGAATCCTGTTTGTCTTCATTTCTGCTCAGAATATCATTGATGAGGAAACCTCGGAGGACAGGATGCCCAACTTGAAATTTTATTTAAATGAAATAAAATCTTCTCCTGATGGTGCGTCTCTTTTTGAGTTTTCAGCTTCGAATTCCTGTAAAAATGTACAGAATATAATTTTGCTTTGTTTTTTAGATGTGTCAATTGAAACGTTTCACAATGAGTGGAGAACGGACTACAAGAGGCTGGAAAGGGTTCACTCTTACATTCAGTGGTGAGTTGTAATTATTATTTTACTTTTCTATTTTTTCCAAACTGCGAGTTAACTGCGAATTAACTTATTAAAGCACTTTGGTTTTTTGGCTGAAAGAGAAAAAAGGCCAAACATTTTGGCTGAAAAAAAAGGTTGATTAAATAGAAGTAGTAAGTATGTATAGGAATAGTAAGTAGAAGAGTCCAAATCTAACACATTACAGATAATTTCAGTATTAGTTAACACAAGATACAGTGATTAGAAAACACTGTTTTCTTTGCTCTCCTGAGCTGGGCAGCACAGATGTGTTCAAACAGTTGGAACTGCAGCAGATTAACAGTGAAAAAAAATCTGCCATGTGAAACTATTTTACTGTTTCTTTGAGTCATGATATTTGTAATTACTATTCATCTTGAGTGTCCAGAAGAGATACAAGGCTCAAGAGTTTCTCCACCATGTTTAATTCCACTTGATAATATGACTTGATATGCAGTGTAGAGCAACACAACACCGATGCCCTCTGTACACTCTCTTGTCGAGGATGTTGGATTTGGTGGCACATTCTGTAGCCTAGTACTCTAAAAAATTGAGTAAGTTTGTTATGTAAAATGTTTTATTTGTGGCCAGCTCAGTTTTGTCCTGTTGAAAGAACATTTTATCAAAAATAGAAGTGTTTTCTTTATTAACTAATATATGTTTATTTGAAAGTGTAAGTTAAACAACAAATATTTTACTTATTTCTGATCGAGTGACTGCAGTTTTTGCCATTACACACTAATTTAACTGGTTCTATTAAAAGAAATATGAAGTTTTATTTTGTTCCTTCCTTGATGATGGGACAGTTTGGATCAGTGTTGGACAGAATTTCGTTGGTCATCAAACTTTATAACATGTCAGGTCGTGTTCGGACTGAAAACTTGGTGCTGTGTACAGGTCAGGTTGGGCTTGGACAGACAGTTATTGGACGTTATTCAGGTTTGCTCCTAAATATCAGGCCAGATTAATCCAGGGCTTAAAATTGTGTTTGTAACACATGACACGAAATACCCAGTACTAGAATTGCAGTTTCATGTTTTGTCCATATCATGCACTAATCGCTTGCCTTCTGCATGAATGTGAATCTCATAGGTTGTTTCCTTTGCGGGAGCCGGGAGTGAATTACATGGCTACAGAGCTCACCAAGAAAGAAATCCAGGTGAGAATCACTTCAGTTGCGAAACATACAGAAACATGACATTTAAATAAGGCATGAAAGTTCACATCTTCTCGTTTGGATTAATCTCTCATTACATAATCATTCCCTGTCCTGGTCCTGGAGGAGCCCTGCACACGCTTTCACACTTTCACACACCAACTGCAGCTCAGTAAGAGCTTGTTAATGAGCAGATTAGGTGTGTTAGAACTAGAGAGTACCAAAATATTTATTTATTTTTTATTTGTTATGATACAGAGCCTTGTAGTGCACTGGATTAGGTCAGGTCATGAATGTAGTACCGACACAGTTGGGGTGGGAAGGGGGAGGGTAAAGGGTGTCATGTTGTTGCAGAATACAAATATATGTGGTTTTGTATTAATCTAAGATAAAAATCAATAAAAAATGTTAATGATAAAAAAAAACTAAGCAAGAGATTATAACTGTTTCAACCATTTTCTTTTTTATTATTATAAGGCAGTAAAAAAAAGTAAAAAAAAATCAATAAGAAGCTGTAACCTCTTACTCAGTCATTTGTTGAGTGTGGGCGTCTGTCTACTCTTTAAATTTTGGATGATTGTGGAGAGCCTACGTACCAGAGTAAAAGAGCGAGGTGAAATTTTTTTCCCAGTATGTTAAATTGTATTTTTTTCCCAGTGTGTTAAATTCAGCAGATTAACAACAGTTAATTTTAACACAAGTGTCTTTAAGTGTTTTCACTTTAAACATAAATAAAACATGAATTTTGACCTGGGGTTTCAAGACTTCTGCAGTCGACTGTACTTGCTGTTGTCTGTGTGTCTGTGACTGATCTTGTCGTCTGGATTTCTCTGCAGGCGTTCAGGGAGAACGAGGAGGCTAAAAGGCGTCTTGTGGATTCCTACGAGCTCATGTTGGGTTTCTACGGCATCCAGCTGCTGAGCCGGGAAACCGGCGAGGTCAAACGAGCTGAGAACTGGAGGGAGCGCTTCGCCAATCTGGAGCGGTCAGTTGCGTGCTGCACATCCTGCACGTTCACACAGCAGTGTAGATCACAGATCTCACTTAGAGACACGAGAAACCCCACAATTGTTTTGTGTATTTATTTAAAACTTGTCCATTTTCATTGAGTGCTGTGCGTTTCAGCTGCAGTAGTTAGTTAGAACTGAAGTTATTAGGGGTGTAAAACTCTGACATTGCAGTGATTCACTTAAATTATGATTCTCCAGAAAAAGATTTTTGAATAGTAATAAAAGTCTAAAGAACTGAGTAGTAAATAAGATTTTTAAGCACCTTAGCATCTCTCCAACATTATACATTTTCATATCTAAGAACCATGAACAGCCTGAACTCTATCCTCCAGTAGAGGGCAGTGTAGAGCCTGCATCTTATGGTTTTAAACTACATTCAAATATCTTAATTTTATTTTGACAGCTCTGATAAACAATAAAAACAACACACCAAGCTTTTTTATATATTTGTATATATGAAAATAGCCTGAGAGCGAGAGCATAATTAATTGAATGTAATTTATAATTGATTCATCAGAGCAGTTTTGCGCCCCTAGAAGTAATTGTTATTTTACCACAGTTGTTATCTTTCACAATCATATGTTTGCATCACGACAAACAGAAAATTAATTGGGAAGTTCAAACCTTCAGTGTTATATCACCTTTAGAGGGCGGCACTGAGTGACATTTGTTTATATAGTGTTTGTTAATTACACATTTGGAGGGCGACGGTGAGTAGCGTTTGTTAATAACACCTTTAGAGGGCGGCAGTGAGTAATGTTTGTTTATTTGATGCTTGTTAATGACACCTTTGGAGGGTGGCAGTGAGTAACGTTTGTTTATTTGATGCTTGGTAATGACACCTTTGAAGGGTGGCAGTGAGTAACGTTTGCTTATTTGATGTTTCTTAATAACTCTTTTAGAGAGTGGCAGTGAGTTATGTTTGTTATTTGAGTTTTATTAATAACACGTTTAGATGATAGTAGTGAGTAGTGTTTGTTTATTTGATGTTTGTTAATGATGCTTTTAGAGGGCAGCAGTAAGTGACGTTTGTTTGTTTAATGTTCATTAATGACGCCTTTTGAGGGTGGCAGTGAGTAACGTTTGCTTATTTGATGTTTGTTAATAACTCTTTTAGAGAGTGGCAGTGAGTTATGTTTGTTATTTGAGTTTTATTAATAACACGTTTAGATGATAGTAGTGAGTAGTGTTTGCTTATTTGATGTTTGTTAATAACTCTTTTAGAGAGTAGCGGTTTGTTTATTTAAGTTCAAGCTGTGTCGCTTCAGTTGGGAGCTATTGAGAATCAGCTGGAAAGCAAGATAACTAATCTTATGCTTGTTAATGACACCTTTGGAGGGTGACAGTGAGTAACGTTTGCTTATTTGATGTTTGTTAATAACTCCTTTAGAGAGCGGGGGTTTGTTTATTTGAGTTCGAGCTGTGTCAGAATCAGCTGGAAAGCAAGATAACTAATCAGCTAATGTGACTACTTTTCATTTGTACTTTAATAGTTGCATACAATAAACAAGAAAGACAAATTGCTAATGTTTCATTGTTACGGTTTTCCTTCATTCTCTCATAGGTGTCTGTCAATAAAATGATTTCTCTGTCGATCTCCTTTCTTTCAGGAACATGCACAATAACTTGCGGATCACCCGTATCCTGAAGAGCCTGGGGGAGCTTGGCTTTGAGCACTATCAGGCTCCTCTTGTGCGTTTCTTTCTGGAGGAGACACTCGTGAGGAAGAACCTGAGCAGCGTGAAGCGCAGCGTGCTGGACTACTTTGTGTTCGCCGTGCGAGACAAGCGGGAGCGCCGGAAGCTAATCCGCTACGCCTTCCAGCACTTCGAGCCCAAAGACAAATTTGTGTGGTGCCCCAGGAAAATCCAGAAACGCTTCAAGAAAAAGGCGGAGAAGAGACAAGACTCAGCAGTGGGCAACGGACAGGCGGCCACGAGTGAGGAGGTTCGACCCCAGAGCAAAATTAAGGATGGAGAGAGAGATGGGAAGATCATTGAGATCCAGAAACAAAGTGATGATGACCCCATGAGCATTGACTTTGAAAAGCAATTAGAAGGTTCCACGGCTGACCTGGAACTAATCCACGATGGTCCTTCACTAGACCCTTTGCCTCTCAACAACGGCAACAGTGTTGACAACGGTGAAATGGACCACTCTTGCAGCGTTGAACCCAATGCTGCTAAAATCCAGGATGCAAATGAGGAGGAACGCATGAAGGACAGTCAAACAGCGGCAGCTAAAGCACCTGAGAACATTCTGCTTGATTCGGATCAGGACAGCACCAAGGTCACGGATGAAAATGTCGTGGTAGAAACCAACAACTGTTCTCCAGAACATTCCAGCTTCCAGGAGGAGTCTGAGAACGTGATGCTTACTGCAGATTCCCGGCCCAGAGAGACTGAAGGAAGCCCCACAGTAACATGTTCGGGAAAACCGGTGGTAGAAAGTCCAAAACATGCCTTGGTGTCCGCACCTTTAGGCGAACGCGCAGAAAAGCTTCCTAGGACTGACGCATTAGGCATGTCTGACCACACAGAGGCTTCAACGACCGTTTGCTCGCTAGATAACCAAGGAAACGTTGGCACAAACAATGTCAACAGGCAAAAGAATGGGACGGAGAAGGTGGAGCCAATGGACACCGACCCCAGCGTAGGTTGCCGAGGTGATTCTTAAATGAGTCAAAGAAAAGAGGATGAATTAGTTTGGATAGATAGGAAAAATTAATTCTGCAAGTCAACACAAAACACTTCATACCGTAAATAAGTGTGGGTGGGGAATATAAACTATTAATCTTAATCATTGATGAGATATGGACAAACAAATAAATGAAATTTATTCTTCAAGGAAGGGATGGATTGTGCATTTTTTTGTTTGGCTGTTAAAGTAAACATCAAAAACAGATGTAAATGTTATTGTCACAAAGCGAAACGGAGGGAAAATGGATTATCTTTGCCTTTTTCTCATTTTTCCCTTTTTTTGTGTATAAATATTATTTGTAGGAGGGATATTAGTAAGCCCAGTGCAGAAGGAAAGTGTTGTCTTTGATACTGTGAAACATGTTGACGTGTTCTTTAACGGTCAGCAGTCTACCATATGCACTTTTCAAACCCAAATGTAAGACGACAAATTTAATGACGATGTATAAGTACCACAAACCACATGGAAAACATTTGCCAGAAAAAAAAATCACATCCAAATTTGGTAATCATTCTTAATGGGGAATTTCAAAATGTTTGTTTTTTTCTGCATAAGTAAATCATTAAGAAACGTACCAAGTCAGAATTGTTCACAGTGGTGGTGATAGGAACCAGACCTCTGCCTGATGTTTGAGACATTGTTTTACGATAGTTTTGACAGGATTTTGGCCTAAAGTGTATTTCTGACGTGTATTCGTGGTAGAGAGATGCATGTAAGATGCTACAAGGCAAAACAGTCCCCTAAGAAAACTTATTTTTTCAGATTTTACCATCATCAACATTCCATATGAAACTCTGAAGACACGTGTAGGTTCACTGGTGGTTTTAGATAGTGAATAAAATGTCTAGATTTATGTTAGTCATGGTGACCCCTGGTTCCTATCACCTCCACTGTAAAGAAACCTGAACCATTTCACACCAAACCACTCTGAATGACTCTGTTTACATCTCACACACTGAATTGTGCAGAAATTTTGAAAAAAAGGTGGAATTCCCCTTTAAGAACAGCAGCATTAATTTGAAACCTTTGAAGCGACTAAAGCAATTTGAAGCGCAAGTTTCCGTGAAAAAGATCAGTAGGGCTCCAAACAGTGCACAGACAGCAGCTTTGCTCCTTGTTTGCGCAAAATGAGGGTGCAAATTATGGCAAGTTCTTTTAACCTACAGTCACGACAGCAATTAATCGTTAAATGACAAGTTTCAGCTCCATCAAAATATTCGTTATAAAACAAAAACATCCAGATCTAAACTGCTTGGTGAAGCCATGTTGTAAAACACTTCATACACGTAGTTATGAGCACTCAACTAAATTCTGTATTAATGCACTGAGATGTTTAAAAGTGTTCTTGTATGGAGCATGGAACTTAGTATAGGTGGAACCAGGCATCAGCGTGGATATGAAGTAAACAGCACAGAACCATGTTGAACATAGAAAATGGTTCCATATAGAACCACAAACACTCACTTAAAGGGTTCTTCAAAATTGATGAAGTGTGTTTTTTGTGGTTCTATATAGCACCAAAAAGGTAGAACCATCTACATTCTTTATCATTCTGAAGAACCATTTAATCATGCAAAGTGTTATTTGAGTGTTTATGGTTCTATATTGAACCATTTTCTTTACTAAAGAACCCTTGAAGAGCAATCATTTTTAAGAGTGTACGCAAGAACCCAGCTCTGTTTAAACCATAATATTGCCGTTGTCTGAAGAAAACCTTGTATCTACAAAATGGTCATTTCACAGAAGGAAAAAACATACTTTACTTTTAATGTAAGTCAATGAAACCAGACCTTTTCCCAGGTAATTTTGGGCTTCTTTGTTTCTTTTAGTCCATTCATGATGAAATTTACCCACAATGTAAAGAGCAACAGGCATTTTCAAATGATGTCAAAAACTTAAAAACGACAAAGATGGAGATATGAGGTTTTCTTCCGACAGCAGCAAAATGTTCATGATTATGTGACCAAAAGCTAAAAAGTTGACAAAATGACTGAAATATTTAGTGATGGAATACTAACAGTTCTATAAACTAAAATTCTCATGTAATATTTACTCTTCATTACTAGCATAAATGCCCTAAAAGCTTTGGCACAGTAGCTCTTGAAAGCCATCGCCATCCACCACATCCTTCTCTATAATTCTGCACTCACATATATAATATCCTCATGCAATATAGTTGTTCCATATCACTTGCAGATGTTTGCTTTCAGCTTCATTTTCACACTTCATTTTTAGTCCTCCAATAATAAACACACCTATTTAAACAGAGCTCTGAAGTGTGTCATTCTGTAGTGTGTGTCATGCCCATGTTAGGAACTCCAGGTCTAAGCTGGTCTTCTCTTTTCTCGAATGATGAGGTTGAGGAAGCCCAAATATGTATATTGGTACATGTAAGCTCATCTTAAGCTCACCTAAATGCCCCACACAAACCAGCTTGCTTTGGTAGTTAAGATGCTTTGGCTCACTCTTAAAAATATGGTGCTTTAAAGGTTTTTAGTGAAGAACATGGTTCTGTGTAGAACCATGAACTCTCAAAGAACCCTTTGCATAATTAAAAAGTTCTGTGCATCATGAAAGGACTCTTCAGGCTGATGGAGAATGTGCTGTACATGTTTCTATATAGAACATTTTTGAAAATGGTTCTGTATAGCACCCAAAAGGGTTCTTCGATTGTTACAGTGTCAAGCTTGTAACAATAGAAGAACCCGTTTCAAAAAGGTTCCATATAGAATCATCTACAGCACATTCATGCACATCTAAAGAACACTTTCATGGTGCAAAGAACCCTTTAGTTGTGCAAACGGTTCTTTGAGTGTTCATGATTTCTATATAGAACCATTTTCTTCAGTAAAGAACCCTTGAAGAACCGTCTTTAGGAGTGCAGTTTTAGGCTGTAGTCGGGTTATTCTCACGACCACTGCAAATGCTGAACTTGAAACAATTAAAAAGACAAACTTTTTGTTTTCTGTGTTTTGTATATACAAGTAACAATGTTTGGTTAAATAATTAAAATTAAACCTTAATGATTTCATTGCTTTTAAATTATTTTAGTAACATTTGCATATGAAGTTACCAAATTATCATTACTGCAACACAGCAATGTTCTGTAAATAATCTTACTTTTTCTTATTTTCATAAGCTGCACTGTTGTCAGGCTGAAAATATTAAAACCAATTATTAAAACACATATTTTGCATGTGTATTTTGCGATTTTCTCTCATTACCGCAACATATGAACAGCTTTTTTTTGTTTTACTTGTGCAACAAAACAAAACATAAAATTGCAAAACACACAAGCAAAAACATGAAAAGCAAAAAGATTTAACAGTTAAAAGTAACAAATGAAGGGGTTTTAAAAATGCCAAACAACTATAAAATAGAAAAATGATCTCCAGAAGCTTTGCTGTTTCATATAGACCTCCAGTTGATCTACCAAATTATATTAATGTTTAATATTTCTGGATGTGTTTTGAGCTGGTTTCATGTTGGTATATAAGAATGCTCAAGTTTAATAATAGACTTACTATTACACGAGGTCATTTCAGTGCTCAGCAGTGTTAGCTTGCTTTTGACTGCTAAACAGCCTTGCAGTTCAGAGGATCCAGTATTTTACATATTTTCTCCTGAGAAACAAGACAAAATGTACCTGTTTGAAACACTTATGTTTACCACAGGACACAACAGCGGCGATTTTTCATGAACAGCATGCGTTTTTCCCATAGTGATAAATGGCTTAGGCCCGGATTTCCTTATATGGGCATGACAGGAATGACACACGTCTATAGGAGGTCTATAAGATCTGTTGCATTGGTTGAACAATTGTTTAGTGATCATTCACAGTTGTAGTGCAGAATATTTCTTTATCCAGATTATAGTGCAAAAGCATCAGGATATTATTCCCAAGCTTATGAATGTGGCCTGTTAACCTGTTTTTTCTCTGTTGACTATTTTACCTTGTCCAAAAACAAGTCAGAGCCCTTAGTCATATGCAAAAGTTTGGGCGCCCCTGGTCAAATTGCATGCTGTGTTGAACTTCTAAGTGTGAATAAGTTAACACATCCTCTACAGAGAACACACTTCTGCACATTTTAATGCACAGTTACTCTTTGTTTGCTGAATTTAAGAAATTGGCAAAAAATAAAACAGAAAATGTGGCCTTTACAAAGGTTATGACACATTTTATATTCTATGTTTTTTTTGTTTTTTTTTTTTCTAACCTAGCAAGTAAGTAGAGACTGAACTTTGCAGGAAAATGTCATATGTAAATGTGTTCTCTGTAGAGGATGTGTTAACTTATTTTAATTTAGCAAATCAACACAACATACTTTGACCAGAGGTGTTTTTAATTTTGCATATGATTCCCTGTAACTATGTTAAAGAGCATCAGCCCATAATGTCCAGCTCATACTGAAATGCATGTGGTGTTTGTAAGACTACAAACTGCAGTACTGCTGAACAAGGTATTTTTTGTGAGGAAAAGGTCTAGTTCAGGCTGCACAGTGTCTAGAAATAATGCTTTTTTCCTCATTATGGATGTTTTAGAGTCCGTAAATATGCTGTACTCTTGGTTACCTTTAGCTCAAGACTTGAAGTTAGCAATACTTAATCAGTTATGCAAGTCAAGCACATAAGGTCAGTTCCCCCGACCCGGATTAAAGAGGGATTCCATCAATTTTTCAGTCGTTGAGATGTAAACAAAGTAATTCAGCATGGTTAATTATAGAGAAACTCAGATTTCTTTACAGTGGTGGTGATAGGAACCAGAGGTCGCCATGACTACAACAGAAATATAGGCATTTTATTTACTGTCCAAAACCAACAGTGAACGTCTTCTGAGCTCTTATATGGAATGTTGATGATGGTGAAAAAGTGGTGAATCTGAAAAAATAACTTTTTTTTTGCCACTTAACGTTCTGCATGTATCATAAAACATTATCTCACACATAAGGCAGTGTATTCATAACCACTTCATATAATAACTTTCTGTGAAGGAGCGTTTAGAGGTGGACGTCTGGTTCCTGTCACCGCCACTGTGAACAATTCTGACTCATTAAGTTTCTCTAGAATGAAGCATTTCACACCAAACCACTCTGAGTGACGCTGTTTACGTCAATTTAATTTTGAAGGGAATTTTGAAAGCAAAAAAAGGTTGTGCACCTGCACTGATAGAGTGATATGAAGGCGTATGAGCATTCATGTTCTTCTAAACTCTAATGCACTGCTTTAAATGAAATGTGCCACTATGAATATTGTTCTTATGATCAAGTTGTGGATGGCCATGCTGCGTTGTTCAGTATGTTACTGGTTATGTTTTTATTTTTCAGCAAGCAAATGCTTGTGGTGACTAAACGTTATATGTGTAAAAGGCCACAGTATAAATAAGGACTTTATGTTGAGCATTTTTATTGTTGATTTTTTTTTGTTTTGTTGCATTCTGTTTTGTTTTGTTCTGAATTTGAAAACTCAGGAAGATGTGACTGGTTTCACTCCTGGCTTTGTTGAGTCACTCCTGAATTGTATAAAATTCACAAAAATAAATAAATAATCAATAATTCCATGAATGAACTTGAACTCAGAAATGCATAAAAGGTTGTTTGTAATAATTTATTCTGTTGTTTTTTAGAGTGACTCTTATTTCTTCTAGTATGTCTACGCATCTTTCCAGTCATTTGAAACCAAAGTGTTTTAAGCAAGTTTTATTGTTTATTCAGTTTGAAACCTATGGAAGCAGGATGGTTCACCTTTCATAGTGATAGTGTCATCAGAACATCCAATCTCTGATCTTTAATTAGCATTAATCTTATTAATATTAATAGTGTAATAAATTCTCTGACCCTTTGAACCTTGTACTAACACTCAACAACCATAAGCTCCTCTGAGCAGCTGTTGAGGATCTGAAAATGAAGGTAATTGATGCCTACAAATCAGATAATATGCAATTTCCCCTGCCTGAAATGTCATTAAGAAATGGCAGTTAAGGGGAACTGTGGAAGTCAAAGCAAAGCCTGGCCAGAAAGGCAAAGCAAAACCCCCATATGACAGCAAAGGACCTGCAGGAAGGTGTAGCTGAGGGTCATCAGAAGGAAACCTTACCTGCGATCTCATCGCAAAAGACAACTTCTGAAGTCTGCAAAACATCTGAATAAGCATTCTGGAGTGCTGTGGACTGATGAAGTGAAAATGGAACTATTTGACTGACTCACCAAAGGCATATTTGGTGAAATAAAAAGGAGCAGCATTTGATAAAAAGAACACCTTGCCAGCTGCCAAGCATGGGGGGTGGATCTGTTCTGTTTTGGGGTTTGTGTGGCAGCCAGTGGCACAGGAAATGTTGCATGGTTCGATGGAAGAAGATTCCAATAATTATCAGCAAATTCTGGAAATGAATGTCACACAGTCAGTCAAGCAACTGAAGCTGAAAAGAGGCTGGCTTCAACGATCCAAAGCATACTTCAAAATCTACTATGAACTACAACTTCAAGACACCCTGGCTGAAGCTTTTGAATTGGTCCTGACTTTAATGCCATTAAAAATCTGGGAGTATCTCTGATTTTAAACATACTGTGCAACTAAGAATATCACAGAATTACAAGTGTTCTGTTAGGAAGAGTGGGTGAAAATTCCTACAACCAGAGCAGAAAGACTCCTATCCAGCTACAAAAAAGCATGTGAAAGCTCTGATATCTGCCAGTGGGGGAGCTATAGTCCTAAACCTTTGGAGCTGTGTTTGTATTACTGACTGAACTATAATCCCACCCATTTGGATGTTCGTCCTGCCCATTTAGAGCTCTAGTCCTAAACATCTGGAGCAATTTTTCCATTTACAGCTATGTTGTGCGTATTTGACGCCATCGTCCAACATGTTTGGTTGTATGTTTTGTACATTTACCGCAGCACTGCACGATGCTGGCTTTGGAGATTTCAGATTCAGCACACCTGGCTGTAATATTCAGATGAACCTGAAGGCCTTCATTACCTGGATCAGGTGTGTTTGATTAGTGTTGGACCTAAATTGTGCAGAGTCGTAAGTTACCTGGAGTAGGACTAGGCACAACTGATTTAGAGCTGTAGCCTTACCCATTTGGCACTATGCCCTGCCTGTTTGGAGCTATCCTGTCCATTTGCTATTGTAAATCCATTGATAGCTACGGGCCGACCCATCTGGAGGTATGTCCTGCCCATTAGGTGCCCACTTATTTGGATTTATGATCTTTTCAGTTCATTCATTTAGCCATAGTCCCAACCATTTCTGTCTTTGTCCTGACGATTTAGAGCTCAACTCCTACACATTTGGAGTTGTCTTTCCCAATTTAGGGCTCTGTTGTGCATATTTGATGCTATAGTCCCACATATTTGGATGTATTTTCTGTCGACTTAGAGCATTAGTTCCACCTATTTGGCGCTATGCCCTGCCTATTAGGAGGTACGTCCTACATTTGATGCCAACAGTTTTTCCCACTTGGAGCTACATCCTGTCCGTTTGGCCCTGTGTCTAGATTTTGAACTGCGATGAGAAAACACAACTACAAGCAGTGTTTATCTGTATTGTCCCTGTCAAAGCAACAAATAAAGTAATAAACAAGGACAAAAACAATGTTAACAGCAACAACAGCAACAGATGATTATTACTATTACTATTGTTAGTATTATCCCGGCGACCCAGGAGGATAAGAGGCTTAGCAGATGAGTGTGTGTGTGTGTGTGTGTGTGTGTGTATTATTAGTATTAATCAGGAGCTGCTGGCTGTCACGTGTCCAGCATGTGCCCAACACCTGCGGTTTTTGCCCGATTGGGTTGTATATCAACAGTGCATAGCTTTGTTGTTTAAATAGAACTAATGCATTTAGAACATCTTTTCCTGCCCTTATCAAATACCTACTATCACTAAAAACTAAAGCTAAATGAAAACTAAACGTCATGCAGCTTATTATGCAGCCTTATGCTGAACTTAAATCAAAAACCAAAATAAAAAAATGAATATGAAAGTCTACAGTAACTCTGCTGTGAGCATTGTTTATACAAAGAGTCCTTGAATCTTTTGATGGTATCTTTACACCTGTTTAAGATGTTTTTTGAACATTTCTTGGTGTCTTTGTAGTGTTTTTGTTTGAATACAGGTGAAACTAGATTTATAAATCACTGCTTTCTGTTTTTATTTGCATTTCACATAGTGTCCCAAATTTTTTGGAACTAAGATGAGTAAATGAGATTCTTCTATGTGTAGTTCTTTCTGCCAATATTTAGGGAAAGCTGTTATTCAGGTATTTAGAGCAGATGCTGTGTGGGTATGAACACAAAGCTTGACAAGTTTGCAAGACGATTAGAGAGTAACAATTCTAACACTGTTTTCAGCAAACTCCACTCCTGGATCAACTTTGAAAAATGCCCAAAAATGGGAGGGGCACGCGGGGAGGGGCATTGCAATGATGTTCGGATTTGGAGGTGGGGCTGTGAGGGAAACCGGGTGGGCTGAGCTGCTGTGTTTTTAGAGCTACCAGAAAATCTGGAGAGTGACAGAATCAAACGGCTCTTTTGCAGCTTGGAGGTCTTACGAGGTTGACGATTTTTCTCCACTACCATCCCCATCTTCGACGAGGGAAGGGGTTTCTGATCAGGCAATGTGTCTTGAGCCTTAACAGTTTGAGCCACTGACTCAAGCCACCGAAGAGTTTAACGTAGTGCCAGAAAATGATCAACAGTAAGCAGGAGAGGTGTCAGAATGGGAGAACATTCCCTAAAAACCGTGACAGCTCGCTTCTAATTATCTGTTCATCAGGTATTAGATATAACTATATATCAGTGTTCAATATAACCCATGTCCTGATTGTCTAAGTTTCATTCATGAGCTATAAAAAACATACTTTTATTAGGCCATCATGGTCTTCAGGCACTGCTGGCATTCTTCCTTATGAGACCCTCTGACTGGCCTGGCCTTTATTGCCTTGGCATCTGCTTCAAAACAGGAACAGGATTTCCCCCATTTTTTTCTCCTTTGCTCAGCTTTTGTAAATTATTATTTATACTGACTGACATTTTTGGTCAACACTAAAAGAAATATTTAGTGGAGCTAAGGCTAAGGAAAATATACTTAGTCCAGCTACAGAGAATGTACAATATAAACCAAACAAAGTCTGCTAATAGACGCTTTTGTTAACTTTTGCAACAAAAATAGTTCTATGAGTAGTTTTGTACTCAGGGTTTGATATACACCTTTATGTAGCTCCATGTTTGTAGAGAATCAGTTAGATGCTAAGGTACTGGGTCAGTTTGCTCAACAGCAGAACCACCCAGGTACTAAAACTCATAAAACATTACATAAACTTCAAATGGCCAGTTTGATGCAGCGTGTCAGTTATGAGACGTCATGGTTGTTGAGTTAAACCAACATGAGAAAGTTGGGCCAACTGTATTTTTTTAAATTTGCCTAACATTAAGCGAGTTGAATTTTTTACAGTGTAGTTGTATGTCTCTGATGTAACTACTCTTTACTATGCACTGCTATTTTGTTTATACATCCATACACATTGCATATTGCACTGCCACTTTGTTTATACATCCCTTCGTATTGCATATTGCACTGCCACTTTATACATCCATTCATATTGCATGTTGCACTGCCACTTTGTTTATACATCCATGCATATACAACTATTAACATATATGATTGTTTAGTCAATCAGTTCATTCACTGGACGTATAGCACCACTGTGTTGTCACCTGCATAATATTTATACAATTTAACTTACTTATTTTCATACTGCACATCATATTTTATGGCTGTTTTAGTATATTTTATTATATATCTTTACATACAATTTATGCATCTGTATAATAGTGTAGTCTATACTGTACTTTGTGCTGCTGTAAGAGCCCTAATAGCAAGAGGATAGTGGACCACTTTTGGCCCACTGATGGCAAAGCTGCTGGTCTGCTGGTGTTTTGCTCAGCATTTTCTGGGCGGCCCACCAGTGTTTAAGCAGAGTGATAGACAAAATTCCACTCCTCGCTCATTTTCCACTTACTATTTACTTATTTTTCCTTCCTTCATTTCTTTAGTTATCCTTTGTAAATTAGTTTAGTAAATAATTTTAATCTAACAGTGTCAGCAACAATTTACTATAAAATCCTTTTATATTATGTCTAGTCATTTTTTTCTCTCTCAGTTGTTTGTAATATTTGTCTATTTGAGTTTATGGTCTGAAATAAAAGGCCCTGTGCATTTAAAATCTATCTAATATTCTGTCTGTTGAGAGCTATGGTCCAACCCATCTGGAGATATGTCCTGTACATTTTGTGCCCACCTATTTGGATCTATGATGGAATCTGTTCTGTTCATTTATCTACAGTTTAATCTAAAGTCCTACGGCTATGGAGACATGTTCTGTTTAGCTACAATCCCACCCATTTAGGTGTATGTGCATCATTCTCCCCTGCATGAACGGACCCTCCTGATGATGCTGCTGCATTTTTTTAATCATTGACATTACTACTCCTGCTTTCCTTTCTTTCCACCTCTTATATTAATGGTCAAGTCTCATTTTCTGCTGTTATTGTTTGCTACCTGTTGTCAACCAGAGGAGGATGGGTTCCCCTTTTGAGTCTTGGTTCCTCTCAAGGTTTCTTCCTCTTGCTCTTAGGGAGATTTTTCTTGCCACTGTCGCCACTGGCGAAGCTCACTGGGGGCTTGGACCTGGATTTTTTTTTATGAAAAGCTGCTTTAAGACAATACCTGTTGTAAAAAGCGCTATATAAATAAACTTTTACTTGATTTAGAGCTCTAGCCTCATCCATCTGTTCTGTTCATTTAGCTATAATCCCACCCATTTGGAGTTATGTCTTTTCCATTTAGCTATAATTTGGTCCTACCTTGGAGCTATGTTCTGTTCATTTAGCTACAGTCCCACCCATTTGGATCTTCGTCTTGCCCATTTAGAGCTCTAGTCTCATCCATTTGGAGCTTTGTGTTTCCCATTTAGAGCTACGCTGTGCGTTTTTGACGCTACAGTCCCACATATTTGGATGTATGTTTGGGCCCATTTGACACTTTTGAGTGCTTTGGTTCGAGCCATGGAGGTGTGGCCTGTGCATTTGGTGCCCACCTATGAACAGAACATAGCTCCAAAGGGGTGGGACCATAGCTCAAATTATAGTTAACAGACATAACTCCAAATGGGTGGGATTATAGGTAAATGAACATAACAGATACAAGTAGGAGCTGCAGTTCCACCCATTTGGATCTGCGTCCCACCCATTTAGAGCTCTGGTCCCACGCATTTGGAGCTGTGTCATGTCCATTTGGAGCCACAGGCCCACCCATTTTGGAGTTGTCCCTCCCATTTGAAGCTGGCTCCGGTCAGCAGAGAAAGCCCTCTCTCCCCTTCAGCTGGAGCCTCGGGTTTATCTGGAATCCTCGCGGAAGTCATTGAGGAGCCGCGCGCCGTGAGGAGAAGGAGCGGTCCATCGCGGTCAAAAAAGCCCGGGGGGAGCGCGAGGCGAGGCGAAAAGCGCAGGGAACCCGGGGGGCTCGAGTCCACTTCGTTTTTGCACAGAGAATCGGCTGAGAGTTGGACAGGACTATGGCCATGTTCTCAGCTCTGGGGCTACTCTTCCTCTGCCAGCTTTTGGCATCATCACTTGCCCAGGTAAGGCTACTCCAACAGCACTACTCCAACAGTTCTCTTTCAGGCCTGCAGTAAAAGATGCAGATAGCCCGTGCTGTGGTCAGTTGAATGATATTAATGACTATAAAAGGTGCTTTAATGCAGATGAATGCTGTAAACCGAACGCACAGACGGTTTTAGTGCGTCTGTTGGTATAAAATACATTTTGCTTGGCCAAACTGGTCAGCGAATTTGAGTGAAACTGAGTGGTTTGTGGGTGTGAAGGCTAATATTTACACGCTCGCTTCACTTAAAAGGGCTTTTCTGCACACACTTGTGAAGTTTGTGAAGTTGGTGCGCTGTGGAATGCAGTGCGCAGCTCACTGGCCTCTCCACAATGGCACCATTGTTCCAGGGGTCTCTCCAACTGCCCCGTGCAGTCACATTAGAGCATAAAATATGTGTGTTTATAATAAATACAGTGTAAACGAAGCGTTTTATTAACAGAAATCTTCAGCTTGTGATTGCATGTAAAGTTAAACACGTGCGTAATTTGGCAACTTTTTGGCGCAAGGGTGCGCATTAAAGAAGTCTGTGGGCACCAGGACTTGTTTTTGTAAAGTTCTACACATAAATCGAATATAATCGATTCATTTTATTTGAAAAATTACTGAGAAGCGTACTGAACGTGCTAGAGCTTGTTTTTTATTATAAGGTCAAAGTCCACACAGAATTAAAATGTTTATGCACAAGACGTCTGAATGTTTAGATGGGTTTAAAAAGTATTTTAGATGTTTGAGTAGATTTTAAAACGATGAACACTTTTGTGTGCAGCAGAGACCAGGTCCTCGTGGGGCACCTGGACCTCCAGGACCACCGGGACCCCCAGGGAAGGATGGCATTGATGTGAGTGAACTGTGAAATCACTTAAGTTTGAATGATGATTCTTTATTTTTGATGTTAATTGCTGAGCCGTTGATTGAGAAGTTCTATAAGAAACAAGCATTTATAACCTGGTGTAGGGTTTGCTGATGAGCTGAGGAGCTGAATCAGATGTATTAGAGCAGAAGGACACTAAAGTCTGCAGCACAGGGGGAATCAGGAGACACTGTGATACATTTGAACTCAAGCATCTTAATGTGTACGTGGTGCTCACGGACATATATGTCATGTTAGTGTTTCTCTCAGTAGATTTATCTTGATTTAAGATAAATATCATTGCTGCTTTATCTCTGATGGTAACTTTATTAGAAGATTTTATTCCAAGTAATTTTGGACCCTTTCTATTGGTCCATCCATCATGAAATATTTACCCAGTGTGAATTACAGCTGATGTTTTCAAATGGTAAGATTTTAATATGACAGTGATGATATACAGTCATAAAGTTTGAACACTCAAATGGCAAGTTTCTCTATAGAGAACGCACTTAAATATGGCAAATTTTACTACACAGTTTATATTTATTTGCCTAACATATTGAAAAAAAAAAAAACAAAATACAAAATGTGCCATAACTTTTGCAAAGAACTTATTCTATGTTCTGTTTTTTTCCCCAATATGTTAAATTCAGCAAATAAGCAGTTATTCTGCATTAAAATTGTATTTATTTTCACTACGAAAATCCATATGATATGTAGTTTGTCCAGGGGTGCCAAGACTTTTGCATACGGCTCTTTTACGGTACATTCTTTTTAATCCGAATGAAAAAATGATCCTTCAGTCGCTACACTAAGTGTAAATGTCTTGAAGCAGTGAAGAGTTTATCAGTCAGACTGTATGACTTTATTGACTTTATGCTGGTAATTTATACTGAAGGCTCCTCCTTCAAAAGCGTAGAGCTCATTTCAGCACCGCTGATAGGTGTAGCTGGGCAGTGACGTATTTCAGATTTATGTTTGCCTTCTTTAGAGTTTTTATTTAATTTGAGAGGTTGGAGGTGTTGGGCTGTTTGATATTACCATAAATATTTTCCCTTCATTCCTTCAATTGAAACCTTTCTTTGAATTTGAAAACACGTTGAGGTTTGACCCTCACTTAAAATTTAAACAGGAATTAATGAAACTAAAATAAAAAGTTTATTAGAAACAATAAGATAATAATAATGTACAAAATAAGACAACATTGTTCAATATATCGTCGCTGTCCAAAAGATTTTGTCATTTTTTGACGGAATTTGAGAAAATCTGTTGTTCTTTACATTGTGAGAAAATTCCATGAATGGGCCAAGAGAGAAATGATGAAATAAAATCTCTTTACATCGTCTCAAATTAAAAGTAAAGTTGCCATTTTCTTTGGATAGCTGTAACAATATAGAAATTAGCATACAGTATCGGTGTTATCTGCTTTGCTGCATGTGTTGTTCATTTGCATGTGTAATGTTTTAATGCCCACTTGCAGGACTTGTTATGTTGAAGAGAAAATGCGGTTTAGTTTACTAAGAAAATAGTGAATGTTTCCTCAGTAAATGTAGAGCAGCATAGCAGAGCAGCCTGGCAGGCTGGACACACAGAGGGCTATTCATACTGCCCCCAAAATCAAACACGGCCTTCTACAGTTACCCACCCCCCCCAACCCCCACCCAACCCCCTCTACACGTCTCTAACTTATCCCATACTCCTTCTCCTTCTCTACCTGCCTTCCACCGCGCCCCCATCACTTTGGGCCTCTCAGCTTTTGACTTCTGACTTGTTCACTTTTCTCCTTCTTGAAGTTCTGCAAATGTTTGAACACCTCTGGTCAAATTCCATGTTGTTGTTGATGTGACATTTTCCTGCAAATTTTAGGGCACAATTTCTATTTATCAGCTGAATTTAATATATTGGAAAAATAAAATATACAGTATAAATTGTGCCAACTAATGTGCTTTTTTTGGTTACATATTCACAGTTTTTGAGCTAAAAACACAAAACTTTGCAGGATTGTAGTGCCTATGCGGAAATAGTGTGCTTGTCCTTTTTTCATACAGTGTTTGTTAAAATGCGATTTGTATCCTTTAAGAAATGAACGGCGCAACATTGAGAAAATTCAAATGTAACTTCCACAAATGATGTCATAAAGGACAACACACACACTGCCCCTCATAGACATTACATACACTCACACACATACGAGCTCACATATATACACACATATTAGCAACCACCTGGGACACCAGAGCAGCAGCCCAGCCATATTTTAGTAAAAAATTCATAAGACATGTTAACTTATTTTACATAGAGAAACGTAATTTGGCCAAGGGTGTTCAAACTTTTGCATACGACAGTATGCAAGATTTATTTATTTATTTATTATTTATTTAAAACACTTTTTCCAGATTACACATATTACACCAGGAATAGTCTAGGCTGCCCCTGTGAAAATGAAATATTATCATAGGATGTAAATATTCCAAAATACAAATAGAAACAATTATATTTTTAGTATATTCTTTTTCAGTGGGGTGGGGAGGTACAATATTACTTTACTTAAGTACATTTTCTTGTTATGCAATACAGTGTTTTGTTTTTCTGAAGTTTTATAAGTTGGAACAGACTAAAAAGAGTGGCAGATATAAAAAGTACTATGTAAAAATACAATGTTTTTGGATGTTTTTTAAGTGTTAATAATGTGTTAATAATAAAGTGTGATAATATTAACGATATACTCACTGTACAGTAATTTATCATGACAACTTTGAATTCTGCCAAATCTCCCACCTCTTTTTAGTAAAGCTGATTTGTGGACAAAAACAGCAAAGGCCTGTTAAACCCTTGAATCCTAGACCTACTATTGTTTTTAATCTTAAAATACGATAATGCAGAATAAATAGTGAGTAATGTCGGTAAATTATTTAATAGTAATACTACAAAACATTTAAGTTGTGTTCTAATGAGAGAGAAACTTAAGTGTGGGGCTATTTTATATCACCTTCTATTCTATTCTATTCTATTCTACTCTATTCTCCAGTCTCAGTGTTATAGTCCAGTATGGATGATGAGGAGAAGGTTGAAGCTCTTTATTTTTCAGATATTTTTATTATGCTTCTAAAACTTTGAAAGTCTTTTTGTTAAGATGCTCTGCACCTATTAGTGTTTCCACTAATCCCTGAGTATCCAGCCCTCAGTGGCCTGGATCAGGCATGCTAAATCAAGTTTTTCTCCAAATGGGTTGGACTGTTCTGAACTATTTAACCTTAAAAAGTGGTTTATTAGTGTTAGTACATTTTGCAAGTTTCTCCTAATAAAAGTAACGGCAAAATTAATATATTTGAACATGTCCCATCTTACACTGTTTCAAACTTTAATGACAAACAGACCAATAAAAACACTCCAAAAATGCAGCAATGGCCTAGCAACACCTTAGGAACCACCTGGGATTCCACAGCTGTGGCATATCAACATCTTAGCAACCAACTGGTATAACATAGCAATGCCTTAGCAACTGCCTAGAATACCATTGCAGTGGCACAGCCACACCTTAGCAACTGGCTGGGATAAAAAAGCAACTACCTGGGATGCCATTGCAATGGCCTAGCAACACCTTTGGAACCACCTGGGATAACATAGCAACACCTCAGCAACCACCTAGGATACCACTGCAATGGCCTAGCAACACATTAGTAATCACCTGGGATAACACAGTAACACCTTAGCAATCACCTGGGATACCACTGCAATGGCCTAGCAACACCTTAGTAACCACCTGGGATAACATAGCAACACCTTAGCAACCACCTGGGATACCATTGCAATGGCCTAGCAACACCTTAGTAACCACCTGGGATAACATAGCAACACCTTAGGATTCCACAGCTACGACTTTGTCAAGCCAACTCAATGTTCATTTATACATTTTTTCCTTTTTTTCTTTCCTGTGTTCTCTGTTGGAGATATGAAGCTTTGATCAGACAGTGACGATATGCAAACATAAATTCAAATTCGATTTTATAACAGCCGGATTAAATTTTAGTCAGACTTTCACTAAACATGCCATCAAAGTTAGAGATCAGAGACATTGTTAAAAAAAACTGTGGCAGAATTTTTTTTACAAAAATGTATACAAATAAACACAACTGTGTTTACTCCACAGGGAAAGCCAGGCCCTGCCGGACTTCTTGGAAAGCCTGTGAGTATTTCACCAGATCCTGTGGATTTAAAGCTTTCAGAATGAAACCGCCTGTTCTAGAGCTGCACGTGGCTTGGGACGGCTGTTTTAATGAAGTGATTGGTCGACAAGATTGACAGATCATATCACGCTATGTCCCTTTTGCCATTTTTACTTTAAACCCCCAACATGTACTATTAAAGAATTCATAAACAGTGAACAGTTCTGATTTAACCTTTTGGGATTGAACTTATTCAAATCAATTTATTTCACTATCTACATTGAATTTAATGAATTTTGATGAAGTGTTTTTTATTTTGGCTGTAGGGTCCTAAAGGAAAAGCTGGAACCCCAGGGACAGCTGGGGCTCCCGGCCTGCCTGGCCTTCCGGGAGTGGACGTAAGTCAGAACCCATCTCACTAACTAAGATTAATGCATAATGTAATCTACAAATTTAGTATTTCCGGGAAATGTCAAGATCAAATTCTTAATTTTTCCAGGGTGTGATGAATTCGGAAATTGGGGTGGGGGGCGTTGTTCATGATGCCTCAGATTAAAACTGTAACCTCCCCAAAGGAAGTAGAGACAAATTGTTGAGGCTGGTTCATAAAAAATTACCTGCAAAAAACTAATTTTAATAGTGAACAGTAAAGTGTGTCTCATCTGCCATGTGGGCTGCATTGGGCCACAGCATTTCTTAAGTATTGTACGTATCTAAGAAAAGCTTCTTGTGAATTAGCTAGCTCAGTCTTTAATTAAGATGGAACTGTGTTAACAGCCCAGTGAACTCATCTGTCCTGCCAGCTGGCTGATGTAGTTTAGGTTACTTGTGTAGAAAGCAGAGATGCGGGAAGGTGTTTTAAGTTGGGGATGCTGAACTTTTAAGAAGCATATGGGTGATGTAGATGATGACATCATGCAAAATGATTTGCATTTTTTTGCATTATTATTATTTCCATTATTTTGATAATTTACATTAAACAGAATGTGTCAATGTGGTTTCATGTGGCAAGATACTACACTATATACAAATTACACAAATATACACAAAATACAAATCATTATTAACTTTTAAGGTTTAAAAAACAATTTTAGGTAGTTTTTGGGTTCAAAACTGGCCCATAACTCTGCATATACTTTCTCACCAACCTGCGTGTGGTTTACTGACGCGCCCACAAAGCGCCCAGCAGTTGGTGAGGGAAGTGACTCGGCTCACTGTAATAAACCTACAGCATAAACCTAAACAGTACAGCTACTGCAGAATTTGAAAATATATAAGTAAAACAGAAAAGCATGAATTCCACGATAAAACGAGCACAAATTGGTCTTTACTATGCTCAAATGATTATAAAGTTAGGATCTCTCTATTATTATTATTGTTATCGTTTTTAGCAGTTGCAATCTTAAAACCTGGGGGTGCTGCAGCCCCCTTAGCACCCCCAGTTCCCACATCCCTAGTAGAGAGTTGCTTCAGTATATGAAACTGATAATCCCCTAACGTTAGCTGGTAAATTTATCCTGAAAGCTAACTAGCCACTAGAATGCTAGCTGCCACTAGCATGGTCGCTCTACCACGCTCACCATCTTGTTCTGTAGCAGAGCTGCTTTTGTTGCACTAGATTTTGTTTTGTGCCACTAACAGTGAAAGTGCAATGAGTTCTGTATTTCAGGATTGATGCTCAGAGCCAGCTAAGTTTAAGAATTTCACTAGCTGAGAAGAATTAGCCATTAAAAAGCTTTTGGGAAACAAAACAAAGCTTTGCTCATTACAAGCTTTTATAAAAGAAAATAAAGCAGTGCAGCACTCAGTTCTACAGCATCATACCATTAGAATATCATGAGTCTTTGCTTAATAGGTCTGTTAACAAGCTAAAAAATGATGCATCTCATACTTTTTTAGGGTTTGCCGGGTCCCGATGGTCCAGCAGGGAAGGATGGACCCCCAGGGCAGCGAGTAAGTTGTCTCTGACTGTCTGTATGAGTCTCCTGTGTATACGCCTCATTGAGTTTTACTGCTCTCTAAGACAACAGATCAGCCTTCCACTGACCCTAACATGCAGACACTTATGATAGTAAGCAGTAAAGCTTTGCGAGCTATTTGCTGTTGTTCACTACTATCCATTCATTTTTACACTGAAACAAACAATAATGGTGCTTTGAACTTAACTCGGTTCAGTTGTGTCAGTCAGTTGCACATCAGTAAAATATGTTTAATCAACACAAGCTGTCTTTAAGTTTACTTACTTTGGCAAAGATTGTTGGTGTGCAACCATTTGACACATTTGGATCACCATTTTTTTGTGTTTTCACATTTGCATATTGGAGGTGAATTATGTTTTTGGATGAAGTGGAGATCTTTTAATTCCCCACTGTTGTCCTCTCTTTGAGACGCTGCAGGAAAAAAGGTCACATGACTGAAACTGTAGTTACATGTGCTCAAAATACGAGCAGTCTATTAGGCCAGAAAAAAAGCGATGTTACATATTTAGAAAAGTTTAAGCTGAACATCTACAAAGCATCTACAGTGGACAGTGTGTGTATTTACCATATCTCCCCTAGATTCAGTGCAGTGTAGTATTACTACACAAAATTGTTTTAAAAATACATTATATGTGTAAATACACTGCATCATACATTCTCTACACATTGTGTCTAATTGTGATTGTAGGAAGTCAGGAAATCATTTATAGGCGTTTCATTTGTAGACAAGAGTTCATGTGTGACTAAATGCTTTACAGTTCATAATGAGTCAAAGAATAGTTTGCATATATTTCTGTAGAAATGTAATGGAATAACTAAATAGACTTTTTGTTGTACAGTCTTTTTTGTATCAACACCAAATGCAGTTTGGACTGTTAGTAGTATTAATAGATTCACGTACGATTCTAAGGCTTTGTGGTGAATGCTATAGGATGTTGACTGCTTATGTCTGGAAACATCCAGCAGAGGAAGCTCTCACTGGGTATATTCATTGATAAAATGCCATCATACTTTAGCTTCACTTCTTTTCTTTTAACGTTTCCAGGAGCTCAACACAGAATTCAATAAAACTAAAACTAGCTGAGACTAATACATCAGTTTGCAGAAAAAAAAATAATGAAATTCTATGATAAAAGTGTAGTGTGAGTAGATGCTAGATGACTACGCTGCTACATTCGACACAAACCAGCTCGCCTCCAATCAGATCTGCATGGAACGTGAGATCTGAAATTTAGTGGCAAAATCTGAAAATAGATTTAATAAACTGAACACTAGGAAGCAAACATTACCCTGCCAGTTACTTCCTAATGTAACCTTTTTCTGGAATGTATCCTTGGATATTCTTGATTTACACTATGGTTGTGGAAGGTGGAAGGTCCATTGGATGGTCATGTTTGATCATGTTTTCTGGCAGTATGTCATGTTCTGCTACCTTGCATGCGTATTTGTAATTGAGTATTTCCATTTGCTTTAGCTGCAGCTGATTGACACACATAACAAGCAGATGATGGACAGTTATTGCTGCACTATATAATTTTTTGTTAAAACTAAAAGAAGTATTACTGAGTAAGGAGAATAAAATCATCAAATTCATCCATTCAGGGAAGGAGGCCAGAGCACAACCCACGTAACAAAATGTTCTTCCGCACATTGCATGCAACTACACATTTCCATCAGAGAGGTCTCCAAATTCTCAAAACTTACATAGCTTTAAGTACAGGATTGTATGTACAGATCCACACGGCTTTGTCAAAATTTTGGATGTATTCCAGCAACATAAAAACACACAGGGGTTTTATTGTGTGAACATTCCCTGACGAATAGACCCACAGATATGGTCCAAAACTCTGTTACAGGTTTTGTTATGACAGCAATGAAATGCAAGTATAATACTTCCTCAGTTATCAGAAGACAAAAAACACCTCCTCACCCTCCTTTCTCAGAAGTGTCAGCATGGTTTAGCCTCTGCTAACTCTGTTTTAGTTTCTTCGTTAAAGTGTCTCTGGAGGTCACGGTAGGTGAATCGTGTGGGTAGAAAAGCTAGTCCTGAGGATTGGGCTAAAGCTGGGGCCTTTAACCGCGCCTGTCGGCCCAGATTTACTCATCCCGCTGACGGCTCTTTGTGGGAGGCTTTTTTAACGAGCAATCAGCTGACTTTAGTCGAATTTCTCTGGATGGAGGCTGTGCCTGTACTTCTAATCCGGTAAAGAATGTTAAAGCTTCCCACCACACGCTCAGAGTGCTTAGGAAGGAGCCAGATCGGCTTTAGCAAAAATATTTTGTTAACCTGCAAGGGTGGATGCAGGGCTGTTGATATGGAAGTGCCAAGTGAGGTGCAGTGCTCTAAGCTGATGGTAAATCTAATGGATAAACATGCCATGTCATATAGTAAAGGAACATTGTCATAAAACATGCCTGCGAAAACCTCCTTGCAAGGAGGGACCAACAAACTGCATGGACTGAAAGGGAGTGGGGGGGAGCAACATGAACATTAACTGATATATACACTATATGGCCAACCATATATGTGGACACCCATCCTAATTATTGAGTTCAGGTGTATTCACCGTTAACAGGTGTGTGACTCTAAATGTAGCACTGTCCTAGGATGACAACTTTGCCACAAATCAGTTTGTGAAACATTTGCCCTGCTTGATCTGCCCCACTCAACTGTAAGTGCTATTATTGTGAAATGGAAGTGGCTAGGAGCTACAACAGCTCAGCCACGCAAACAGAGTGGGGCCGCAAAGTGCTGAAGTGCACAGCGCATAAAATTGCCTATCCTCTGTTGCATCACTCAATACACAGTTCCAAACTGCCTCTGGAAGCAACATTTGAACAAGAATTGTGTGTCAGGAGCTTCATAAATTGGATTACAATGGCAGAACAGCTGCACACAAGCCTAAGATCACTTTGTGCAATGCCAAGCGTCGGCTGGAGTGGTGTAAAGCACGCCGCCACTGGACTTGGGAGCAGTGGAAACATGTTCTCTGGAGTGATGAATCACACTTCACTATCTGGCAGCCTGATGGACGAATTTGGCTTTAACAGATGCCAGGAGAAAGTTACCTACCAGAATACATAGTGCCAACAGTAAAGTTTGGTGGAGGAGGGGTTTTCAGGGTTTGGGCCCCTTAGTTCCAGTGACAGGTGATGTTAATGCTACAGCATAGACAATTTTAGACTATTATATGCTTCCAACTTTGTGGCAGCAGTTTGGGGAAGACCCTTTTCTGTTCCAGTATGACAGAGACCCTGTGCACAAAGCAAGCTCCATGAAGACATGGCTTGACAAGTTTTATTGTGGAGAAACTCCAGTGGCCTGCGCAGAACACCTTTGCGATACACTAGAACATTGATTTCGAGCCATGCCTTCTCATGCTGGTCAACCAACTTGGTCAATTTGGTCCAGCTGGGAGATGAGCATACCCTATGCTGGTCAACCAGCTAAACTGATCTACTAGCTTATCCAGCTGACTGACAAGCAAAGGGTATGTTTTTGCCAAGTTCAGCTGGACGTCCAGCTTGACAACCACATAGACCATCTAAGACCAGCTTCGACTATTTGACACCAGCTACTGGCAAAAGCCGGTCTTAGCTGAACTTTTCAGCATGGTGGTGATGGTGATTATAGTTGTTCTTATGTTTAAAACATTACATGAGGTAGCTGTCAAGCACCCACTCTGCCAAATTATCAGTTAACAGTTTTTACATTCTTTACTTTACTTTCTTTTCTGCACTAAATACCCCCTTTATATTTTCACCATCTCTACTCACCCTCAACTCACTTTGCTAATAGTTTACTAATAGACAATAGATATGCACCTGTTTGTTGCTACATCATCATTCTGATGCTGTTAGCTAGACAGGCTAGCCATATTTGCTATGTAACTTTAGCCAGCCTAGTGTCAGGTGGCTGGCTGGCTGCTTTTGGTTTATTCTCTCATTAGGTAGCTCCATCACTAAATGACAATACTGTAAGTTAGCATCCAGCTAGACGTTGTTCTGAGGATGCTGTATAATGGAATGAATGGAGGAAGTGGTTAGAGCAGCGTTTTCTTACAGTTCATACTGTGAGCTGTGAGCCAGGCTGTAAGCAGCACCTGTTTCAGAAAGGTAGCATGTTTACTTGCAGTGAATAGTGGCTTTGCAGATACATTTCTTAAGGCTAATGAGTGGTGCAACTGTCTAGGTGTTGGTCCTATTATCAGGGAATCGCAAGTTTGATCGCCAGTGATGCCACAGTTATTTGCCCGTGTGTCAAATTTGATGTGAGATTTGAGATCGTACATGAGGGGCTGATATACCCGTCATCTGCCTCTCACCGTGTGGAACTGGTGGATTCGTGTGTCCGTCTACATTCAGTGTGAAACTGACCAATGGACACTCAGGAAATCACTAAGCACTGACCATCACGCCGAAAACCCTTCGTTCTTCAATCAGTCCACATTGGAGACACATGTGAAATGGAGTACAGAGAGTTTACAGCTGCTGAAGTTGCTGCTGTGGTTTTGAAAGTAGTGATGAAGATAACGGAGCATTTTAATATGAAACATATGAGTATCATGTTATATGAAGAGAATTTAAGAAGAGATGCACAAATCGAGAAAATGCCCTCAGACCACAGTGGGTTAATAGTTTGTAAGTCCTGGCTAAGCACGTTCTGGCTACTGTGCATGCTCAGGCCTTTCCTGCTTGTGGCTTTACCAGCGAGATGATTAGATCGTTTTATTGAAAGGTGGTATTTTGCACGTAAATTGTACGACGTTGAGGGTTAAGACCTTTCTGATTCATTTTCAAACCAGTGAACAGTCTGCTCCTCCTTTATAATGTCTCTGGCACAATGCTAGCCAGCACAGGTACTGATGTAACAGAATCGGCTGTTAGCGTTTGGCATATTCACTCTCAGTGTGTAGTGGTAAATGCTGGATAGGAAATCCAAACAAAATGAATCAATACAGTCCTGTGGCGAATTTATCCTAAAGAAACACTCACTCACACTGTGCAATGTTATTAACTTACTGTAGGTTAGTACAGTGTTTGAGTAGTTTATATATTTATATATAGTTTATATAATTTATATTCTCTGGACTATATTGTGCCCTCATTATAATAGCAGAGTGATAATCGCTAAAATATTATATGATAGGATGTAAATATTTACTCATTGTAGCTCAGCTGGGCTTCTCATCAGACATCACTACACTATGCTCAGTAAATCTGGCCCAGAATCATTCAGACCAGTGGCAGCATCATAGGGCACAAACAGTCCAGACCCCAAAATGTAACTTTAGATGTTGAAATCTTATTGATAAATAAACCAAAAAACACAGATAAAAATTAACATGATGAAAGTTTGAAATTCTTGTTTGACAACTCTGAACGTGGCTTGTATTGGGCTAATTAAAGTTATGTTGAACTTTATTGTTTTTTTTATTATTCAAAGAGGTTTTAGAGTGTTGTGTTTTTTCTTGTTCTGAGGTCGATGCTTAACAAACATTTCATAGTTTTGGTTACTGCTGGGTTCACTCCCCTCTATGGGAGTTTCGCCTGGCCCACCCACACTGAAAAAAGAACTGCACTGAATTTAGTTGATTCTAAAGTGTAAATCATTTCCACATAAATATAATATATCACATCAACACTACTGTTGTCAAAAGTAAATAAACAGAAAGAAGTTTGTTAATGGAATATATTTTATGAGTGTAAATAATGTACATATCTGAATCAAGTAAATTCACTGTAGCTCTCTTTACAGCAGTCATAGAAAAAGAAGACATGAAATCTCTCTCTCTCACCCCACTAAGAAAACATGTAGTGTACACAGGCTGAAAGTCAGCAGGGGGCTATGGTCACACTCAGATGTAAATTGCAATCGATTTCTCTCTTTCGACACCACACAGTCAGTCCAAACACAGCTGAGGGCCGTCAGCGCAGCATTAGTGAGAATACATCAAATACTTTGATGAAACTTTGATTTTTGTTTACATTTTCCCATCGTGAAGCTGATGAAAGAGTGAAATCTGACTCTCCCAGCCTATTACGCTGCGTTCAACACATTAGCATTTCAGAACATCTCCCACATTACTCGAATCCTCTACAGGAAACAAACAGCGGGAGCAGTAAACAGCTGTGTTTTCTTGGAAGTTACAGTTCTGCTTCATCTCACTTCAGCTCTCATGTCTAATGACTGTCTAAGATGTACAAGATTCTGTATCTGTTGGAAATTTTAACATTTTTTGCACTTTTGCAGGGTGATGCAGGACCTCCTGGACCACCTGGACCTCCTGTAAGTAGCTTATTATCACAACCCTGCAAGAACAAACACAGTACTGTGCAAAAGTCAGAGACCACCCTTTGTTTATTCACTTTACAGTCAAAATGGGTGTTAAGATTTTCAGGAGATATAAGGAATAAGATTTTTAGATTATAAGATCCACTTGTATAAGGAGGTAGAAAGACAAAGTAAAATAAGTAGAAAAAAACAGAAGTTTCCAAAACTGGAGTTCAAAAACTAATTAAAAGCTACAGAGTAAATGAGTCTCCTAACAACCAACCAGAAGACCTGGTAGACACCAAAACTGCCCCTATCAGATAAACAGCACTTAAAGCTTTCCTCTTTGAGAGAGAGGAGAAAATCAAGCTGCTTCAGATCTGAAAACATCCACAGGTGTTTCTGTCCATCCTTCCACTGTGAGAAGATAACTCAGCACTATGCGTCTGAAAGGATGTATAGCTGTCAAGAAGCCTCACTGAGAAAAGGAGACAGACACATCAAACAAAGAAGCTGAACAATGGACTGACCACCCCAGAGTCCAGACCTCAGCATCACTAAATGTGTTTGATTACTTCAGAAAATGATCAACCAACTTCTAAAACTGAACTTTGCTTGACTTGAAAGTAAATAAATGAAGGGTCTCTGACTTTTGCACAGTGCTGTGTGTATATAGTTTATATTTGTTTTTATTTTACAGTCTGATGTTCATGATTTCTGTATATGAAACATAATAAGCCTCTGCATGTGTTTCTTAGGGTAGAGGGAGAACAGGAGCTGCTGTGAGTACTTGTTATTAATCATCATCATTGATCAATGTATTGATTCATTAATTAATCATCAGTTATCCTGTCAATTATTATGATGCTTTATTACTGAGAGATAGTTGATGTAGTTATACAGGACAGGCCTGTGAGTGTATGTGTGTATGTGTTCACTATATCAGGGGCTTCCCGGAGCAAATGGACTGCCAGGAGGACCGGGACCTCAGGGACCCCCGGTGAGTTTTACTCTCATGTGCATTTTTATTCATCTTCAAATAGTGACAAAAGTCAGCCAGCACTAGTTGCCATTAACCGAAAGAGGAAAGGAAGTCAAACAGAAACCCATCACCAGCTTAAGCCCTATTGGAGCTGGATTAGTTTTAGCAGAGGAGGTCCGGTGATGTATTTTGTAAGAGATTTGAATGGCCGATTCGTACGGGATAACAATTCTGTGTGTCTTCCCCAAAGTACCTCAGATAGCCCGGATCAAAGCGAAATAGACTGGATGTCTACTTCATCATTAGTATTAGCATTAAATGGATCCACACACACAAACAATAAAACATTAAAAAATAAGTTAATTCCAGATACTGAACAGTCCAAGCCTGCCCAAAAACAGGGAGCAGCCTTATGTCTGCAGAATTGAATTTTTACTGTTTGCATGCAGGCACCAGACCTTTAGCCAGCCCATTAACAAGTGGACGGTCACAATTACGTAGGCCAGACTGATGCCAAGATTAGGCCCAGCCTACATATGATGTGACAGGTGTGACAGACATGACCAGAAATAGGCAGAACAGAATGTTCTTTCATTACACAGCAGTACAATCCTTCATTCTCCCCTTAGAACATACTGTAAAGTGTATGTTCTTGCAAGCTTAATCTATTCTTTGCTTGTACAGTGAAATACGGTAGTATTCCCTCTTTCTGCACATCCTAAGACAGGCCTCTTTCCTCAGTCCGCATACAGGCAATTTGGGAAATGAAGTGTTTCCATGTTTATAAGGAACGTCTATGCTGTTGTAGGTGTAAGCACCAGAGTAATCTGAGGCCAAAATAAATGACAATAGTTACTATTCTGGTATACTGGTGCTACAAAGGGGAATACATAAGTGAGCAAATGCTGTAAGACCCCAAAAAACATCTTCAAATATGTTACCAACCCAGTTAAAGATCTTATCAAAAGGTCCTTCCAGATCAGGGTCCAGAATAATTCTATGAAGATCTTCAATGTATTTATCAATACTAAATATAACACAGCACTAAACACATTACATAGCAGTACATTCCTTCGGTACAATAGCTTTAGGCTAGTAAAGTGGGCTCATTCAACTGAATAGAAATCAGGACAGAAAACGCTCTGCTCTGAATGGCTGACAGACTAATTGTTTATATACACAAAATATAATTATATACAAAATCACAATTTAAAGAGTGCAACATTCAAACAGCAGGAGCTGCGTTTTTATTATAGTCTACAATATTAACAATGTTGTCTTAAGTGGAACATTTAAACTAATAACATGGACCTTGTGACCCACCTGTAGATGTGTTAGACAAGTCTGAAGCAAGCAAACGTCCAGGGGTGGATTTAATAATTCTGGGGCTCTAGACAGGAACGGTGCCCCCTATACACATTTTTAAATTAGTTGAGGTTTTGTGTTCCTGGGTGACACAAAGTCTACATTGCAAAAAATGACATCTTGGCAAGTGAAATTGTTTTAAATTAAATATTTATAATTTTGATGGTATATATTATAATATTGCAACATTGTTTAACTTGCTTTTAGACTTTATTATTCTTCAGTAATTTTATAGGTGAAATTATCTCACTATATTGGCAGATTATTTACCTTGTTTTAAAAAAATAATGCTTGAAACAGACATTATTTGCCAATATAGCAAGAGAATTTGGTGAGGTCCACACTTAAAAGAGAGGTTCTTCAAAGTTCTTTAGTAAAGAAAATGGTTCTGTGTAGAACCATGAACACAAAGAACCCTTTGCATGATTAAATGGTTCTTTGCATCATTACAGCGTTCTTCAAACTGATGGAGAATGTGCTGTAGAACCCTTTTTGGTGAAGATGAAGTACTTATGCAGTGCTTTCAAGCTTGATCTTTATGTCTTTATGTCACTTTATGAGTTGGGAAATATGCTAATGATTATGCACAGATGCAGAAATAAATCATTCTATGAACATTTATTTCGCACATTTCCATTCAATTAAAAATAGTGCCAGCATATATAAACTCATTTTTTAGTGTGTTCAGACTGACACTCAATTATTAAAGGGTCCATATCATGGAAAACTGAAAATGTAAAATCTCACACAGTCTGCTAAGCTAAACTAAGCTGCCAAATCAATTTTGTGATGTCACAAAAACCGACACATTTACATGTGCTATTCAGCCTACAGCAGCTTAGCCACTCTCACTGAAGTTATAAGGAGTATAAGGGAACGAGCCAATACAGATTAGCCAATATATTATATAGCCAATATACTTCCAATGAAGAGAGGTTGGAAAGTGCTCATGGAAAAGTGAATGTTGTTGGTACATAAAACCACACAAATATTATATGGGGATTTCAATACAAAACAGTAGACTATCAGCCCTTCTTTTCTTTTTATCTTTATCTCTTTTTCCAAATAAGCTGTGAATATTTGTGGTCTGTTTATATAGGCTGCCTTTGACGTAACAACGATGAGGCAGCAGATCTACCTTAAATAGCTCAGTAATTGAGATGAACATCCCATGTGAAAGCTCTTCTGATCAGGAAAAGTTGGCCTGATTTCAGCCTATTCAGTCGGAGCCACACAGCAGGGGCTTAAACAGCAGAAACCAGCTGTAATTTTGTCTGGAAATACATCAGATGGCGGTTTCATGCGTTGCCGTGATTTATAGCTGGAATCACCGTCCCAGTTTAGAGTCTTTAATAAAGGGAATGGTTCTATAAGGAACCCAGAGTTCTATATAGAACCATTTCATGTCTAAATGGTTCTTTGCATGGTGAAATGGTTCTTCAGATTGATGAAGAAGGTGTTGTATAAGGTTGTATATAGAAGCTTTTTGAAAATGGTTCTACATAGCACCAAAAAGGGTTCTGCTGTTGTTACAAGCTTGACATCTAGAACCATTTTTAAACATTTCAGTAATATAAAGAGAATTTGGAATTAGATTAAAATGTGTGTTTAGATGAGTTTTTAAACCCACCAAGACTTTGAACAGATTTAAACTGTTAAAGGTTTACAAACTTTAACAAGGTCCTATTTTGTCTTATTTCTCATTAGTTCTCCTCACATTATTTATTTATTTGCTTTGCTATAATGTTATCCTCAGGCTCAATCCCTGCAGAGGTAAAAATTATGCCTTAAAATAAATAAAATGCAGATATATTAGTACGTAACCCTGTGTGACTTAAACATTCTGATCTTTCGGAGTTCAATAAACACATCACCAAATATCGGTTTATAATATCACTCAAATCTAAATAACATCCAACACTGATTATCTTATAAGCAATTATCTGCTAATACTGATATGATTCTGATATCACTGTGCATCCCATACAACTAATAGAAATTCAGAAATAAAGATTTCCAGTATGAACTTTTCATATTACACTGTGAATTACAGTGTAAAACAGGCCGCTTATAAATATTGTTGTTTTATTATGGGAATAACTGTATTATTTAGTAGTTGATTTTATTGACAGAGCTTGTAGAATAGCGGGGCATCTTCACAGGCCACCCATAGCAGTTTATCTTTGTAATTGTAATTTATCTTTGTATTTTCTCATTAGTGAAGCACTTTGAATGGCCACAGTGTATGAATGTTATACAGATAAACCTGCCTAAAGTGTTTTTGTCTGCTTCGTTCCAGGGACCTGAGGGTCTTCCAGGACTTCCTGGTCTTTCAGGTCCAGATGGGCCACCTGTAAGTACTGCACATGTCAAGTAAGGACAGCAATGTCTGTTAAATTCATACTGATGAAAAGAAAAGAATTTTATAAACTGGGGTCCAAAAGTCTGAGCTCTGGTGAAAACACTGTTTTGCATTCTTCTCTAATTTAAAACAAAGTTTTTCATTACAAATGATATAACCAGCATAACAGACGTTTTTAGAGCAATAGTTTTTAGTGTTTGTCACCCTTCTGCTTTAACGACAGCAGGACTCAAGCTGGCATCACGAACAGTGACAAAAGCTCCAGTGGAAAAGACAAAAAAAATAACTTACCTTATGTATAAAGGCCTTAACATGGTCAGTGTCACACATTTGCTTAAATTTGAGTAGTGACCTAGAAAAAGTGCCAAATCATAAAAATTCTTTATTTTAATTGTCATAACTTTTCTTTGTTTTACCTTTTTCAGAATTTTAAAACTTTCTGTTGTTTATTTCCAGGTTTAAATGAAAAACAACCATGTGGTCTTAGACTGTTTGACCCCACAGCCCCTAGCTGAGCATTGTAACCCTGAGCAGTATAGTGCTATTCAAAAAGCAAACCAAATCTTGCATTTGGCTGTATAGTTATATACAAAATTTTGGACACCCCTGGTCAAATTCCATGCTTTTGTTGATTTTCTAAGGGTAAATAAGTGAACACATCCTCTACAGAGACACACTTCTGCACATTTTAACACACGGTTACTGTTTACTTGCTGAATTTACAGAATATAAATAATATAACATAACTTTTGCATAGACCCACATTTTATGCCACAATTCATATCTTACATTTCATTTTTTTCCAATATGCTACGTTGAAGCAGCACTACAAAATGTTATTTTGTTGAATCGAAAGTCAAGAGAATAAAAACAGGCTAAAATATGGTGAGCATGTGCTGCTGCGAGTTGTCCTGTAAAGCCTGAAATAATCCTTTAAAAGTCAGAGATGTTGGGTTGGGAGTTTTTCGGACCATGTCATACGTCTTTACATATTACACACAGACTGGAAAAGAAGGTCTGGCTTGATGTTTAGGTCTCAAATGCAAAATCAACATTATACTGATGAAGATATGATGACAGTAGTAGATAATTCACTCACATCCTCACATCCAGATTGATTATGTCTTTTTAAATTTCAATAGGGTTGCAATCATCAGATTCATTGGCTCAGGAAAGGGTCTAAGACACACCTTACCTTACAAAATTTCCACCATAGTGGTTTTTAGATCCCCAAAACTTGCATAGTGTAGCTTTTAATTCAGCATAGTAGAAATTGTCCACAAAAAATGCCATATTTAAGTGTGTTCTATGTAGAGGATGTGTTATTTTCCCTCAGAGAACCAACAAAACCTTTTGACTGGACTTGACTGCAAAGACAGACCCATAATGATCAGATCTTGTAGTAGAGCAGATTGTGTTTGAACAACTTTAATTTAGAGACACAAAAATATCATAGATTTGTACTGATGAAGGATCAGAATGACTGCTGAGTAATGTAATCTTTATGAACAAGAGAGCTCACAGTGGACGAAAACAAGGAATAGAGAAGGAACCTATAGGCTCTTTGGGCTGCACCTTCAGATGAGTTCAGATAAAAAGCAAGAAGAGAAACAGTTGGATTTTGTATAATGCTGCTTTATTTTGTCTTGTTTATGCATTTAGGGACTTCCTGGGGCTCTTCCTGAGGGCAATGGAGAACTTTTGGTAAGTTCTCAGAGACGTTTTTGGACACTTGTTGATAATTTAATGGTTTTCCAAACTGTAAAAGTATGCAGGCCACATCAGCTAAGCTAGACATGTCATGTGAACAATTCCAAATAGTGGTTTGAATGGATGATGATGAACCACAACACCAAAGTGGAATCCATTAGATGAGGACCATCACTGCATAATGCTAGAAAAGCCTGGATCTTCTCAATAAGCCTCAAACTGTGTCTGGTCTTCCAGCTGACAAGGTAGTCAGCTATAAAACCAGCAGCAGGGATGCAAAATACTCGTACCTCATTACTATGCTTAAGTATTATTGTGGAACATTTATACTTTACTCAGGGATTACTGAAACTGGCATCAAACAAAGAAAGGCCTGGGCAATTAATCAATATAATGATTATTGTGCCGCATTTCACTTCGCAATGATCCTCTGGTTTTGTCTAGTGTTATAAATCCAGCGTCTGCCCTTTTCCTTTACAGTGGTGCACTTTCACCCCCTCCCTAAAAGTCCATACTTATGTATTATTTTTATATATTTTATATATATATATATATATATATATATATATATATATAATATATATATATATATATATATATATATATAATTGTCTTTATTACATTTTTTACATTTCTTTTTCAGTTGTATTAAATTCAAAATTCAGGGAAGTCCCCTAAGTTTTTTAATAGTGCACTAAATCAGTTATGTTTCATAAGTATTCATGTTAAATGATTGTAATCTCAGTATTGACCAGGTGTCCTGAAGATCTGCCACCCCGCAGAGTTTAGCTCCACCCCTAATCTAACACACCTGATCCAGTTAATGAAGGCCTTCAGGAACGTCTGAACATTAGAGCCAGGTGTGTTGGATCTGAGCTCTCCAGGGTGGTAGATCAGTCATTATTCATTTATTATTATTAGAAGATTAGTAGATTATTATTAGTAGATTATCAGTAGATTATTCATTTATTTTCTCCACCTCTGACTAGCGGCTATAAAGCTAGCTGTATTTTCTAAGTTGAAGTCTACAAATTTTTCATTATAAATGGCTTCAAAATAAAAATTAAAATAAACAAACAGAAAACCTTTATAATGTTTACACATTCACACACAATAATGCAGGGATATGGGCTAATAGTACTAATAATAATACTATTATTATTATATTATTATTATTATTATTACTATTATTATTATTATTATTGTTATTATTGTAGTTGCAGCTGTTTATCTGGGGTTCAGTTCCAGAACTAATCTACTACACTCTGCAATGTTTGAATGCATCTGAAGGCCATGATTATCTATAACAGTCTCTGTGCTAGATTTTAACATTTGCTGATAAGTCTGCTGAACCAATAAGTCAGATTAATCAGTCCATACTTCACGAGGAAAGCAAGAATACCAAATGTAATTCTAGCTACTAAATCAATTTACCTTTGAAAGCTAAATGAATTGCTGTCACTTTACTGTAGCACCTAAATATAATAACATAGTTAACAATAACTGAATCCAATGCCTGAATATTAACACCAACTCTACCTATAAATATCTATTGTTGAATCATTTGAAGCCTATAACAATTTGAAATACAGTCTAAGTGGCATTTTATAATTATTAGAATTTGCACTTTCCACACAGTGTCTCTGCTTGTTTCAGTGAGCTACGAGTCAGAAACAATTTATATAAAATGACGGCATGTTTTTTAATGCTGGTGATTAACTGTGATTATTTTTTCTTTGCAGTGCCCTGCCATCTGTCCACCAGGTCCCCCAGGACCACCCGGAATGCCCGGTTTTAAGGTACTTCAGTGGCTCCACTTCTGACACCAACTTTCAGTTACATACACTTCAGCTGAAACCTTGTAAACTAATTCCGGCTCTGCCTTGTGTCTTTTTAATCTGTTTGCTTATCCGTCCTTTTAGGGGCACACAGGTCACAAAGGAGACAAAGGGGAACTTGGGAAAGATGGTGAGAAGGTAAGATCATATTGTAATGGAAATACTCATTAAGTCTGTATAGTAGGTGTGGGCAATATGACAACAATGTAACATCACAATACCGGGGTGGCAAATAATCATTACTTTTGTAACCAGTTAAAGGGCCCATATGTCAGAAAAACTCATTTTAATAGCTTTTATGAAATGAAAAAGTAACATATAAATATTGTTTCAAAAAATTTCAAAAGGTACGGTTCACTATCCTCTCCATAAAGTCCGTATATGGAAACTAAGCTGCCTGTTTTAAATTTATTGCAAATATCCACCTATTCAGCCTATAGCAGTTTAGCCGTTTAGATAGTTTCATTTCTGAGTGCTTTTTTCTAAGGCATAAAGTGAGACTGAAAAATGGTCATGACTGTTTTTGGTACATAAAAGCACACCAGTGTCAAAAGTGGTAAAAAATATAGACCCTCCAATCTATCGCCAATTTTTCTGATTAATCAACTAATATGACGATTACATTCCTGTATCAGTGAGAATTAAATCATGCAAGAATTATTTTTTATAGAGATAAGAAGAAAGCTTTTCATTGTTTACTAAAATATCCAAACTGCTGATAAAATTTTAAAACGTTATATTCTAGATGCTAACCATGTATGCATTTCCCATTTCTGTCACCATTTAGATGATTCTGAGTGGGGCGTGTCTGTTTAGGTGACAGCTGATACATCACTGGCTAATGTTCTGTGCATTAAACACTTTTGTGTTAATGGTTGTCAAGAGCGACTGGCAGATTTATGATTTTTTTCGACAGGATATTTTACAGATTTAAGCATCAGTGGGTGCAACCAGTGGGTGCAACCAGTGTTTTGCACTGGGGTGCTAAAATTTGAAGTGTTAGTATCTACCTGACGTAAACATAGATGTCATCCAGAATTATTTGCCTTTTCTTTTTAATTTTGTTTGACAATGGTGAAAAGTGGGTATGTCATTAAGTGCCATATCGTGGCGATAGACGACAATAAAGCTCACATAAATGATATCAAATCACTGATGTACACTCTCTCCTTCTGAATTAACTTTATGCAGATGAGTTGAGTGACGTACAGTCAGATTGTTGATATGTGGCGTGGTAACCAATTGTGTCACTGTCCCGGTCACACACTCAAAGACACTCCCAGGAGATATAATGGTTAAAAAAAGAGAATGTATTCAAAGTGTGGGACGTCATTATGTTTTTTTAAAGTTTAAAAACAGTGGGCTGCTTTGGGGCTCAGAAATGGCCTACAGCTCTGCACACACGTTCCCTCTTTGCACCTTATCTGCATATGTTTTAGTGACGCACCCCAAAGTGGCCATTAGGGCGAGAGAAGCGACATAAGCAGTGCAGCTACTGCAGGTTTTTACACATACAAGCACAAACCCTCTAAAACAGGCAGATATGGGTCTTTACTGTGTTCAAATTAGTTTCAATATTATTTTTAAATTATTTTTAACAGTTGCAGTTAAATAACTGGGCTCAACATCATCGTCCCGAAAGCATCCCAATACAGAGCATCGTCCTGTACCCTATTTTTATCCCCCTCAGGGTGGCGGGACATCAGTAATCTGGAGTTTACCGTCTGATAACTCCCTCAGTACTGCATTAATATTACTGCACAGTACTTAATATCACTAGAATGTTCGTCTCTTCCACAAGACATTCTATTTTCTAACATGTGGCCTAACGTTATATTTACAGCAGTACGGATCCTCACAACAACACAGAGAACTCATATCACCCCTGTTTACACACTGCACTGACTGCCTGGATCTGTTAGGAGAGAGTTTAAAGCTCTGCTGCTGGTTTTTAAAGCTCTAAATGACCTTAAAGTTCCTGGATGTCTGTCTGTTTATGATCTTAGATCTGCCGATACTGACCTTCTGAAACACCTTCTGTAAAATACAGTAAACATGGGGAGACTCTTTCTGTTATTCTGCTTCTAAACTGTGAAGCTCAGTTCAGCTTTTATTAGACAGTCAAGCTCAGAGCTCACTTTTAATAAACATCTGAAAATGCAGCTTTTTAACTCAGTGTTTAAATAAAACTCTGCGTCTCTTTTTGGAGTTCTCTCTTTAATTTGGTCTATGTTGTTACTTCATAAAATTGTAAATTAATATATAAATGAATAATCTTAACATTCTTTGATTTTTTTCTGCTTATATTGCTGTTACTAAACTATAATAGAATAAAATGAAACTGAATTTTTTTCTGTCAGCTGTTTGTCCAGTTTAATTAGTTTAATTTGTTTAATTTGTGCTATGAACTGCTACCTTTGATATATAATATCGATTATAAATAAGGATTATTATTCTTTTTTTATTATTATTATCATCAGTAGTAGTAGTAGTAGTATTAGTAATATTATTATCATACTGTGATTTTTGTGTCTCTTGTATTCTTGAGTTTATCTCCTCTTGTTGTCCAAAATCTGTTTTGTCACATTTCCACTGTGTGTAGAGACTGTATTGAAATCTTTCTGAATTAATACAATTTAACATTACATGTCACTTGTATTTCAGTAAACGTATCAATTTTTAATAATCTATGTAGCCAACTTTTTACACCATACATGCCTGTATATTTAGTTTCTCTAAGATTGAACAAGTTGAAAGACATTTAAAACACATTTGCACATTTAAAACTTCTGGATTCATACCTGAATTTCCCAACAGTAAAGCAAAACATCATACAGCTACACCAACTGGAACATCTTCTCAATCTGTTTATAATAAAACAAGCAGCTGGTCAGTATCAACACCAATGATATGCTCTGAAACATATTGTGATGTTTTTTATTGATGTCAAATTGTCCAGTTGTTAATTTAATGGAGGCATTGTATGTTGATGTGCACTGTAAAAACTACTGTAATTTTGCAGTAAATCGCTATACAATATGCAACAGCATCCTGTTTTCTGAAATTACAGTAGGTAGTTGTATTGTGTGATGAATTCTGGGAGAATGTGCATTCTTAACAGTTTACTATTTAGCAGGAATATACAGACCCTTATTCATCAAAACTGTGTAAAAAAGAGCACAGATTTAATGACATTCCTCATCTTTGACTTGCCTGTAATGACGTACAAACTTGTGTTTGATTCATGAAACTTTAGTACATTGTGGAAAGAAGTGGAGATTTGAGTGTAAACGATCACTCAGCTTCAGTGCGTGAAATCAAGCGCAGGTCTACCAGCACCTCACTTGCATATAATGTACAAGAAGCATGCCCTAATTCATGCAGATGTTTCAGTAAGGAGCAAATAACATGACAGCATTCAGCAGCTGGTGAGCCAGTGGCTGTGCTCATAGGTGGAGATTGAGGTGGAGCAGCGAGTGCACTGCGCGCGCCCCCTACCGACCAAAAATTATAGTGTTAAAATTGCAACCACTGGAAAAAATAAAATACGAAATAAACAAAACTCCTTCATTTTAAGACGGTAGAATGATAAGATTTATTGTGAAATAACATTATTAAACGTGTTATTATTGCAGCGTATGAGATGCACTAGCTGTTTTTTGTATGTTAATTTTGTGGGCGGAATCAGTAGTACAGTAGTATAGTATCAGTATAATATGTCTTTAAATGGCACAGAATAGTTACAGTTGGCTCACTTTACAATAGGATTGACTATACACAACTTTGATATGTGTTTTAAAAAGTTACTGTGATTTTAATGCATTACAGTAAAATTACTAATGTCTTACAGTGCAGTTCTGTGTATTTACAGTATGTTAGTGCCAGTAACTTACTTTAAATTGTACAGCAGTTATTTTTTTGTCATCTCTAAATTATTACGTGAATGTTCCTTACAGGGTGATCAAGGTCCCCCCGGCCCACCTGGTATCCCAGGAACAGTGGGTCTACAGGTGAGTGATCTGCTCTGTAGGTAATGCTAATTTCATTTGCTGTCTCTTGTCTCAAGGAAATGAGGGTCCAAAACATGTTTTTTGGAGGGGGTGTCTGAACTCCCACATAAGCTGCTTAAATGGAGCTGTGTTAATTGCCCTGAGAATTTGTAGAGCTGGTAGCACAGGCAGTATGTTATGTATTTAATATCAATTCAGTTCATAAAGTGGCACTGTATATACATATATATATACGTACATACATAAAAAAAAAAGTTAGAGCTCATTTAAGGATCTGTCTAAACTGGATTATTTTGGAGATAAGACACAGCTCTGAAGTGACTGATTGAATGTTTTTCAGGGCCCTCGAGGTTTGAGAGGACTTCAGGGTCCAGTGGGGCCAGTTGGAGACAGAGTGAGTATTTTAAAAAAAAATTCATCTCGCTATCATATCAATACAGACTTTATAAATGACTGGATGTGGTTATAACTACATTATTGTCGCTGCTGTAACAAAACCTTCTATCTCTGAAATGGTCATTTTTAAGGAGGACAGTGTTACATTTAATGTACGTTTAATATAAAGTTTATTTTTTTGTGCTGTTTTTCCGTGTAGTTAATGAAGAAGCTTTGAGCAGGGAGGAAATTACTTTGTTACTATATTTAAGTATTATTTTGGATGATTTGTGCTTTACTTGAGTAAGATTGAAATTGAACACTTGTTACATTTTCAAGAGAAAAACATACTTTGAAATCTTACATTTTCATTTAGACCTTCAAAGCACTACAAAGAAAGTAGTTACTTGCATAAAACATCTTAAGTAAATTTTGCTTTTAAATTTTCTCTTTTATCATGTGAACTTACTAAAATCTCTTCAGGAAAGTTTTTTTAATGGAAACTTTAACCAAATTTATATCAATGTAAAAATACTCTGTCAGGAACTATGCTTGTGTGGTTTTTGGAGTTAGAAGGTTTGATATGACAGTAAACCTGTAAAGAATGAATGACAGTCTAAATCAGTGTAATGGTGATTCAGCCAAAGTTTGTCCGTGCGTCTGTCCATAACTCTCTCCGTCTCTGCAGGGTTTGCCGGGTTTCAGAGGAAAGCCTGGAGCTGCTGGTGTGATCGGGAAAACAGTGAGTATCTCCACAGCCACATTTACTACAGCATGCTGGATCTGAGTCCTCCCCGCATCAGCGCTGTCGTCTATACAGTTAATTATGCTTTAAAATGCTCCACTGAGTTATGCACTAGTTAGCTCCACCCACACAGTCAGATTGGTTGAAAAGTGTTCTACCCATACTGTTATCTCTGATAACAGCATGTTTTTTCCCCCCGTCTGTATCATTCTGCTCATCACTGGCATCAGCAATTATCACTCCGCTGGTAACTGCTGGAACTACTTTTTTGCCAGAACAAATTGAGGAAATTAAAAACATACAGTTTTATTCAAAAGTTTGGTTAAATGACATGTTTATGTTGATGTTCTGCTTGGAAAAAAGTGAACACATCCTCTACAGATAACACACGTCTGAACATTTTAATGCACAATCACTGTTTATGTGCTGAATGTAATACACTAGGGAAAAAAAAATAAAACTAAAAAACTGGCCTGTGCAAAAGTTTGGGTGCATGCAAATAAACAGAAACCAAGTTCACTTTTTTCACTCAGCAAGTCAACAAAATGTGATTTGACCAGGGGTGCACAGACTTTTACACAAGGCTGAATATGTAAAACAATGTTCAGAACATCTTTAGTTTACTTTTTGTTTTACTTGTCTTGATAATGGACTCCCTGTCATGTTCTACTGCTTAACTATGTAACAGTTAGTTCCACCCACGCTGTCTGGCTGGTTGAAAGGTGTTCTACTCATGTCTCAGAACAGTACTTTTTTTTAAGATGCTGCTGCATTTTCGCTGACCACTGATTGACCACTGTAGTGGGTCAAATTTAGAAGCTGTTGTTTCCACTTTTTGTGTGGTGGAACTACTTTTTTTTGCTGGAAGAAACTCAATATTAAGAACACATATTTGAAACAATATTTAGGGCTTTTGCTTTGCTTTGCTTTACAAAAAAGTTGCGTCTTAGGAAAGATCTCTCTTAGGAAAGATGGTTCTTCAAAGGTTCTTAAGTAAATAAAATGGTTCTATATAGAACCATGCACACTCAAAGGCTTATTTGCATGATTAAAGGGTTCTTTGCATTGTAAAATGTTCTTCAGATTGATGACGAATGTGCTGTAGATGATTCTATATAGAACCTTTATAAAAAGCTCCTGAGCTCCTGCACCCATACAACCCTGCCCTCCTTCAAAGTTCATCTTAAAACTTACCTCCTTTCTCAGCACTTTCATTCTTGCTATTCACCATAACAAGTTACTTCGAGTGTTTTTTTGCTTAATTATCTGGCGCACTGACATGAACTCAGGGACTGGACAGTCTTTCTCCTCACTTCTGAGTCTCAACAATAAAAGCTCTCTGTGTCTATCATTTGATAATTCCAGGGCGATGCCGGAGAGAAAGGACCACAGGGTTTCAGAGGACCTAAAGGAGAGATTGTGAGTGTGAAGTTTTGTTTTGTTCCCTTTGGGTTTTGGTGTTTAGTGTAACTTCAGCGGATGAGCAGGCAGCTTTGAGTGATTAATGTACTTACGCTGTCTATAATCTCTTTTCCACAGGGGAAAATAGGCCCTAAGGGACAGCCGGGACCTCAAGGCCCCAAAGGCGAACCTGTAAGTGATTATCACTATTTATAAAATGAATAACTCCAGTTTCAAAATCTGATTGAGCAAGTTCAAAACCATTGTAACATACTCATAACTAAATTAGTATGACTGCCTCACAACAACTGAATTCTGTATTAATGCACCTGGTCTTTGTTAAAACTGAGGAGCAGGTATAGACTAAAAGATAGCAAGCTAAACAGGCTAAAAACACTCCTTCATTAAAATTCATAACAGTCTTTATAACAGTAAAGAATTTGTTACTTGAATGTCTATATTCTTGATAGATCTGCATTAAACAGCATTAAACCCAGAATGGGAAAACAAACGTGTGGCACTGTTAACTTTATGGCAACACAACCCAAGAAATCGCATTAAGACACTAGTGGAAATCAGCATTATCATTAAAGTGGACATTTGGCAAGCTAAAACTACTTATAAGGCAAAGGGTGTTTCATTATGATATTTGCCTTATATAATGATGGGTGACAAAGTTCTTGCTCATTCAGCAATCCTGGGAACAACACCATACTATAAAGAAGTACATTTCTTGGTGGAAGGATTGTTAATTGTGCTTATTATAATTATAATATTAAATAATATTTTTTATAAAAGCAATAAGCAACTTGAGGCTGTGCATTACAGTGGTTTAACTCTATTGTGCCTAAGAACACACCTTATCTGTGAAAACACTGTACCATACGACCTCTCATGGCTTGTCACTTTTATATGCAGTCACATATTGTATTAACCCATTTGTGCCCGAATTTTGCCTGGGATTTTAAATATACTGACTGCAGTGAATCTTTCAAACACTGATTTGTTCCTAGATCTGTCAAACATACATTTGTATTCTTTCAAATCAGACTTTTTAAAAATGTGTATAACACTGTAATAGCTGTTTCATAAAACAAAGTATACAGTATGGCAACTTTAGTAGAAGGTTTGTGTAGTAGGCTTGTGTACCTCTGTAACTGCTCATTGCTTTATTAGTTAGTTTCATCATTATTATCATTCAATCACTGACTCTGATGTTTTTGTAAGTAAAATGACATTACCTCACTTTTCTCTCCTCCAGGGCATCCCGGGCAGAGACGGTAAGGACGGCACTCACGGGCTGGACGGAGAGAAAGTAAGTGATTTTTTTATTCCTAAACCAGTCGAAGTTAATTTTAACCAAACACTGACAAAAGCAGTACGCCTACCATAGTGAGAATGTTTTTTCTCCTTGTTGCCAGGGTGACTCCGGACCGCCTGGTGTGCCTGGAGAGAAAGGGCCTAATGGTTTGCCGGTGAGTGTTCAGCTCACTTTCCAGCCATATAAGACACCACTATAATTAGTGCACCATGATGTAATATAAAGTACTGGAAGTAGGGCTTGATGATTTTAATAAATAAGAAATCTGCCTACTATATGGGTTATTTCTGATTGAATGACAGAACAGTGTCAGTTGCAGATTCACTGACAAGGTCATTTTTAAGCCATTCCTGTTCGTATTTTGCTATGGACATGTTTAAGCTTACAGCTTTTCAAGTCTGGAAATAAACACATTTTTAGAACGTTGAAAAAGTGTAAAACAAAGAAAAGTCATGACAATTAAAATGAAGAAATATTGAAGATTTCTCACAATAATGCTTTTTTAAGGGTTCTTGAGTAAAGAAAATGGTTCTATGTAGAACCATGAACACTCAAAGACCCCTTTGCATGATTAAAGGCTTCTTTGCATCGTGAACGTGTTCTTCAGATTGATGGAGAATGTGTTATAGTTTTTTTGAAAAGGGTTCTATAGCATCAAAAAGGGCTCTACTATTGTTACAATAGAAGAACTGTTTTTGGTGCTATATAGAACCCTTTTCAAAATGGTTCTATATAGAACCATCTACAGCACATTCTCCATCAAACTGAAGAACACTTTCACCATGCAAAGAGCCATTTAATCATGCAAAGGGGTCTTTGAGTGTTCAAGGTTCTATTTAGAACAATTTTCTTTACAAAGAACCCTTGACGAACCATAGTTTTAAGTGTGTGTTACTATTCAAATTTCAGCAAATATGTGTCACTGACCGTGCTGAGGTCTTTGTACAGAAAGATTTCTTCTACTGAAACTCGTGTTCAGGCAACTCTCAGGTGGATCTGATCTGCTCATCAGGGGCTTTTGCACAACCTTGTTGAGTCCAGCTCGAACACACACTGTCATTAAAGCAAAAAGGAGGACACACCACCAAATACTAAGAAATTCTGAATTTCATGTTGCAATTTCATAGATTCTACTATTTCACTCACATTGTTATGCTGATAATATCATTTGTAATGGAAAAAAAACTTTGGATTAAATTAGACAGAAATGCAAAATGGAAGCACTTTTACTAGTGGTCTCAGACGTTTGGACCCCACTGTATATGTAAGGTATTTTAGGTAAGAGTAAATATGTACATAAGACATATAGGGAAAGGAAGAAATGTACAAAAATAAGGAGTAAAAATACATAATATAAACAAATAAAAACACTACAGACATAAAAAAGAGAAATACATTTATTTAAAAACTTGAACAAAAAAGTAAACTTCTATTATTTAACATTCTCCAAATAAGACTATAAATGGGTCCAAATACTTTTGAATGTTTCCACATTATGATTGCATGTTGATTTGACATCTTAGTGGAGGAACACCAAACTTCAACCACAGTAACATGATGTATTTTTTAGCAAAATAAATGAGAATATTTAAAAGTTAGTATTGCTTTACAGAGTTTAGAAGATACATATATCAAACTGTTGTCACAAGACCATCAAAGAGTCAGATCTCTTGAAACACAACATGTATAAGTGCCAACAGATCTGAAGAAAAAAAAAAAAAACTGGAGCCTACACATGACTTTTCAAGGTAATGATAAGGTCTTCATAGTTGCTTTTAATTGGGTCCTAAAGGGGGCGCTATGATATTCTGCAGGATTAGGCAGTTTGAAAATGAGGACATCCTGCTGTGTCATTCCCATTGGCTACTGGAAACAAAGCAATGAGACTGATGAAGTGAAACCAACATTTCATTAGCTTGTGCAAGTAAATGCTAAACAAACTGAAAACCAATAAAAATGTATGTGATTTTAATGAGCCTATGTAACCTAGTTTTGTTTAAACCACTGAAAGTTCATCATAAGATGCAAAAGCTTACATCCTTTATATTCTAATCATTCAGCCTTCATATTTTCCCCTGAAGTCTCAAGAATCCAACACTATGACAAATGAGTGACTTCTGGCAGCCTTTTTAATAAAACATGCACAGCAGGGGGCGATGGCATCCCCATGCGGTTCTAAGGGTTAACCTATAATTTTTTTTTAACCGAGTAGTTCAGTTTAAGTGATTGTGACAGCTGTAATCGGACACTGCTTTGACACTGTTTTCAATTTGATGATCATTCATGTTTTTTGTCTCATTGAGTTACTGTGCGTGTTTTTCAGGGTTTGCAAGGGAAAGCTGGTGCAAAAGGAGCCAAAGGAGCAGCTGTAAGTGACCATTTTTATCTACAAAATGCTTAAAATAGATTGATATTAGCCGACATCAACAGCAGTGACGTTCGATGGAACTAAAATAGGCATATTGCGGTACGCTCTGTAACAGAATATGTAAGTTAAATGTTGCACATTTGAGCATAAAATATTTCACAGCTTCAGATTCTATTATATTCTATTTTATTATCACGAATACACCCAGGAAAATAGAAATATCATAGAAAAAGAAGTATAGAATCTGTTAGACTCCAGTGTGACCTGCTTCTTATAAGAACATTAAGAGAAAAAACAATGTATTATAGAAAGTATCTGTAATATGTGCAACATTAAACTCCCCTAAGTGCTGATTTTAGTTGTATGTATTTTTATTCAAATATCTAAGCCCAACCTCTGAGCGTGTCTGATTGGTTCCACCTGTGAATATTCAGACAGGTTTGGGAAAAATATGCAATTTTTCTCATTTATACTTCCAAGCATTACTAAGATACTACATTATAAAACACTACTCCAATGTTCTCGATCTAAACTGTATCTCAAACTGTTCTGGAATATATGCTAATTTATATTTGTAGCAGAAAACATATCCATTAATGACTGATATGACTATACGGCCATAATCAGAAGCTCTGTTAGTTATAAATGAATGTGTAATTGCATGTTTTACTCCTTTCTCTGTCAGGGTGATTCAGGAGAGATGGGAGAAGCAGGACCGTCCGGAGAGCCAGGTATTCCTGTATGTATCTGATTGGCTTCTGCAGACGAACTCAAAGCTAGATAGGACCTGATGCACTGCAAATGTGGTTATGTTTACTGTTAATGCCTGTTAGATCGCTGACCGTCATAGAAGAATGGGGTTACACTGTCCCAAATAACTCATATTAGAAATAGCGACCCTACAAATAAAGTGTACACTCTTAAAAAGAGATGGTGCTTGAAGGGTTCTTCATTAAAGGGAATGGTTCGAATTGCTTAAAGGGTTCATTGCATGGTGAAACAGTTCTTGGGATTGATGGTGAATGCATTGTACATTGTTCTATATAGAACCTTTTTGAAATGGTTCTAGGTGCTATAAAGAACCAAAAAGGTTCTACATAACCTTTGCTGTTTAGATTATAAAAATAATGAATATTATTCTACACTGTTAAAAAAGATGGTTCTTCAAGGGTTCTTTAGTAAAGAAAATTGTTTTATATAGAACCAATAACACTTAAAGAACCCTTTGCATGATTAAATGGTTCTTTGCATTGTGAAAGTGTTCCTCAGATTGATGGAGAATGTGCAGCAGATGGTTTTATATAGCACCAAAAAGAGTTCTTCTATTGTTAGAAGCTTGACATCATAACCATAGTAGCACCCTTTTGGGGTTTTTTTGGGCATTTCAAAATGATTCTGTAAGAAGATATATAGAACCATTTTCTTTACTATAGAATCACCAAAGAACCATCTTTTTTAAGTGTGCATGGTCAAAAATTAGGCTGGCTGGAAATGGCAACAAATTTGCCAACTGGCTAAAGTTCATTATAGGAAAAAAAAACACTACACTCAACCTGTGCCCACAGTTTTCAGGCTATTGATGGAATATATTTACATTAAAATGTGTATTATTTACAAACGGGAAGTGAACTGGATTTTCATCTTCATAGGTGAGCAATCAAGTCAATGTTTGTAGAACTGTTGTTATCGTGTTTAAATGCTGTTACTTTTTTATTGTGTCAGTTGAATAGGACTGTTTTATATTTAAAAAGCTGCAGTTTATTTTGGCACGGCTGTCTCTGTGGATTGTTTTTCACAGAGGGGGTTCTCATTCCTCCCCTCATTGCTCACCAGCAGCTCAACAACATTCACACAAAGAGACAATGGAGTTGTAGTTCATGTGATTACAGAGTTACAGGGAAAATGTTTTATTTGATTATATTAACTAGAAAATCAGGACAATTTCCATTCTGCCCATGGAATGGCCACTATAGGGCCTACAGAAAGAGGCCACTGATTAATACTGTGCAGTTCATTTATTAGTGATTGAAATAATCATACCTGTTTATGAGATATTTGTAGAACTAAAATTCACTCAGCTTTGTTCTGTTTCCTCCAACAGGGTGAGATTGGTATTCCAGGAGAGAGAGGTGAATCTGGACCACGAGGCGTGGCTGTAAGTACACCAAAGCCAACCTTATACACATGCAAATACAGAGCAGTAACAGCCTCTTCTGGGAGGGCTTTACACTAGATGTTGGAACATTGTTGTGAGGATTTGATTGAGCATTAGTTAGGTCAGGTACTGATGTTGGATGGTCAGTTCTGGATCATTCCAACTCATCCCAAAGATATTGGATGAAGCTCCATCACTCCAGAAAATGCAGTTCCACTGCTCCACAGCCCAATGCTGGGGGGCTTTATACCCCTCTAGTCACGCTTGGCATTTGGCACGGTGACCTTAGGCTCATCTGCAGCTACTCCAGAGCATCTTACTCTATTGGTCAGTGCTTTTCTTTTTGGAGATTACACAAGCTGTTTCAGTTATGGGGCACCTTAGAGTGGCCGAAGTCATAAAACATACTAACATATTAGAAAATATGGCACAATTTATATTTTATGTTTGCCCCCCCCCCATTTTCTTCACCTAAAAATAAAAAAAAATTGAAATTGTGCACTAAAAAAGAAAAATGACACACTTTCAGTTTGTTCCCTGTTTTATTATTTTCAACAAAACGTGTATACATTGCATACAAATCTGAACAAACAAAATAAAGCAAGCAAATAAATAAATCATGTCACATATAGACAGAAAATGCATGCAAAGCCAAAGTGTCACTTTCATGCAGGGCTATTTCTGATCATATGGGGGTCCTAAAGGACAGTCGGCTCACCAGTGGAGAACCTCAGCTTCAGTCTTTCACTCAGAGCCTGCCTGAAAGACAGAAATCATCCCGTCATCTATTTTTAACGCAATCTATCTATCTATCGCTGACAGCAAGTGTAAAAAGTGCCAGTTCCTGAGCTTCTGAGAATTCTGAAATACCTTCAGCCCTCAGTATCAATCCTGATCTCACTCAGCACGCTGAATTGTTTATGATTGAGCTTCAGAGCTTAGATGAATCACAACGAGTGAGAAAAATAGAATTATTCCTGCGGATGTCTCGCTGCTTATTTAGTCAAATAAAACAATAGATTGTGATTGCTCATGAGATGAGGATTACAAGGGTCAGGTGTTGCTAAGCAACACAAGGATATAACCGTATCACTAGGAAACATCGAGAATTCCTGTTCAAGTATCCCATCTCACAGATATTTGAGTGCACTGCAAAAGAAATGGGATGTCTCAGAGAGGATTCGAGTGAAACAGCAGGTTAAGCATTGAGGATTATGGCTAATTACTGACAGGATCCTGTGCGTTTAATATCTTTCATTAGTTTCAGCAGCAGCAAGTGAAAATTAATTAATGGAGAATCATGAGTCATCTTGTTAAAGGCATGATATGTCAACATGACATAAACAGGCACATACAGTGTGTATTATCATGCAGTGCATAGCACAAAATACCAAATACTATATCAAATGTAACTCCAATAACCTTTATTACTTTATTACCTTTATTGCTATTTAATATTTGGTATAGAATATGGAATTGCTATCTTAAAGGGGAATCCCACCAATTTTTCAAAATTTCAGACTGATTCAGTCCATGAGATGTAAACAGAGTCATTCAGAGTGGTTTGGTGTAAAATGGTTTAGATTTTTTTTACAGTGGTGGTGATAGGAACCAGGGGTCACCATGACTATAATACAAATATAGCCATTCTATTTACTATCTAAAACCACCAGTGAACCTACTGAGTCTTCTGAGTTTTATATGGAATATTGATGATGGTAAAATAGTTATAATCTGAAAAAATAAGTCTTCTTCAGGGACTATTTTGCCTCACAACACCCTGCATGTACCCCTCTGCCATGAATGGATTAAAATAAGTGGGTTCAAATACATTTTAAGCCAAAACTTTATCACAAAACTGTCATAAAACAATGTCTCAGGCAACAGGCAGCATATATCTCAACATTTCATATAATAACTTTTTGTGAGAGAGCTTTTTAGAGGTGGACATCTGGTTCCTATCACCACCACTGTGAACAAATCCTACTTGGCATGTTAGAACGGAGCGTTTCACACCAAACCACTCTGAATGACTCTGTATACATCTTAACCATTTAATTATGTGGAATGTTTTGAAAAATTTGTGTAATTCCCCTTTAACCCTGTAAACTAAAGGCTTATTATTTTTTAGTTATTAAATCTTAAGGGACCAATTCAGCCAAATATGCTAATGTTGCTAAAAATGAATTAAAGTTATTAGCCACCATTTCGCATTATGAAAATCAAAGGTGATTAATAGCTCTGTTAACTGTTCCTTTAAAATATAGTATTAGATTATATTAGATCATATTAGATAATCATATGAACTTTGATTAATTTTTCACCAGCCTACCATGAATTATTCAGTGTATTCTATGAATTGATAATTATCTACTATGAATTATCCGGTAGCTACTATTAATTATTTGATAAATACTATGAAACTAACATGTAAGTTCTGTGGTTTGTTAGAGTGAGAAACTAAAGTATGGGCCACATACAGACCCTCATAGTTTAAGGGCATAACAATAATTAAACTAATAAAATTACGTTATTCTAATAAAAGTGGACCAGATAATAGTATTGAATGGATATGATGTGGTGAAGTAATTCTTGCAGTGCTCCTAATGCCGGATTCACAGCCTCATTTTCTAACATTTTTTCAGGGTGCTATCGGACTGATTGGAAATCCTGGACCTCAGGGTGTCAAAGGATTCCAGGTTAGCATCCAAATCCATGACAGCCAACCTTTCAACCTTTTTTATAAACTGATTGAATTTTAAAATAGTACATGCTGTAGCTGTCAGCATTTTTTATCATCTATAACTTAGTCTTTGTGGTATTTTACAGTATTTGTCACTGTTTCACTGTTTTTGTCACTATTCCTTATAACATCTATCAGTCACTTGCTTTAATCTTACCACACGTGACCTCAGAATTATTGTATCACTAAATATAAGTGAGAGGTTCAGATGTATCAGTTGTAACCATTTTAGTTACTCCATTACTCTAAATGATTAAAGGTGATGAAGAATCTGTGCTGTCATTAACAGGGCATTAAAGGTGCTATTGGTGACCCTGGCCTGCCAGGACCAACTGGACTAAGGGGTGCATTTGGTGAGAGGGTAAGTGAGGAAGGCTGCTCATTCTTAAGGAACATAAGAAGCGACAGTGTGTGTTATTAAGACAAAAGGCATTACTGTGTATTATTATAAACACCAACAAACAGCACCTCACATAGCAAACACCAACAGACACAGGCCAACACCAAATAAACACTAACAAACACCAACAAACTCAAAAGTCTGACTGTTGAGCTGTAGCTGCATTTGATTGTTGGGAGATTCTAGAACGTTTTCCACCGCCACACTGTTCTAGAATGTTCCACCCCTGATCACACTGTTCTAGAATGTTCTCAACCATTCACACAGTTCTAGAATGCTTTCACTTATTTACACTGTTCTAGAATGCATTCACCCATTCATACTGTGCTAGAATACTCTCACCCATTCACACTCATGCAGTGTTTTCACTCATCCACACTGTTCTAGATTGGTGTTATAGAATGTTCTCATCCATTCACTGTTCTAGAATGCTTTCACCCATACTCACTAGATTTTTCACCCATTCATACTGTTCTAGAATGATCTCCCTTTGATCACGCTGTTCTATAATGTTCTCACCCATTCACACTGTTCTAGAAGGTTCTCACCCATTCCGCATGAGTTCATTTGGTTTATCAGTTCTTTTTCTTGACTGTTTGTCTTTGGGCCAATGTGCTCTGCACTGAGATGATCTTCTACAATGCAAGCCCTTTAGAAATAGAGAGAAGGTGTATTGTAAAATTGAATCATATTCTATGGTTTATGTATTTAAGCTGTTAGACAGTTTCTTTACTCAAACATCACTGCTTACTGTGTCCATATGTACCAAGATGTTCACTGAGTTTTAGCCCTAAATCAGTATATTTATCTATTCTGTGCTATTCCAATGAAGCCATTTAATCAGATTAGAACTATACAGTTTTAGCCAAAGTCATAGCTGCAGAGAAATAACTGCTCAAGGACTAAGTCACTTTAAAGTTGTCGTGGATCAGAAATCATATCCTTCTGTACTGTGATGTGTTTGTAGAGTCTCTGAGCTAGCCGACCATTTCCTCTCAATTATAGCTGGGAGGGGGAGGCGAAATATTAATTGTTAATATAATTTTGCTCTGCATGCTGGCACATGGGTACATCATTAAAAATCTGGACGTTTTATAGGCAGGCAAAACTTCTATTTTGATGGAATATTACAGGAAAACAAAAATTTCTTTCTGTCTTTTGAATGATTTGATGAATAGTGCTTAATATGACTGGGGACATGAACTATGACTGCAATGACTGATACAGGAGGCTAATTACTCGAAACAGCCACCTTCTTGTAAACATCTTTGTAAAGCTAGTGTAAGGAAATTAATAACAGCATGCAAAACCACACTGGTGATTAGTTGTTGTATATCGTCGCTGTCTGAAGAAAAAAAAGCATCTCCAAAATGGTAACTTTACAGGAGAGAGCAAAAACGTTCTTAACTTAAATTTAACTTACTTAACTGTAAATTAAATTAAATTAAGAGATTTTATTCAAAGGAATTTTGGAGCATTTCTATTGGCCCAATCATAAAATTTTCACATGCTATGTGTCCACTTTTTCTTAGCACATTCCTCTGTGCCTGACCTCTCTGCTCATACTGGTGGGCGTTGAAGGAACCATACTGAACACATGTGGAGCAGCAAACAATCTGATGCTGCATAATGTTGCAAAGCAATGAAACCAAAATACAGACTTGTGCTTTTATAACTTTCAGAATGCATCTGAAATGCATCGTCCACGCAAGCTAGAAAGTTAGCTTGCTCACTCTCAAAGGCTATTTTCCTTATTATGTAAAACTGTCAAGGATTCAAAGAAGAGAAAGAGATCTGAAACTTACCTGTACATGATGATAAACAGTCCACCACTGCCCTGATTGGCTGCAGTTATGCATTTTCTTGCTGTCGGGACAAAACTTTTATTTTTTGACATAATTTGAAAGTTGCCTTTTATGTTGTGTCAAAAATTCATGATAAATGGACCAACATAAATGGTCTAAAATTACTTGAAATTTTTTTCTTACTTTCATTATAAGTTAAGAATGTTTTCCTTGTCCTGTAAAGTTACCTTTTTGTAGACACAGGGTTTTGTTCTGACAGCAGCGATTTGCATAACGTTGAAATTTGCTGAACTTTGTCTATTTGCTGCATTGCAACCCATCATGTACTGAAATGAACACGGTGTGGCGAAGCAAATTTGCAAGGGGATAAGCACTGAAAGACTTCAACTGCCGCATTGCATTTAGCCAATCAGACAAGAGTAGACCGGTCTTCGTCACAGTAGCTAGTTGCTAGTGAGATTGATCGTGTAGACCACAGGCAAGTGAGAATCACTTTCCACCACCAAAAAAAAATCTTTTCCACACCACTGCCACATCATCTGAGCACAAACAGAAAAAACAGAGCCACAAATACTGACCGTGAGGCTCCTAACGCTAACAACAGACTGAGGATCCTTGTAATCAACATCCATGGTACCATTCTCCAATAATCTTTCTTCACCAGGGCAGGTAATGTTGCAACACCACAGAGAAGCCTGATTAAACCAGAGAAAGATTGTGTTTCTTTAAGGGAGATGGTTCTTCAAGGGTTCTTTAGTAAAGAAAATAGTTTTACATAAGTAAATGGTTCTTTGCATGGTGAAATGGTTCTTCAGATTGATGGGGAATGTGTTGTATATGGTTCTATATAGCACCAAAAAGGGTTCTTCTACTGTAACAAGCTTGATATCGTAACAATAGCAGAACCCTTTTTGATGCTATATAGATCCCTACATAGCTACGGTTCCGTACAGAACCATCTACAGCACATTCTCTGTCAATCTGAAGAACACTTTCACGATGCAGTACCCCATAGGCTACACACTTAAAGATGATGGTTCTTCAATGGTTCTTTAGTGAAGAAAATGGTTCTATATATAGCACCCAAAAGGGTTCTTCTATTATTATGATGTCAGGCTTGTTACAATAGAAGAGCCCTTCTGGTGCTATATAGAACCTTTTTCAACTACAGCACATTCTCCATCAATCTGAGGAACGCTTTCACGATGCAAAGAACCCTTTGATCATGGAAAGGGTTCTTTCAGTGTTCATGGTTCTATATAGAACCATTTTCTTTCCTAAAGACCCCTTGAAGAACGATCATTTTTAAGTGTGTACTGTTACCGTAGCCTATTATTATTATGCTATTAATAATAGTATTTTTTTGTAGTGACCACACTGTCACAATGATTTACGTCCCCGATCATGTTTTATGAGGAAAGGCGTTCTGTGTGTGGCTTTGTCAGCTTATCAAGCATGAGCAAGAGTGGAAATAAAAACTTGCTGCCTCTGGCTACTACATTTAAAACATCTAACTGAATCGTCAATCGCTATAGATGGAAACTATTAGCGACAGCAACAACATCAATCAACTCAAGCCTAGTTCATGACAGGCATTCTAAAAACAATTAAACTGTAAAAGGCATGCATCTTTTTTTTTATTCTTCTTGCGATAAGAATAAATAAGAAACTGGCTCAAACGTGTTCAGTATGGTTCCTTCATTTTCAAAACAAAACACCAGAAAAGCCCACCAGCAGTGAGCAGAGGGATCCGGCATGGCAGAATGGGTGAAGAAGACGTGCAAAAAGAGCGAACACATGCTCCAGCAGACGAAGGCACCTTTCCTCCCGTCAGGGCCAACCTGAGCAGAGTTTTCACAAAAAAAAACAAAGCCTGCTACTGTTCAGGCAGCTGGAGCAGAACAAAGCCTGTCTTTATACCGCTAGCACCCGCACTGCGACCTCTCACAGTCTACCTATCCACTGCACCAACCACTGATTCACTATTCACTATTAATTCATCTCTCTCTCTCTCTCTCTGTGACTCTATCACTTTCTCACAGGGTCCAGTAGGAGCTTCAGGATCTAAAGGAGACATGGTGAGATTTACTTGTAAAATTCTCTTAAAAATAAATGGCTCTTAGATTGCATGTATAGTTCTAGGAAAAGTCTTTGTTATATACTTTAAAAATGGTGCCACAAAGGGTTCTTTGAGTGACACTACAGAAGAACCACTCTTACTTCCCTAAAGAACCTGAAAAATAGATTTGTGAGTATGAAGAATAGTTTTAAGATGTAAGGAACCTTATTTTGATGTGAAGGTTCATTATGTGGACTTCACATATCTCATTTCTTGAAATGACCTTCCATTGAAAGGTTTCATAAGTGGTTCTTCTATGGCCTTGCACAAGGACCCTTTTCTAGAACTATTATATTTTAAGACCGTCAGCGGCCCCAAAAAGTATTTGGATATTAGTGCCATGCTTCAAATGTTGGGAAACAAAATGTCAAACCAAATGCCAATAACTTTAAACAGGCCATTCGAAGACTGTCATTTTCTTTCTGGTAGTCTTTCAAAAGGCAGCTGGTGAATTTCAGATTGTTATTGTTTGAACAATTTTTTGGCAGCTTTGCATCCAAAATACCTTTGCACATTTCTGAGTTCATGATCCCATCAGTGAACACAAGCTCAGAGACAGCACTGTAAGAAAAACACTCCCAGACTCTGAGGTTTCCACTGTGCTTTACAGAACCCTCAGTACAGTCTGGTTGGAGCTCTCCTAGCTTTCACCACACAAAGACTCCACCATCAGTCTGATGTTGTGCTGAAAGTGATTTTTAAAGTTGGCCAATGGTTAAATTGTTAAAGTATCCAGCTACTTTTTGGTGCCACAGTATGTGAAGGTTGTTTAAACCAATCAATCAATAAATAAAATTCACATTCAAAACTCATTTGACAAAACTCATTTCCAAAAATGGTTCTTTAGGGAACTAAAAGTGGTTCTCTATAGCAGCGCTACAAATTTGCCCTAATTATTTTGACAAATGTTGATTGCTGGGCAGCTGACATTTTGTCTTGTTATAGGGTATTGCTGGAAGTGATGGCTTACCAGGAGAAAATGGAGAAACGGTATGTAAATGAACTTTACTTGTAAATCTTTAAGAATAAATCAAATTTATTAACACTTCAGGGTTTCTTAATTATGAGTAATGAAAGGCGATATTATGTAAAATGTGTAAAAAGTAAAATGTGTAGTTTCTGTTATCACAATAGATCATTTGTGTGTTTTTTTTTATTTAAAATGAAATTTAAAATAGTTTAGATTTTTAAAAAGATATTGTAATCTTTTCTAATCTTAGTTAAGTTCATTACTTGTAGTCTTGCACTTTGTGAACCAAAAATGAATTGAAAAATTGTTTTCAGGAATTACACACATTACATATCGTTACATTTTTCTTATCTACTCTTATACACGCACAACTCATCTCAGAGCAAAGATGATGCTTGACAAAATCACCCTTTTCTCTTCCTTTTAGGGTCCATTTGGTCCTCCTGGCCAAAAAGGAGAGGTGAGTATGAATTCAGACACTGATTAGTGATGTGCCATTGCAGTGCAATAAAAGTGCATCAATTTTACTTAATTCAAATGGTTTCACCGGTTCCACGTGAATAAAATATATTACATCAACACAGTTACTGCCAGAAGTAAAGTGACAGAGAATTTTATAAAAGTAGGAATTATGAACACATTTGAATGGAGTAAATTCAACGCAGCACTTTTTTCAGTGTGCCAAACACAAGGTGCGTTGGAAATGACTTGGTGTAAGTCTCAGAAAGGTTAACTCGTTACCCCTGTGAGCTAATTAAAACACACCACTGTTCGAAGGTCCATTATGGAGGCTGCTCAGCATGAGCTGATCAATAATGTCCACTATTTATCAGCTGCTCAACAAACAAACTGTCATTTAGTTTGCTGCTTTCCAAAGCTCCTCTGGCACTGGCCTTTATAATCAGTGATGTTTGCAGACACATAGATTTTCAAAATGATTTTATTTAATGATGCACCAAAATGAAATTCTTGGCCAAAACCAGAAAAAGCTGACAATAAAACAATGCCTACAATATCAAATGAATTAGCGTCCTCGACAACAGAGAACAGAGAAGAGATTGGTCATCTGAGGTAATTAATTCCATTATTTTTTTGTTATTCTTTGCACTTTGGTTGTCGTTTGTGAATTTCCTTCATGAACTGAGTGTACAGATGGCATAGGCATGTTTGCAGGGACTCCTTTCTGTTTCTGTTTTACTGTATTCTGCACATTGAGTTGTGTTTTCAAGTTGACACCAGAGAACTTGCCGTCTTTTAAAAAAAAGTAAAAAGAGCCTGGCTCAGTCAGCTGCATCAGACTATGCTGCAGTCTCAGGGCCTCGTGCACGAAACAACCAGTGGACCAGTTGGTACTGAAGCATGAATGACTGTAATGTTTTTAATGTTTTAGAAATTCCAGCAGTGCCTGGCAGTCAGAAGTAACAGTGTGCATGAGACCAATGACTTGAGAAATCAGACGAAATTGGCAGTACATATATACAGGGTGATTCAGAAAGATTCGTCCGATTTCAAAATTATTAAAATTACATTAGATTTATTTCACTTGTAAATCATTACAGAACAATGCAGTAAACTGTAAATGGTTTAAATGAGCATAAAGTTTATTATGTAATTTTACAAGTGCTCAGTATGAACCTCCTCCAGCTGTACAGACAACATCAACGCCATAGTCAAATTCATCCTGTACTTGACTGAGCATATTGGGTGTCACTGTACTCACAGCTCTTTCAATGCGATTTCGGAGATCATCCAGTGTTGTGGAACCAATACCGAACGCTCTGAGCTGTTGGAGGTTCACTGCCGACAAAAATGACGCTGCACAGTTATGACAGATTCACTCTTATTGAACTGGAGAACACAAAAGACATTCTGCTCAGGGGTCGCCATCTCCTTGCAGACTGAAGGGAGCCATCTTCCAGTGACAGTCAGAAACTCTATGACCCCCTCTTTCAATTAGTATGTGATTGGTTCCTAGACGCCTCACAGTTGTAAAAATATGGAGCTTTGAAATCTTTTTGATGAAATCTTATATATATATATATATATATATATATATCTTGCTGTTGTCAGAACAAAACCTCGTATCTCCAAAATGGTAACTTTACAGTAGAAACAAAAAACATACTTTACTTTTAATGTAAGTAAACAGAACCACAATTCTTTCCAAATAATTGTGGGTCATTTCTTTTGGTCCATTCATCATGAAATTTACACACAATGTAAAGAACAACTGGTATTTTCAAACTATGTCAAAAACTGAAAAACAACAAAAATGGAGATATAGTGTTTTGTTCCGACAGCAGCGATATTGAAATGAAAGTTTGGAATGGGTATATATAACGAAAAGCTGCCGAATAAGAAGCTGACCTCAGTCTTGTAGGAACTCTTGTAGGAAACATTTAGCACCATTTTTGCCAGGCCTGTGGGGCTAGTGTTAGAAAGCGGTATTGACACAGGGGTTTATCTACATATTGTTCAGTTTTGTTTTCACTGGTTGCACAACAAACATATTTCATATTTACTTTGGTTGTTAAAAATGTTTCTTATAATGGAAACTACAATAATCATTTTTAAGTGAACAAGTTTTACTTCAGCATCTAAAATGGTTTTACTTGAATTTATATACAGTACCAGTCAAAATTCAGTGTTTTTTCTATATTTTTATTACTGTCTACATTGTAGATTAATATTGAAGACATCAAACTATGAAGGAACACACATGGAATTATGTAGTAAACAAAAAAGTGTTAAACAAACCAGAATATATTTTATACTTTAGATTCTTCGTACTTTAGTTTTGCTTTGATGACAGCTTTGCACACTCTTGGCATTCTCTCAATCTGCTTCATAAGGTAGTCAGGTGGAATGGTTTTAATTAACAAGTGTGCCTTATTGAGAGTAAATCTGTGGAACTGCTTCCCTTCTTAATGTGTTTGAGACCATCAGTTGTGTTGTGTGGAGGTAGGGTTTAAAGTTTTATACAGTGAATAGCCCTATTTGACTATTTTTCTAATCCACATTATGGCAAGAACCACTTAATTAAGTAAAGAGAAATGACAGTTAGTCTACAATGTAGAAAATAATAAAATTAAAGAAAAACCACTGAATGAATTTTGAGCGGTACTGTGTGTGTGTATGTACATATATATGGCCATCTCACCCACAACTAGTTTTGGTGTCAAATCTGTCCTTGATCTTCTTTTTGAACTACACTTGACCTCACTCTCTGACCTCCTGTCTAAAAACCCTCTCGTTTCTTGCACACATAAGTACTGCAGCTGCACCAAATTGCTCCTTATGAACCGATTCTCAAAGATTTAAGAGCACATTCCAGGTTAAACTGGATTAATTGTCTTAATGGATGCCTTCTTAAGCTTTTGTAATATGATTTCTCCAGGGCACAAGTGTGAGAGAGAGAGGCTGCAAAACTCTCACAGCCCAATTAATGTAATTACCAAGGCCGCTCTGATGTTCCAGAAGCGAGCTCACTAGCCTGGTTCCATCGCGCTGTTATTGTTCCTTTTAATTAGCCAGGGAAGAAAAGGACATGCTCTCCTTTTGCAGCAGAAACTGTGATTCTACTTTTGTTGCATGATTATGAATGCTTTGTTAGATGGTCTTGAAAATAAGGGTTCATATACACTGCCGTTCAAAAGTTTGGATTCACTTGTCATATTCTTAAGTGTTGTTATTTTATTCAGTAACTTATAAAATGTGAATTGATCTTATAAACTAGCCACCTAAAGGTGTTTGACGATGTTGTGTTTGATACGTTCTTTCAGAACAAGAACTAAAATGATAAATAATACACTGTATTAACTTTATTATCGTTGCAGCCTGGGCAGCATGGTGAGCTGGGGCCTAAAGGAGTAACTGGACCTCAGGGAGAAATTGGAGCCAGAGGACTACCTGGAAAACCAGGTCTGATGGGACTCCAAGGAGAACCGGGTCTTCCTGGCGTTGCTGGAAAGACTGGCGTTCCTGTGAGTATCTAGTGGACAGTTTGGAAAGTCCAACCTTTCCAAAGATAAAATTTTATGAATGATCTTAAGCCTAAGGCCAGAAACATACTTCATGCAAAGTAGACCGCTGTGAGCTACACAGACAGGGTTTCGCACTTTGTTGCGTTCAAAAATGTGTCACAACGCAATTCAAAACGCAACGCAAGCACAAGCTGCATTCTGAGCATTACAGCAAGGGGTGCTATAGCAATAGCCAAGCCTGATCAAACTCTCAACTGCCATAGCCGACGTGCAGTTGAGTCTCACGCAAACATATCGTAACATATACAATACATTATTGCCTTTTCATTTCAATAGAACAGGCAGCTGATGCTCCTCTACTGTCCATGTTTAGCAGTTGAACAGTAGATCCTGCTCTGATTCGTCCTCTGTTGCCCCCTTGAGTACTGAGTGTTTTAACCAGCACAGTAATGTAAGAATGCATGGTGAGTTTGTGCAGAAGGGCTGTGTGTTTGCAATGTGTTGTCATTTGCGTTTGCGTATTTGCGTTGAGTATGTTTCTCTTCAGAGAGAATATTTGACATTAAACATGTTCAAGATTTAAGAGAGATTATTATTTGATAACTTTCTAAAGTCTCTCTGTCATGTGGCCTATCAATCATGGACTATGGTGGACATCTTAAGATCCATTTTTAGTAGTCTTCAGTAATTAGACTATTTAAATTTTGTTTATTTTTATTTAGTCATTTAGCAGATGCTTGTAAGACTTAGAAAATGTACAAACCGTTGTAGCTGAAGTACTTGGAGATACTGCAAGAATCTGTAACCAAGAGACAAGAGCCATACCATTGTTTGGTCAAATTAAATAAATAAATGCAAATGTAGATGCTGAGGAGAATGAATTAAGTGCATTTTTCAAAAATACAGTTAGTGAACACTTGAACACAGAGGTTAAAGAGAAATTACACAGCAGTTGAGAAATGAAGTGTGAATGAGTGTAATAATGTGGAAACCAAAGAACTGCCTGAAGAGGTGAGTCTTTTTTCAAAGGTTCTTTAGTAAAGACAATGGTTCTACATAGAACCATGAACGCATGATTAAAGGACTCTTTGTATCATGAAAGTGTTCTTCAGATGGAGAGTGTGTTTTGTATGGTTCTATATAGAACCTTTTTTACACACTTAAAAATAAATGGTTCTTTAAGGGTTCTTTTGTAAGGAAAATGGTTCTATATAGAGCCATGAACACTCAAAGAACTCGTTGCATGATTAAAGGGTTCTTTGCATCGTGAATAGGTTCTTCAGATTGATGAGAACATAAGAACGAATAGCACCTGTTCTTTAATTTGTCCTTAACTTTAAATTTGGTCTAAAAAACAGTACATTTAAGATTTTATTTCTTAAATGCATGGAAAATAATAAGATTTAGGAAGAATTAAGAAGATTTAAACCACATATCACATTTGTAGATTTGTATTGGAATTGTCTTTATTTCTCTCTCTCTCTCTCTCCCCCTCTCTCTCTCTTAGGGAAAACTGGCAAGTGAACAGCATATAAGAGAACTGTGTGGACCAATGATTGATGGTGAGAATCTTGTAGATTTAAATTATTCATGAAATGCTGTGTAATACCAGCAGCAGTGTGTGCTGCTTCAGCCTGTCCTGTTTTAAAAGATGAAATGCTGTCTATTCTACCACATCTCAGACCAGATTGCACAGCTGGCTGCCAATCTAAGAAGGCCTCTGGCTCCTGGAGCAGTTGGACGGCCAGGCCCGGCTGGGGCTCCTGGAAAGGCAGGAGAACCTGGGTCCATTGGCCACCCCGGAGCCCGTGGTCCTCCCGGCTACAGAGGCCTTCCTGGAGATCTGGGTGATCCCGGTCCCAGAGGTAAGAGATACTGGCGGTGTCTGCCAATGTACCAAGCTACAGTGATCAGACAGTGTTTACAAGTTTCTCTGAACAAATTTCTGTAGGTGATTTTGGCGAACCAGGTGACAAGGGATCTACTGGAAAGGCTATTGAGGGGCCAGTTGGAGACCAAGGAGAACCAGGTATGTTTGAATACACTATTACGCTGTACTGGAGCTGGACTACTTTTACCTGGGGAGGTTCTACTAAGTGATGATCAATCTGTATTTTTTCTTAATCCAGTATAAATCAGAAATCTATACAGTCTGATAGTAATAATTGTGGAGTGATTTTATTCTAGTATGAATCTGCAGTGTGTATGGTTTTTACAGTCTGACATTAATAATTCTGGAGTGATTTTAATCCAGTATGACCCTGTAGTGTGTGTTTTTTACAGTCTGGCAGTAATAATTGTGGAGTATTTTTAATCCAGTATGAATCTGCAGTGTGTGTAGATTTTACAGTCTGACAGTAATCATTTCTGTACTTGGCTGAATCTGGAGCCCCAGCTGTAATAGTAGTCCTTTTCCAGTCTATCTTGTGCTAAAGGAATAACGAAACCGGCTAACAAACTTGTGCATGCACCTTGTTATTGTCACTGATGTGATTATGCCGGCTATAACCATTAAATACACGCTACTTGTGGGAATCTGGTTCAGGAAACTAAGCTGAACCAGTCAGCCAGTCACACATGACCTTACACAGCCTCCTCTGGTAAAATGAATTAAGCTCCAGTAGTACTTTTGCCCCATGGAAAGATTTTGGCATGTGGTCGTTCATGTTATGGCTTCCCGAATAGTTGACTTTTTCCAGTCAAAAATAAATATTTAGATGCATTTAGTAAATGCAGTATGGCAGCACTTCAGGAAGTGAGGTTACATCTATGCTGCGTCTTCTAAACCAAAGGCGAATATAGTACACAAGTAATAATTTTCCTTTAAAAAGTCTAATTTGCCAATTTTAAAGTAATTCAGAGTACTTCAGAAGGGTCTCATTCACCCACTCTTTATCTGCTAGGTCTCCAAGGAGTACACGGCATTGTTAAAGATGGACGTGATGGTGCACCTGGAGATCCAGGTGAGCCAGGAGAACCTGGCAGGCCAGGCAGGACAGGGCACCAGGGACCCCCAGGAATCTGCGATACAACAGCCTGCCAGGGCGCAGCGGTCCACGGGAAGTCCTCCAATCCCAAGAATCATTAAACAAAGATGGCTTCCTCTTTAAAAACACAGTTGCACCCCAAGGAGAGAAGAAAGAGCAAGAAATCAAGGGGAATAAGATGAACCACAGAATTCCCTTTTAAAATGTTTGGGGGTAAGAAAAAGCATATGAGAAATATCAGTGGATGTGAGAAATCAAAAGATGATGGAACATCAACAGTGTTTTAAGAACTATGCAATTGTTGGGATGAGCAGGAACGAGTGAGCTGAAAGACTTCAAGCCAAGACTTCATCAAAGACAAATCAAAAGAGCAAGGCAGTGCGAAAAGTACAAACAAGTACCATTATGTGTAGATGTGTAAAAAAGTAAAAAGACTAAAAATTGCTTACTGAAATGGTGAAAACTGGCCAGTCAAAACCATATACTTTGTACATGCGTGTGTAAAAACGGTTTCTTACTTCTTACTGTCCTCAATGTCCATTCTAGCTTAATGTCCTTTTGTTCGGACTCCTGTATAGCAACAACTGTGATTGTCTTGACAGCATAACAAAAGAAAAATGAGGCTCAGCAGTGAGATGCCTCATGCATCATGGTCCTTTCTGCCTGAAAGAGAGGATTTTGTACCTCAAAATCTGCCAAAAATCATACAAAGCAACCTGGGAGCATCACTCAGTATAATAAGGTATGAAAATGTGTTGAAATATTTTGTATATTACTGCACCAATAGTATTTTCCAAGTTGTTGTTTTTTTATGCAAATTGTCAACATCTTTTTATTCGGTCATTTTTTACTTTCTTGAATGTGTTTGATGACAGATCCCAACTTGAAAAAATAAAATAATAAAAGAAAACTGAAAGCATCCTTTCAGATGCTTGAAGGACTGTTACTGTACAATAACTCTTTGTCTGGAATTTCCACCACATCCACTATGTGCTGGTGCTGTAACTATTAAATATACATGACTTTAAATACTATTTATTATTTGTGGGTGACTGTTGTATGTACAGTGAGACGCTACAGCACCGTGTTGTAAGAAATATTGAATAAAGCCACTTTTCAGTGAAATGTTATTCCTCTTTTAGACGTCAAGTCCATTAGCCATTCACCTAAAAGGTTTATGTATGTAACGTAAACATTTATTCAAACCAGCAAACATAGGAGAAATGATGCATACAGAAATACACAATCAACCTGCTTTATATTCATAAATATGAGCACACACAACACAAGTTTGTCCTAAATAGATGTAAATAAAGCAGACTTGTTAAAACCATAATGAAACACAAATGAGGTAAAGCTCCAATACGTAAATTAAAATGCAAATGCGATTTTAAAAGACTAACTATATGACGATGCTTGAAACTCTGCTGTTTCTTAGATGTGGAGAAACAGTGCCATCTGTAGATTAATTTCTGCGTAACAGTTTTGGTCAGTTCAGTAGCACAGTTTGTTCACAATTGTGTAAAGGGTTGTATAAATGACTGCTCATTTATTGTGGAACCTGATCAATTGGAACCACGGGAGTGTTACAATACTATAAAAAACCCAATGGAAGCAATTCTATTCTCCCTGTATTATGAGGGGAATTTGTTCATGAAATTTGTAAAACTACACTAAACTACAGATAACATGGAGTATAGATATGACTTTTTATACATAAGATATTACTGAGTTATAGAAAAGTGGTCATTCTTAAACAGAAATAGAAACAGGGACAAAAGTTTTTGTTCTTAGTACTCAAAAATACAGGGTTCAGGTGATGTTTTCATGGACATTCCCTACTTGTTTACAAAATAAATTACTAATATTGTAAATAAATTAGGAACCAACAGACTATTGTCAATAAATAAGGGGTCACTATGTGGTTGCAAAAAGCCCCACACAATATCTTAAATCTGACCAACTGATTTGAGCGAAAGTCATTACTATGCAGAACTGAGCTGAGATGAGATTAAATCTTACTCTCAGCGACGTCCCTCACTGCTGTAGCACTGCTGGGCTTCAGCCGAACTCCTGTCTTACCACAGAACGTGTTCTGAAAGTCCTAAAGTAGAAGAGGCATTTTAATACAGTATCTATATAGAACCATGAACACTCAAAGAACGCTTTGCATGATTAAATGGTTCTTTGCATCTTGAAAGGGTTCTCTTCAGATTTTGGAGAATATGTTTTATATGGTTCTACATAGAACCTTGAAGAGGGTTCTTCTATTCTTACAGGCTTGACATCATAACAATAGAAGAACCCTTTTTGGTACTATATAGAATGCTTTTCAAAAAGGTTCTATACAGAACCATCTACAGCACACTCTCCTTTAACCCTTTAAGCAGACAAAGGGTTCTTTAAGTGTTCATGGTTCTATAAAGAACTTAACAGCTATCCTTGAACAGCTGTCATTTTAAAGAGTGTACAATGATCTACACTGTACTTGCACTAATTGGTTATCTGCCATATAAGTGCACTTTGTAGGTGTACAATTCTAGACTGTAGCCAACAATTCATCAGCCCCCATCCACCCCCTTCAGCAATAAAAATGGACCACCATATGACCACCGCTGACTAGACATTATCTGGGTAGTTGACCATTTCATCACAAAGTCCATCAGGAGCAGTGTTGCTGGAGTTTTTACCCTCCTCAATATGAGTTGTAGGTTTAAAATAGTCCGCTAACCAACAATATCCAGCTAATAGTGGATCTGTGGTCAGAAAATCACCACTGATCAGGGGTCGGCAACATGAGGCTCTCTTACTGCCCTGTTGTGGCTCCACAGCAGAATTCGATTTGTAGGTAAAAATAAAATAATCCTTCTTTGCAGTAAAATAAAGCTCTGCTGATCATTCTGACACAGTTAAAACAATAAATGGTCTTAAACGCTGGACCTAATCTATAACTGCTAATTCACCCTTTAACCCTGAAGATTGGCGCGCAGACTGCTGGTCACCACAGCAACGCAGACAACAATCTCGCATAGCTAGCAGCTAATGAATCGACAAAGAGAGAGATTTAAGACGAACATCGATAATTTGGAGACCATTTGTGTTTATAATCACCCCAGTTTCAAACACTAAAATGTCGCAAGGGGAAGTCAGCTTCTCATTCACCAGCTCATTTGAATTTTCCTGCTCCATCTCAGAAGGTGCAGCAGTTACATTCTGGCACCTCAGGCACCATTTAAGGTGGAACGGGACAATTTAAACAAGAAGCTGGCGAATGAGAAGCTACCTTCAGCCTTGTAAAAGAACAAACATTGAGAGACATTTTACAAGCAACTATTCTACTTTTGTGGAAACATTTCTGCCAGAGATGCAAGAAAAAGCAGCTATAGCTGAGCTAAAGCTTAAAAAGGAGCAAAGTAAGTCTGCATTTTTGTTTATATTACATTTTTAGCCTGTACTAGTACATACTGAGACATATTTACAGTCAAGATGGTAAAAGATGACATAAAATGTTGCAGCTCCCAAGGTGGATTAGTTTTTGTGGAAAGGATAAAATGGCTCTTCTTAACAATTGGGTTGCCGACCTCAACGCTAGATGATGGCTAATACAAACAGAGTATCAACAAACGAGCTGCAGTCTCTAACTGTAATCCAGCAAGATGGAGCTTACTAAAAAGCGGTTTCTGATAAAGTGGCCAGTGGTTTACTATACTATAACAATGTGCAATCCTAAGGCAAGTTTAATGTATGAAATGAAACAAAGATAACGAATAATTTTAGATAACAACCTAAAATAACAGAGATCAACAGACCAGATATTATTTGTCTCATGTAAGTTCTGCACCTGTTTGAGGGAGTCTCCATGGAGCTCTCTGATATATTTGAGAAAGGCTGTAGTCCACTGCAGGGTCGTGGCTTTGTCGGTTTCAGCAGTGCAGAAGGGCACCAACAGATTCAGCTCATCACAGCACAGGCGGATTCTTCTCCTGCAGATCAACGCACGTTCAATATTTAGTACAGTACATACAAATGGTGAGTAAATATACCGGAGAGATAAACAATTTCGTTCAAGAGGTCGAGAGGTAATTTTCTGTTCGAGGAATCTGTGAAAATTCTACCAACTTATAAACATTTCTGCAAAATTTAGTGGATATGATGTACAGAAATGCTCTGTCAGAACAGTGGTGGTGATAGGAACCAGGTGCCACATTTTATGCATCTAAAAGCTCCCTCACAGAAAGTTATTACATCACATGGTTATGAATATGCTGCCCAGTGTCTGGGACACTGTTTTAGGATAGTTCTGAGAGGGCTGTGGCCTAAAATATAGCTTTGAAAATGTATTGCTGGTGAAAGGGTCCATGCAGTGCGCTGCGGGGCAAAATAATCCCGGAAGGATTTTTTTTTCTTTAGATTTATCACTGTTTCACCATCACCATCATTAACATTATATATAAGTTGTAAGCATACAGTCTGCATAATGCTAATCTAAGCTTCCATTACTTATCGATATTAGAAAAAACAAACAAATGTGTCTTGGCTGATCGACTGCATTCAAGGAGAATTTTTTGCAATGTCAAACTATCACTAACACATAATGAGACAATTTTCAGTATTTCTTTTTTGGCTGCTTTTCTTCTAACAAACAAAGAAAACCTAAAAAACAGCTACATTGGAATCTGGAAATTTCTGACTATTTATTTTCAGAGATAAACAGGATCTTTAGAGGTTGGATCATGGAATAAATTTGGAATAAAACAGCAGTGGGTGATCAATCTGAATCAAATCCCGCTCCAATACACTACCTGCGGTCTCTTTCCTTGCTGTTGTGTCTCTCCCTTTGTTGTTTGATCTCTAGAGGAGGTCCTGCTCTTTTACTATGCTGACAGCCTGGCACCACACAGCCTTCCTTCCAGTTTCCTGGACCGTGGATGATATTGGGGGCTTGTACCTGCAGAGCCCTGGGTACACACTTCCTGGAACGCTTAGCTGGAGGATCAGATTTCTCCTCTGCTTCACCTTTTTCACAACAGAGGGATAAAAAATTTATACCACTTCATTACTCCCTGGTGGGAACTGTCTACAGCAGTATATGTACAATTTAAGACAACACAGGTGAGCAAGAAAAGAGAAAAAGAGAAATTCCAACATACTGTACCGTGCAAAGCTCAGAGACCCTTAATTTATTTCATTTTTATTCAGCCATTACACACAAGTTTTAAAAATGTAAAGAGATATTTTAGAGATTAAATATAAGATAATCCACTTGCATAATGAAGGAGAAAGGAAAGAAAAGGAAAAACCAGGAATTTTCAAAAAACGATTAGAAGCTACAGAATAAATGAGACTCCTAACAACCACCTGGAACCACCAGTTCAAAAGCCTGCATCTCTGATGGTATGGAGTTGCATTAGTGCCTATGGCGTGGGTTGCTTACACATCTGGAAAGGCACTATCAATCCTGAACAGTAAATAGCGGTAGAACAACACTTTCCCAACTTTTTTGAGATGTGTTGCTGCCATCGAGTTCTAAATGAGTTAATACTTTTCACGAAATGGTAAAATGTCTCACTTTCAACATCTGATATGTGCTCTATGTTCTAAAGTGAATAAAACGTGTCTATGAGATTTGCACATCATTGCATTCTGTTTTTATTCACAATTATTTACATTTTCCAACTTTTTTGGAACTGGGGTTGTAAAAATAACACCTACGTTCCAGTTTGATGCCCCTTTGTTCCTCAGCTTCGTCGGCATGGATGATGTATGGAGCCCTCAACAAAACTTCAGTCGTTTTGTCTGGTCTGTAACTGAAGGTGAAGTTCTTGGGAAGGATTACCTCAGGATGTTTGCTGCCCTCCAACAGATGACTAAGACCCTGAGATGTAATGAAAGTTAATCACAAGCCAGAAATAGTGATAAAAACACATCTACACATTCAAGGTTTAAATCTCTATCTCTAGAATCTCTAACCAAATGATTTGATTCCATTACAGTTCTTATAAAAAACATTCAACGCATCAACACATTGCAAATTTCACAATTTAATTAAATGATTTTGGTACAATTCAGAATTTCTTCTGAAAATACAGCAAGTACACAAATGTGACTGGGGGAACTATTTTACACAGTACTTGAATGTAGACAGTTTTATTTTGCTTTTGATATTTACACTTGAAAACGACCTCAATTCAATTTGAAAAATAATATTAATTAAATAAATATATTATTATAAATTTCTTACACTGTCATTAGAACAGCCATTCATTTATATCAGCTCTTTGTAATTCTCCAGAAATTACACTTTTATAAGAATTTACACTCACATAAAGACATTAATCCAAAGGGGGAGTAGCACTTTATTCTCTATTTAGTTGTGCCGAGTTCCTACCACTAGCTAGGTCTCCCAAAATCGTATGATCAAACAAAAGAAAACATTCAATTGGTCTGCACTGAACAACATAGGTGTGAAAGTTCCCTTAGACAGCTGCCACACTTGAGAGCAATCGATACCTTTTTACTCTCCTACATAAATACAGTTATAAATTCAGTCATTCTTGAATACCTGAACATGAGTATTCAAGAAAGTCCCAGGAAAGGTACACTCTACTGCAGCCATCTTATCTGTCTTGGGCCAGTTTTCCGACTGGGAAACCAGTGCGATGCCTTGCGCATCCGTAGAATGATGAAGCATCGACAAAAATCTGAAAAACGCAAGAAGAATATGTGTTGACTCAGACACAAATCACGTTAAAGACAGAACCTTTTCTCATTATGCTAAACATCTTCCCATAAGACAATTAAAAAAAACACAATCAGATGGAAGGACAAAGAAGACTTTGTTTAAGTCTCTTCTGCTACTCAGACATTTCTCCTCAGAAAAACAGCACAATAATCCCATGTGTCTCCACTTGAGTTTCTCAGACATATACTGATATAAACATACTATTTATAAAAGCTTATTCCACCCTAGATTTTGTTATGACAACCACAGTTTGTTAAAATAAGCCTCTCTAAACATTTATGTAAGTATTTATCAGTTGTCATGAGAGGCTTATGTATGCTTATGAATGCTGCCCTGAACTGAAATGTTACCAGAATCTCAGCCATTTCTCATCTAAGACTAAGAGCCCCTTCTCAGTTTTCAAGCTATGAATAACTGTTTTTATCTGGGCCAGAGGTCTCTCATCTATCTAATGCTATTTCTCTTGAGAATCACCAATAAGCTGTCTGAGCCATAAAAGAGTTTTCCTCTGGGTTTTGTTTATAAAGCGATAGTATTGGCTGAGATGTAAACAGAGTCATGTATACAACACAAATATACTACTACTACCACTATTAATACTTCTACTAGCACTACACTACTACTACTACTACTACTAATAATAATAATAATAATATTAGATTTAAATTACCAAGCACTTTTCATACCAGTGGCAGCTCAAAGTGTTTTACAGACAGGTGATAATGTTTTACAGTAATAGACAAGACAACGACAGATGAAGTTAAAAAGAAATACCAAAGAGACACAGAGTTTTAATTAAACACTGTTTACAAGATAAACTTAGTTTTAAGTTTTAAAATGTTTCTTAAATGTGTGAACTCCAATAGAATTCTAATAGAAGGTGGAATGGAGTTCCACAGTTTAGAAGCATAATAACTGAAAGACGCCTCTTCACGTTTTCTGTATTTTACAGAAGCTGTTTGCAGAAGGCCAGTATCTGCAGATCTAAGATCACATGCTGGAACACACAGACATTCTGTGAGGTGCTACAGAGGTGCTTTAATGTCATTTAGAGCCTTAAAAACTAGAAGCAGAATTTTAAAATCCATTCTGAGCGATACAGGTAGCCAGTGCAGTTCTTTCAAAACAGGGGTGATATGATCTTTTTTTGTTTGTCTTTGTTATATGGCCATTTTATTTACAATGCTGTCACGCCTCCCTCTGGCGCGGCTGAAACTACAGCCAACGTGGCCACCTTAGACTACAGTTCACAGAACCCCTCGCTTCATCACATGACTCAGGACTCTAACCGATCCACCTATCAACGCTCTGCATTACCGGACTTATAATCACACACACATCTGTTTTTCTCTGTATATAGTCTGCTTGGTTGTAATGCGAAGTATCATCTCCCTGTTGAGCGCACTGAGCGTTCTTCCGATGTCTGTTATCTCCTGTTTGTGTATGACCTGTATCTCGTTTATGACCTTGATTTTTGCCTTGCCCCTTTGCTCAGTTTTAGATTGCTGTTTTTTTTTTTTATTTTTTGCTTCTGTTTTTTGACTGTGATTGTGGATCAACCCTTTGGCATTAAAGTTCTTAACTCAAGCCTTGTCTCCAAGTGTCTGGTTCAGTCTACCATCTTTACAAATGCAAAACACCAAGTAAACCTACATGTGCCTTCTGAATTTTTGTATGTTATGTTGATGATAGTAAAACAGCAACAAATCAAAAAAAAAAGTTCTCTTCACAGCTGGACACAAGCCTAACATCACTATGCGCAATGCCAAGCATCGACTGGAGTGGTGTAAAGCACTGCCACTGGACTCTGGAACAGTGGAAACGTGCTCTGGAGTGATGAATCACGCTTTACTATCTAGCAGTCTGATGGACAAATCTGGGTTTAACAGATGCCAGTAGAACGTGACCTACCGAACTGCATAGTGCCAACAGTAAAGTTTGGCTGAGGAGGGATAATGAGCTGGGGCTGTTTTTAACGTTCTGGGATAGGCCCCTTGGCTCCAGTGAAGGGCAATATTATTATTAAATATTGCTATTATTATTTAAGACATTTTAGACAATTTTGGCTATGTTCTTACAGCAGGTAAAAGTGGCCCAAATCCAATCTGCTTTCCTTCATGTGACTATGTTATCTGTGTGTCAGTGTGAACAGCAAAAAACACACTGAATCTGACATTTTCAATTCCGATTTGAGACGCTTTCATATGTGGTACTAAAATCCGATACATATCCGATATGGGGCAATGCGAACAGCCGGATCAGAATGGGAACAAATTCCCACAGACACACTCCAAAATCTTGTGGAAAGCCTTCCCAGAAGAGTGGAGGCTGTTACAGCCGTAAAAGAGAGCCAACGCCATATTAATGACCAGGATTTTAGAATGAGATGTCCAACGAGCTCATATAGGTGTCCACATATTTTTTGGCAGTAAAGATGTACTTTAACCAGTATAAAAATACAGAGAGAACATACGTATTCAGAACTGCCGCCTGTGATTCCTGCTGTCTGTTTTTGTCGCCAGGGCTGCAATTGAACCTCTTCTCCAGGCACACACGTGCAGGTGGGTTGGGTCTGAGATGTTGAGGTACTGCTCTGCGGTCAGAAGAGTCCACACTGCGATCCTTGGCATATTTCACCTTTGCTAGCACAGAGTTTGGCACCTCCACACAGCACGTTGGTGTCTTTTCCCCCTCAGTGACGATGCTACCCTGATCGCTGCACAGAATCATTTTAATTTCCTGAACGTCCTCTGTTTCTAAATGGTTAGAGTTAGAAAAGGTGTACGGCTCATCTGTATATAATGTGGACGATGCGACGGGCTGGCACACGGCTGGGGTAGATGAGGGTGAGCAGGCTGTGCTGTTACTTTCACTCTTGGGGTGGCTAGTAAGGCTGCACTCAGTGTAACTTGGCTGATTTAATGCCTCCTGTGAAAATAAATTATATTGTTACATAATGTCAGTACACAGAGTTGCCAATTTATTAAGCACAACTGTTTTGTAACTACACTCTTGACATAATATTGTGATAATTTTAATTTTTATTATGGTTTATCAAGATATTACAATACTGTATTTAGAAGAACAACTACATAGTACATAGTGCATACATGTAGTGTTCTCAATGTCATTTTTACAAGCAACAGCGTGTTGCTAGTTACTTTGGCTCAAACCAATAATACCCTAAAACAGCTGCACAAACATCAAATAAAGTTTATGAGAATACAAAATGACAGCATAGCGAGAGCTTGTTAAACCAGCACTACTCTGCATGTGTACAAAAAAATCTCTGGTGAAAATGCAACTTGTTTTGTGGATATTGAAATACTGTAATTTCAGTCATTTGTTCATTTGACTCAAAGGCCTCTTTTCCACTGCAGTGCTGAAGGTCAGGTTTGATTCTGGCTAACGGTTAGCTAAGAGTGCCGAAAAAATGAGCTGAGCCTGGTTTTAAGCGTTCCATATCAAACTGTGTTTCACAAAAGCTTTACTGACACAAATTTAGAAGACAATGACTCAAATTTGAGGACGTGAAGTGAAGTGGCTGACATTAGAAGAACAGAAAGCCGAAAGCAAACCTTTTCTCTGGTATCTAAAGCTCGAGCCCCCTAGCTAAGTTAATGCTACCCATGTCCCCTCTCCTAGCTAACTTAGCTTAGCTAAAAAAGATCCAAACACCCCAGTGCAGTGTAGTTGTCAGACTTTGCTTAGTAAGATGACAGTGTAATGTTACTGGTAATTGTCAGTACAGATCTCATAGCGTTTGAGGTTGTGACAGTGACAGTTACTGGTAATGGTAACATGACAACAGGACACTATTATAACTTATGAAAGCATATGACATTTTCAATGACATGTTTATGCCATGGTTTTGCCAATGTTATGTAGCAGAGCTAAAGTGTTACCACACCTTGTAATAAACTGGCAAGTGTATAATCCAAAATATACACAGAATATACTGCAATATAATTTCAAAACATTACTTTTCTGCATGGGCTGATTTCCACCAGCTCCTCCTGCCCTACAGTCTGCGCCTCCATGTGGGCATGAAGGATGTGCTGAAGGTGAGAGTACTCCACCTCGGTCATTTCCGTCAGGTTAAACTCAGAGCTCACAGTTGGGCCTTGATCACACCCGTTCTGACTCACAACGACGCTGACCGGATCAGATAAGAACTGGCCCACAGCAGGTGCTACATGTAGAGTCTTGTGTGCAACTGAAGTGGTCATTCTTAAACAGAGCAGAGAAAACTGGTAGCAAAACACTACAGTCAGAAAACTGAGAGCTAACTAGCTGCCTAAAACACCGTTAGCAAGTATTGTCAAGTATCTCTAATTGCAAATACAATTGTCTTCAAATAATTAACTAAGAAAGGTCCCTAAACAGTTCCTACCTTTGAGGACTCAAGGAAAAATCTTTAATCGGTACAGAACCTTTAAATAATGCAAAAGATTCTCACACTAGAACTACTTAAAGCGCTTATAACTCAGGAAATAACATTTTGCTCACTTTTTGATGTAAAAGAGTTTGTGGTATTTAAACACTCCCCAGTCCATACAGTCAATAAATATAAACAAAGTCACTGTTTTTGTGATGTCACAGAAACCAACTCAGTTTACCTCCACCCACGCATGCTTAAGTTATAAGGAGAGCTTCAGTCAATCAAAACAGATTTACATATATAAGTCTTAAAAGGTAGATTAGTGTGAAATGCACCACTTTGGAGAAAATGACAGAGCCAGAATTGTTCACAGTGGTGGTGATAGGAACCAGATGTCCAGCTCTAAAAGCTCCCTCACAGAAAGCAATTACATGAAAAGGCTATGAATACACTGCCTGATGTCTGAGACATTGTGTTACAATCTCTTTGAATAGGTTTTGGCCTAAAAAGTATTTTTAAAATACATTAAATGGTGGCGAGGGCATTGTGAAACAAAACAGCCCCCCCCAAAATTATTTTTTTTCTGATTTACCACTTTTTTATCATCATCAACATTACATATAAAAACTTAGACGACACCTGCAGGTTCACTGATCGTTCTGGATATTAAATCAAAGGCTGTGAAGACATATATCCCACTAACACTGAGACATATTGAGGCATATCCCAAGACACAGATTCCTGTTATCACCATTGCAAAGAAAATCAGAATTGACTATTTGAGTTGACTAAGTTTCTATATAGTGCACCATTTCTCAACAAACCACTCTGAACTCCTCTTTAGAGTTCACTTAATGAGCATGTTTGCTACATGGCATGTACTGATTTTAAAATAGTTAATAAGCAATCATTTATGGTATTTCTTTTTTAAGATTTATTTTTATTTAGTGGGTGAGTACTCAAAGTATTCTCCTAAAATGTAAGAAGTAACTGTATTCTGCCTTTACAAAAATGCAACTTGGACTAAATTCCTGTGTTCTGAACACATATTCCCAATACTTGTATTTTGTTACATCCCAACCCTGAGTGGGGTCCGGTGCAGGACGTATTGAATGTTTCGTGAGCACAGTTTGTGCTTACAGCGGCTGGCATTGTTTAAGCTGGTAATTAAACAAACTCACATTACTCAAACTCATAATCTTCCATGTGTTACACTCGCCCCATCAAAATCATCACACCAATTACAGTGAAAAAACACGGAGCCGATAAAGTCAAAGAGTCGACTCCTAGCATTTCGACTCTTAGAGTCATTGGTCAAGAGTCGACTCCGACTCCCAGACGTATTGGAGCTGCAGAATCGATTCTTTTGGAACCGACTCCCAATCACTAAGCTAGTTTTCCCGCTCTACGTTTTGAAGACATTCTAAAGTGCTTAACGTGAAAAAGTGCTTAATGTGTTACATATTTTTGCTCATAAATACTGTCTACGGACAAAAACATGATTCTATAATTTGAAGAGAAGCGTACGGCTTTGAGATAAGCGTTATAAACTGTTATAGCTTAATGTAACCGCTTTTTGTGTCCTCGAAATATAACGTAAGATTAGCTAACCGGCTAACGAATCCCGTCAGCGTCAGAAATTTAGTCAGAAACGCTTTATAACATAACCTTAGTCGGTTCGTCACTTTTCTCTGATATTTAAAATTTACTCACCAATTCGTACATTTTACAACAATATCTGGAATGTTTTTTAAAACCAACTTTGACTACCTACAAGGTTAAAGTCGGCTTCCTATTCGCCAGCTTCTGGTTCGAATTGTCCGGTCCCACCTTAAATGGTGCACGAGTTCCATTCCGCCTCAGGCGCCAGAACGGAACTGCTGTACCATTTAAGGTGGAACGGGGAAATTCTAACAAAAAAGCTGTAGAATAAGCTTCGAGGCTAAAGTCGTGGTTAACCGGCTAGCTAACATCGCAAAATATTTAAGACTAAGAGGACACCTTACGTTAACTCAGACATAAATTGCTCTCAGAAAAGAACATAACTACCTGAGAAAGCGTATCTGGAAGAAAACGTTCCTCAGACAATGGAGAAAATCGCCGCTCCTCTCACTGGATCTGGGTTGCCAGATCTGTCTACCAAATTCACCCTGTGAATTTAATGGTGTGTGTTTACATATTTACATATATTTCCACAGAAAGAATATGTATTTCAATTTTTTTTTCAGTTCCACAGTATGAAAATTTCACAAGTTCACAAATCCAAAATTGCTTGGAGTAAAATCTCTTTACAATAGCTAAAAGTACATTTTTGCCCCCTCCTGTACAGTTACTATATATATACACATTTTTTTAAACTGTCTAAATAAAACATCCCAAGTTATGTCCATCATCCGTAGGGCCACTTTTTCCAGCCCAGGGTTATTTAAAATAGCCTTGGGGTATGGCAAGCCTCAATAGAGTCCATCAATAATGGTTTGTTCTGAGCTGTAATGCTGGCATGGAATCATTTACAAAGACACCCAGTTATGGCTGTTTTGATCTTGATCCAATTTCAGTCCACAACCAAATCCATACAGTACACTTACGGAAACTAAGGTCAAAGGTACAAATGTGTTTTTAATGCACCACTTTTGTGATGCATTACATACACCCACCAATTCAGCCCACAGTGATTTAGTTCCGCCCATTCATGCTTAAGTTATAAGGAGTGTTTCAGCTGGACTGCTTTTTAAAAAGGCAGAGCAGCCAATCAGTACAGAGTCCATTTACATATATCTGCCTTAAAGGCACCGTAATAAAAGCCGACTAATACCAAGGCTAAAGATGGTCATGTAAAAATGCAAAAAATGTGCATCAACCCACACAGACACCACAAGTGGACCTCAGGAGATAAATATATGTAATACAGGAAAATGTAAGATATGGCACCCAGATTTTAATTCAGCAAAGGTTAATATGTGAAAGGAAAAGAGCAAAGACAAGTTTTATCATTTCATTATTTAATGATGAAATCTCTACTAGATTTGTTCCCTTCAACTGAGATTAACAGCTTATCACTATGGCTTGTAAGGCATCTGTAGAAAACATCTTATAAAACATGTATGAACTCAAATGTACACCAGAATTTACAACTCTCGGGAACATCATTCAGCTTCAAAGTGAAAGATACATCTAAAAATAACTCAGCAAGAACAAACCAGTGTTTTTTCCCCCCAAAGAGAATGTAATTGTTTGACGTTGCCACATACAAAAATGTCTTCACTATGAAAACGTTAAAACACTTAATACATATTTGACCTGGCAAAGCAGTGCTGTCAAACTACATTTTTTAGACTGATAAGAAAAAAAACCTCCAAAGCTTTTCAAACCTTTATCACTGAAAACATTTTCTTAAAAAAATAAGTGAAATACAGGAACCATTAAAGTGACATATTGCCAACACTTCATTCATATACTTATTGAGAAAATGGTCTTGCTTGCACATATTGACCTTTCATTTGAAGCCTCAGTTAATTTGTATTGTTTTCCTTCTTCCATAGTTTTACTGTCTTAAATAAGCAGAATTTCGGCTCCTTAACTACAATCAGTTTCAAGCGATCATGTCTCAGTTTAAATTGGGATCCGTGATCTAGGCCCCCCTCCATCAATTAAGCTTTTTGATCGTTATCTGTGTTCCTCTGTGTGTTTTTGTCCCTCACTGTTTCACAAACACCCTCTCTGCGTTCTCTATTTCTCTGCCTTCTTGCTGCTCTATTTCTGCCCTCTCTTTTTCTCGTCCTCCTTCGCCATGACTTTCCAGCTTTTACAGGACTACTGTCCTGACTACTGCTGTCTTCCTCTTCGTTTCCAAGCTCTTCTCTTTGTCTCACCTGAATGAGACCCTTAGAAGTTTCTCTTTGCAGACGGCTGGAATTATCATCACAGTGGCCAGGTTTTGGCCCTGCACTATGCGCTCTGGTAGGAGGACCTTGTGGTCGGTTGTGTTCTTGGTAAGGCCTCTGCATCCTAGGGTTGGGCAACCTAATTGGGCCACCAGGGGGTGTCGGGAGCAAAGGGCCCGACAGCCGCAAAGGGCGAATATCTGGCTCTTTTGGCGGACCATCAAACCGAACCTGTGGTGGCAGGCTTTGAATCTCACCTGCTGTTGGCCCTTGTGGTCTTTGTAAATGTGTTAAGGTTGGGGAAATCTTTCTTGGAAAACGGGATGAATATGGCCTGTCCTCCAACTCTTTGTTCCAGAGTGCAGGCATTCGCTGGCCATGAAAACGTGGAGACGGAGCCCTTTGACCCCTGAAATTCTGAAGTGAGTGAAAGCGTGGGCCTTTCATTTGAACATCGCTTTCAGGGTTTCCAACACTCTCACAGATATTAGACTTTGCAAAATGTGGTTTGCCCAAATCCTTGTGTACTCCTTGTTCTCCAGACTCACTGAACTGCTGAGGTGCTCTCATGCCTGATTCCATTTCTGGAAATTGAGGTTCTTCAGACTGGTTGTTTGGAAGGCTCCCAGGTTGCGCTCGACTCCGACCTCGCATGCAAGATCTTGGTTCTAGCGAATTTGAAAAACTTTCATTGGCAGAATTCTGGTAATGACTGTTTGATTCATCTGAATGCTGAGGTGGAGCAGACCTTCTTGTCTCATTAGTATGTTGCTGTAAAAAACCTCTGTTGTCAATTTCTTCTTCATCAAACGGATGGGTTGAAGTGCCATCTCTAGAACCATGAAAACCTGGTGGCCGTGAGTCTCTGTGGTCAAACTGTTGCGGTGGAGCATGCCCTCTAAAGTCTGATTCAGAATCACATGTTTCTCTGTCAAATTGTTGAGGTGCACCATGCTGTCTGGAGTCAGGGTGAGGTGGTCCTCTGACGTTAAATGGGCCTCTTGGTTTTTCATGATTTGGCTGGAATGGACCATTGGGTCCATCCATAACATGCTGAGAACGACACAGCCCTGGTCTTGGACCAGGGCCAGAAAATGAGCCCCTCGGCCCAAAATTCCGAGGTCCATTCCCAGGTCCTGGGAATTGGCCCTTAAATCCAAAGTTCTGAGGTGAATTGTCCTCTGGGTTTGAGCCTCTTGGTCTAAAGGTTTGAGGCTCAGATCCCTCAGTGATTCCTGGTCCAGAAGATGGGCCCCTTGGTCCATAGTTTGGAGATGGTCCAGCATCATCAAATGTCCTTACTCTTGGATACATACCCCTTGGACCAAAGTTTGGACCAGGTCCACAGTTCTCAAACCCCTGAGGGTGAGGAGCTCTGGGCATCCTAGGCCTCACAACTACTGTAGGACATCTTGGCATCATCAGTGAGGGTGGTCCTCTTGGACCAGGATTCCTTTGCTGTGGGCTTCTCCATGCATCACCAGGTACTCGTAGTCGAAATTGATCTCTAGGATAGAAGTTTCTGGGTATGTCAGGGTCACACTTTGGTAGATTACCTCTCATCATTGAGTGAGCCCCTTGTGGTTCATGAATGTGCAACTGTTCGTCCTCATCCACTGAAAAACTGCCTTGCTGATTCTGGGATGGCGTCTTGGGTGGCTTTTTGAAATCTCTCTGTTCAACTGCAGGTCCATGGAAATCATTTTTTTGTACGCGAGGCAGCCTGTGTGGTAGACCTCGCTGGTGGCCTGACTCCATCTCCTCAACAGGAAAATTACCTGAATATCTCTCTCTATTTGAATCATCAGTTTCATCTGCATAATTTTGACCGTCAGAGAAGTTATGGCAAGCCTGATCTAGTGTAAAGTCTCTTCTTTGTATCTGAGGTGGCCTCTGGGGGGTGTTCCTCTCTTTCAATTGGTTGACTGCATCTTGTGCAAAATTATGCCTTTGCATTAACGGTAAATTTTTATTATGATCTATCTGGCGAGTCTCATCCTGTGGAAAGTTATTTCTGTGGCCAAGAGATGGATGCATTCCAGATTCATCTCTGTTAAAACACTGATCAGGGTCACTATTTGAAAAATGTCCGCTCTGCATTTTATGATGTCCAGACAATGATTTTCTGGAATAAGGTTTATCATAATCTGAGGATTCTTCCCTTTGTATTTGAAGTGTCTTTTGAGGCAGTTGCCTTCTGTGATCAGCCTCATGGCCAGAAGAATGGTCCCTTTGCAAATGTAGTGAGCTAAATGACTGTTCTTCTCTCTGACAACCGAAAGCAGTCTCATCATGTACAATGTTACTTCTCTGATCTTGGATGTTGTGGACCTGTTCATCCTTACTTTGCAGCATTAAGGAGTGCTCAGATCGAGGCTGGTTTCTGTAATGGAACTGATCTGACTCATCCTCTGGGAAATCATCTCTGCGCAATCGATTTTTCCCAAAGGGATGAGGAGCTTCATTTTCATTACACTGGTCAGGTTCAACTTGTGACACATCACCACTCTGAAAAGACAGTGACTCTGCCTGAGAAGTTAAGAAAGTACTTTTGTCCATCTGTGGAGGCAATTCTGAAGGATGCTTCTGATCAAAGTTATCTTTCTGTACATCCAGCTTATCTCTGTTTTGATACCTTGCTTTAAAATCTTTATCTGGATGGTCCCTTTGCGCTAAGAGAGACCCTGATGCAGGTTTATTTTCATTACTTTGAGAAAACTTGTAATTTTGAGAAAACGTAGCACCAGGTGGGTCAGACGATTGCCACCTTAAGGGCTGAGCATTTTCAGTTTTTGTAAAACCTTCCTTTGGCACTTCTGACAGGTTCTGTTCTCCATCCTCAGAAGCCTCATTTTGTGATGCATCACCCTGACTTTTAGGTGGCCCAGATGCTGTCTGGTTTATACTTTGTGTCTGTTGTACTGATTCAGCTCTCTGCCTTGACGGTGACTGGTCTCTCTGACAGGATTTGTCATTTTTAGGTTGTACAGATTTTCCACTTCGAGATGAGTGTGACCTTGTTGAGTGCCTATCTCTCCTACTTCTATGTCTTGATGTACTTCTATGATGGTGCCGATCTCTCTGCCTTGAGGACACTCTCTCTTCTCTGTTACTACGACTGCGACTTCGTCTTGAAGAATGCTCCGGAGAATGTCTATCTTTTCTACGGTATCTGTCAGCCTCATCTCTAGAGACACGGGAAGATCTTTCCTCATGACGTGACCTGCGGTCATGTCTCGATTGTCTTTTAGGTGATCCGTTATCCCATTTCGATGTACGACTTTGTCTTGATTTGCCAGAAACCTTAGAGTGTGAATGCGAGTGTTGACGGTTCTCATTACCAGATGATGAATACATACCTTCTTCCAGTTCAGATGCACTTAAATGTGTATGGGTTTGCAAAATCACTGCAGAATGCAAATCTTTTGCATTAACATTGGTAGAAACTTTCTTCATCTGTGTTCATTTTGTCAGCTAATGTTAATGATGGCATATCTATTTTTTTCTTTACAACGTCTAACATCAGCTCTTGCTCAGGCTTGGACAAATCTGGCATCACTGAACTGTTTGAAGGTACCAGAAAGGTTGCTTGAGTCAATGCTTGCTTTCTTACACAAATTTCCTTTAAAGAACTTTCTTTGTCATTATGAACCGTTGTTAAATTGTCACTAATAGCATCCTGCCTTACATTTTTGCACTGCCTTGGATCTCTACTTGGATTAATTAATGGAACAACTGAAGTCTTTTCTGCGGCATCCTCTGGTTCCCTGCCAAAACGTGGAGGTGGTGACATGAGAGCATCAGAGACAGAAAAATGGGCCATAGAAACGCCAACTGCTGCCCTCTGTAGACGCAATGCTTCCTCTTGCTCCTCTAGCTGACGCTTCTGTTCCTCTATCTGTCTGTTCAACTCCTCCAGCATCTTCTGCTGCTCAGACAATGACACGGTTGAAGCTGATCCATATTGAGAGGTGGAGGGTTTATTATCTGCAAGGTAGGTCTGCATCTCTTCAAAAACTGTTTCATCTTCTGGATCATAGGCTACGTCATCATTTACAGCAGAGGTGTTCACTGATGGTAAAGTCTCAGAAGATTTTGTAGCAACTGAGGTGACAGCATCAACCTTGTTTCCTAAATTATATTCTTCCTCTGGGTCATAGGGTCTATCGTTGTCATCAACCTCACATACAGCAGTAATAGGATTAGGTGTTGACATTTCTATGAGGCTTGAGGTAGTGATGCTTTGATATCCAATTCCTTGATCATACTCTTCCTCAGGGTCATAAGGTCTATCATTATCATCTAACTCCATCTTCTCTATTATTGTATTCTTTGGAGTCTGCTGGTACTGCTGAACAATTGGGTCAAAAGTCGGAGAGGACACTGAAAGTTCTTTGACTTCTGAAGGACTTGGCTCACAGGTATTCACAGTGTCTTGTTTCCTTTTGCCAAATAATGTATTAAGAATGGTTTGAAGAGGTGTAGTGCTGGAAGAAGTGCCTGCTTCAGAGGATGGTGGAAGATCAGAAGAGGTGGTCTTGGTAGTGCAGGCACTAACAGAGGTCGGAGGATTTACCCCAGAAAGAATATTAGAAAGCACAGATGGGCCAGACAAAGAGCTTGAAAAGGAGGTGGCTGAATCTGGTGATCGAGTATCTGGTGGAGATCCAGGAGGAGTAGTGCTGATTGGTATATCTGGATCATAAGGGTCACTCATATCTGTTGTAGCTTCAGGAACTGCAGGTTTGATAGTAGGGGTCACCCCCTGCGAATCCAATGGCATCTGGATTCTTGGTCTTTTTTCATCAATTTCTTGTGTCTGCGTCCCAAGACGCTTTAATTTCTGACAAATTGCCAGCCCAATTAGAACATTAGGGTGTTGCTCTTCAAGGCCTAACAGAAGAATTGGGAAAGAAGGATCAAAATCAGCACAAAGTCAGTTAAAAAATAAATAAATAATTTTGTGTCACTGTAACATCTTTAAATTAGTTACCTGGGCCTTCCAGTGGCAGCAGTACAGAGGGGATGGACTCTTTTGCACAGAGAGGAATGAGATAAAGGTCTTTGATACTGTTGCAAATATTTGAAACTACCCCAAATCGTCTGCGACTGTTGAAATATGAAAATAAGGACACATAGGCAACCTCTTCTTCATCAGTTGCTGGATGAAAGCGGATCAAGGACATCTCCTGGAGAAAAGTGAGAATACAAATAAACCAATTTATGAGAGAGCATGAAGACATTTATGACTTTATCAGACTTTTATACTATCAAGAAACTTATCATAGCAAGACATTTTATGAGTGGGTTGATGGGTGTACCTTTGTTACAGATGTCTTTACTTTGTCAACATATTCCCAGACTGTCTGCGGTAATATCCGACCGCCAATGTGGATGGTATCTGGCAAATCCTTGACAGAGGAAACAAGTTGCTATTTAATATATAGAGATTATTTTCACCAAATTGATAAAGGCTGGTGGGTAAGCCAAATAAGGATTTTTTTATTGCACTGCAAAATACAGTTGGCCTTAACTCCTCTTAAACCCCAGCGTTTCAATATAAACCTAAGAAGTATCAGATAAAACGTCAAATATAATTAATATTTCTCGTACGTGGCCAAGAACGTTTATCACAAAAAAAACAGAAACTTCATGAAAGGGCTGTTTACTGTGTTTTGAAACCAAACATATATACCTCAGGGTATATATTGCTGAATGGCAAAATAAAAATCAACTCAATCAATAAAAAATGGCTGAAAATGGTTTTATATAGCACCAAAGTTCTTTCTATTGTGACAATATCAAGCATGTAACAATAAAAACTTTTTTTTGTGGTGCTACACAGAACCATTTTAATAAAGGTTTTATAAAGGAACACACATAAGTCTCCATCAATATAAAGAAGCATTCAAGCATTATATAGAATAGAACCAACCTTTGTTTGGTGATACATATATTACTCACGAGGTATATATGTTTGGTTTCAAAACAAACCTTACAGAGTTCATCATTCATGTGCATGCCTGTGTGTGAGTATCTGTCAAGAATACAAGTTCTGACCTTTTTTAGAAGCTCAGCAGAATCTGATCCTGAGATTAAATATCCCTTCGTAACAAATTTGGCCACAGTTTGCATGTTGAGAAAGCCCTTCCACACCGTATCCTGTTTAGACAGAAACTGGCTTGTCTCATTTTCAGTCGGGGTGTGGGAACTCGTCAGTCTACAAATAAAAAAAAGCAAAATAAAGACTGGTAAGGGTCATATAGTTTTGGAATTCAGCAATACTGAACATTTTTAGAAAGGTATGTATAAATAAATATATAAATACATGAATAAACAAACAAATAAATGAATAAACAAATAAATAATTGTTACAGCATGTTACTGATATGCACAAAGTAAACGTTCATTAAAATGAAAATACTGATAGCTAACAGTTGTATGCAAAACTTTGAACACTTACTGTAAAACCACATGTTCTGTTGATTTTTTTAAGTTAAAATAAGTTAAGTGTGTTCTCTGGAGGGCAGGAGTGCACAATTCCAGTTCTGCAGGGCTGGTGTTGAGCACAATTTGGTGATTTACTAGCTCAAACACACCTGATTACATTCATCTTTTAATTGCCAGATTTAGGCGGTGTGTTTGAAGGGCAACAACCAAACTGTGCTGTTCACTGGCCCTCCAGGACCTAAGTTGTGCAACTCCATATGTAGAGAGTGTCAACCTATTTTCAAATCAACATGTAATTTGAACAGGGGACCCAAACTTTTGCCTGCAATTGTAAACTAGCGATCAAAATTTAGGAATCACATGCTGTGTTAATCATTTTTGCTATTTTTTATACAATAGTACCTTGTAAAGTGTGTATTATAATGTCAAAGGGTACTGTTACACATTTGATTCAATATATCAAGAACGCTGGCACATCATGCAAAAAAATTCACGCACCTTGTAGTTGAGCTAGATGTACTATAAAATCTAGGCACTGATGGGGCAGAGGGTTTCATTAGAATAGACTTGGGCATAGGTGGTGGTGGAGGAAGTGGCAAAGGTTCAACTGCCTTTGTTTCCTCCACAGCCTCCTTTTCAGTGGGCATCAGGGGTGGACACTGGGGTGGAGGTGGAGCAGAAGTTGGAGCAACAGAAGGGGAAGGTGCAGGTCGATATGAAGCAGTACGTGGATCCCTTCTTGTGATGGACACAACAGAAACCTCAGGGATCACCAGTGGAGAAAAGTCAGACGAAGTTGTCTCAACACTAGAATCATCTGCAGTTGGAGAGGCAGGCGACTCCATGATAGGGTCAGTTTCTACAGGTGCAGGATCTGGAGGTTTTTTGTCAAATATCTGAATGACCCATGGTGTTGTTTTCTCTTCCTCTTCATCTTTCAGCTCTTCCTTTTTGAACATCTTTACATCAGTATCTTCATCTGCAGAAATTTGACCTGTGGGACATGAAATTTATGTAAGCTAAAGCAGTGAGCAATGCATTACTGTGATATTATTAAGAGTGAGGGGTGTTCTAAATGCGATGCAAAGTAATTTTCAATATATAATTAAGTTATAATGAGCAATAATCATAAACAATACTTTCACAAAAAAATGTAGGTAGACTACTGTTGCCAAGCAATATACAATGAAATGCCAAGCAACTATGGACTGCTGAAGGAGGAAATGCTCACTAAATTACCCCAACAATAATGCTAAGGTCCAGTAGTGCCTGCATATGATATCCTATATTGTGTCCACCAAAAACAGACATTTAAAGCATGTAAGACATTAAAGGAACATTTTTTACTTTTTCTTTGTGCAGTTTTAAAGTGAACGATTCAGTAAATACTACACCTCAAGGCCTTGCCCTAAATATTAATAGAGGAGCAGTTTAGCCTGTCAGTGATCATTTAGCCTGTTATTTTTTTTAGCACATTTATTAAGAAAATACATTATCAGCTCCACAGTTTAAACAGGATTCTTATTTCATCTATCAGTACACTTGGTGCTCTATACACAATTTCCAAAAGCACTTTCATTGTGATTTCCAGTCTTATTTAGCACCAAGCTAAAGGCACCCATCTTCCTACACTGGGGCTGAATCTCAAATGTCTCCCTGCTCCCTACACAGTTCGCTCTGTAGGAGTTTAAATACTGGCTCCTGCACCCCAACAGTGCATAACATAAAAAAACTAGCCATTCAGCCACATCCACACTCAACAAACAGTGCACTGGTCGGCTGCAGGAGCTAGAATTTCAACCTATGTAGCTTACTACTTAGGGAATACAGAGATATCAGGGGTGGCTATCAAGGGAACTATCCCTTTTATAACGAGTATTATAAAACATAGTACCAGTGCCAAAATCTGATTGGCTCAGCAGAGTTAATAACCACAGAAACATACTTGATATATGCCCACTTATATCTGCAACTGAGCTCTTTGTAAATGCATCCAATCACTAAAAATGTAAGAATAATGGAATAAACACGACTTCGAATACAGCAATCTTTGACTGCGCAACCAACGAATGTACTGATAGATAAAGTAAGAGCCCTGTTTAAACTGAGGGGCTGACAACTTATTTTTTTTAGCTAGAACTAGGCTAATGAGCTAGCTAACAGAGTAAAAGACTGTCCAATCAAATACATTAATGCCCTAAACTTTAAATTAATATACTTATTATATGATTCACTGTAAACGTGCAATGTAAACAAGTAAACAATATGTCCTACATGCATCGAATGTCTGTGTTTTAGTCTGCCTGAAGTACCATTAAGCCCAGGCCAAATCTCAAATGACTCCCTACTCCCTTAACAGTGCACTATGTAAGTTATAAAATTCCAGCTTGTACACTCAAATTTGTCCAGCATGGAATTGTACACATGGCTTAAAACCAAACGGCTTTTTTGTTAGACATATTATGCACTGTTTAAGAGCAGGAGCCACTTCAATTCCTATGTAAGGCTCTATATAGGGTGTAACACTACAAAAAATGATAGTTTGTCAAGTTAAATTATCTTATTTTATCTACTTGTTTAAAGTACTTTCATTAAGTAAAATTATCACACTACATCAGCAGATAATTTAGGTTGTTTCAAGCATAAAAAGCAACTTACCTGCCAATATAGTTATAAAATTTAACTAGACTAGAATTAAGAAGATTTCACTAGCAAAAATGTCATTTTTTGCAGAGAACAAAGTACAATTCTTGGTGGAAGAATTGTTTGTCATGATTATTATTAATAATAACAAATTATTTGGTGAAAAACTTTTTTACAATGTTTTACATTGTCATTTTCTAAAACCCACTACTATTAGGCAACTTGAGGCCATACATTACAGTGATTTTGGACTCTCAGCATTGACAAGATTTGAACTTAACAGCAAAATCATCCATGGCAGTGACCGCCAGTGGTCACGTCACCGCCATAATTGTACATATTTACGTTTTTTGCCTTCATCCCCTCCCTATGCTCATAAAAGCTTATCATGATATCTACTGTGATAGTGATAACATATCATTATATTGTCTACACCTACTTAAACGATTCAATAATCAAAGAAGAAAAGGTTGGAAGTGACTTACCAGTACATATCCTGCATTTTAGATCAAACAGATGGGCTCTGTGTTCTGATGTTGTGTCCTTCAGCATGCTGCTGATGATGTCCGACACAGCCGTGCTAACTTTCCTGGGCTGTGCAGGCTTGACTTGAGATGCAGAAGCTTTCTCTTCCTTAACGGGAAAAAAAATGAAATTAACTCTGAGCCTCTATAGAGACAGCCACAGCACCTGCCACTATGCTACTGTCTTAATAAATACCGAACAGAGACCTTATAACTCATTTAATGTAGGGCTGCTCAAGGTGTTGTTTGTAATATTGATATCAATGGAGGCCTTTGATGGCACGTTGCACATAACTGGCACTTTCGAGCTGACCAACCCATTGCCCCACCGGTAGTGTTGTAGTACTCAAGTCTGGTCTTGGTCTTAAGATCGTAAATCAACGGTCTCTGTCTTATCTCTGTCTTGAGATCATTTGGACTCAGCCTTGACTTGGTCTCAGGGTAAGATGGACTCAGATATTGTTCTTGAGACCATCTTGATGCCTTCATCTCAGGTAACTGAAAACTCATTTTATATCATTATTTAATATCAATGGAAATTTCAAACAGAATAAAACTTTCCGTGATGGCGTAACTAGGTATTATTTGTTTGTTCATTTTCATTGGCTTCAAAGCTCAAATATCCCCTGGGGGCAGATCGGAATGTTATTATTACCATGTTTTCATTTAATAATAAAAATGGATGGATGTTTGGTATATATTCAGTTGGCTTTTGACAGTGATTCTGCATATGTTTTAGAGAAGAATGGACAAAAAAGAACCTCACCATCATTTACCTACAAAAGTTACAATGCAAAGTTGGACTAAGACTGTAATATAGTAGAAATGCATTATGCTTTTAGGCTATATATTATTTAATGTTATATTTCACATAGAAGTATTGTAAAATATAATAATATTTATAAATGTGTATGTATTATGCAAAACATACAATAAAATACAATAAATAAATAAATCTGGCCTCGGTCTTGACTTGACACTACCCCATGGCCCCTCAGTACTTACGCCACTGATAATATTCCACTCTTTAAAAAGATGGTTCTTTAATTGTTCTTTAGTAAAGATAATGATTCCATATAGAACCATGAACACTCAAAGAACCACTTCCATGACGAAATGCTTCTTCAGATTGATAGAGAATGTGTTGTATATGGTTCTATATAGAACCTTTTTGAAAAGAGATCTATATAGCACCAAAAAGGGTTCTGCTCTTGTTATGATGTCAAGCTTGTAAAAATAGAAAAATACATTCTTGGTGCTATGTATGGTGCTATACAGAACCATTGTCTTTACTAAGGAACCCCTGACGAACCATCTTTTTTAAAAGTGTAGTACTCCAGCCATATCATGAAGCCCTACTTGGACATGAACATCTGGTATGACTTCTTCATAATCTAACTTTGTGTACTTGTATGGAGAGTCTGGAAAAACAGTAGATGACTTACTGATGAAGTGGCAGTGCTCTCTGTTTTGACCACTTTGTCTTCACATGCAGAAAGAAGCTCCTCCGTGTTTAAACAAACAGGAGCCGATTCTTCCTTCAAGAAGGTGGCAGCAATTTCCTGTCGGAGACAAATTTCTAATTATTAGAGATAATACTTCAATGCACCTCCTGAAACATCATTAGATCCTCTTCTCTCATATTCTATCCAGCAGCGGTGGCTAGTTCTGCATGGAATTGATAAAATCCATATTTTCCAAGCACATCTTTGTATCAGATTATATTTAAGTTCACATCAATAAATGGATGAGCCTATGTTTCCTGGTTGATGCTACTCTATTCTGCAAGAGTGTCTTACAATATGTAAAAACAAGACACATACAGGCTCACTGGTGGTTGTGGATAGTAAATAAAATGGCTATATTTTTGTTGTACACATGACAACCCCTGGATCCCATCCTCACCACTGTAAAGAAATCTGACATCTACACATCAAACCACCACCAAAGGCATCTAATTCCAACCCTCCAGAACACTGCCCTTCATTATTTTTGTCACAATACCAAATTTTTGATGTTGATAGCAATAACAAAAGTAGAACCACAGTGATCAACACCCTAATGATACTAATCAGCTAAAAATCAGTTGTGTACAATTAAAGAAATGTATAAAGCATGAGATTCTCAGACCTGGGATACCTGAACACACTGAAGCTCCTGCTGACTCAGTCGGGTTAGTTTAAATGGAGTGATCTGGCCTTTAATAACCTGGTAGAAAAGGCCCTGAAAAACACATATTAAGACAAAGTGAGTACAAAATTTTTAAGTGTTGTGTAGAAGAACTAAAAGTCAAAGTGCCTCATAACCAACATAATAGGCCATAACTCCAAAACAGGGTTAAACAACATGTTGGAAACAAATATTTTTAACTTTATTGACTTTCTATTTATAAGAACAAAGTTCTAGATATAAACATACTGTACTGTGGTGAACACAATGCTATTAAAGACACCTTGTTTTTGGGGTCCTTCAAGCTCAACAGGAGAGTTCTGTACTTATTCTTGTACTTGCTGTCTGTAGTGTAGTACATGTTGAACATCTCTCGCTCAATGTTTACAGCTAGCTTTCCAACGTCACTCTCAGACATCTCCAAATCATCACTTTCAGTCACCCTAATAATGAAGAAAATGGACTTAGTGAGCATAGCAGTCACACTAATGATTCAAAATTTACACTTTATAATTAGACCATACTAGACCTCATCAATGCTTCATGACTGACCTATCCACATTAAAATGTGTTCTTTTATTGGTACGTTTTATGAGATTAGAAAAGCATTACAGAACGTTGGCAAAAATCCCATTTAACCCAGTAAGAAACTGTAGAACAGACTCAGTTTGTATCACAATACCTACATTTAGAGCCAGTTATTCATTCAACCTAATGAGAAACTGTAGAACAGATTCAGTTTATATCACAATACCTACATTTAGAGCCAGTTATTCATTCAACCTAATGAGAAACCTATGAGAAACTGTACTGTAAGTCAAAATACTAAAAATCTTATTATTCATTGTATTATTCACTTCCCTGATCATATTCATTTCAAATGATTTTCATAGCCAAAACAACATTTGTGTGTAGAGCAAGAAAGGGGAACAGGAACTGTGATATAAACTGAGTCTGTTTTACAGTTTCTCATTAGGTTGATGGGATTTCTTACAGTGTCGTGTCCAACCTCACAACAGCAGCTACGAGCACATTTGTGGGCGGAGTCCAGATACGTCAGTTTGCTCTAACCTTTTCATTAAGGTGTCAGTGAGTGAGCGCCTGATGTTCTGCCTCATCTGCATGTTGGGATGAGCCTGAAGAGGTCTGGGAGGTGGAACAGGGGCCGGAGTGACCGGCAGGATCCGGATCTCCGATGCTTGACCAGATGAACCCATTGGGTCCTGTGGTGCAGCAGTAGCTTTCCGAGACTGACATGGCTTCTCTGGCACAGTAAACGTGCCCTTGTTGACTTGTGGAGGCTCCGTCTGGAGCTGTTTGAGGCCAGCCAGGCGTGGAGAGCCAGGCATGGTTTTTTTGGCTCGACTGGGAAGGGGATTAGAGCCCGGTTTCCTGAGCGGCGGAGCTGAAGAAGCTGCCTTTTCATCCACTTTCTCAGTTTTCTCATCTTTTTCAGGACCATCTGATGAAGCTGGTGGATTTGGAGGCTGAGGAGCATCTTGCTTTGTCTCTGCTTTACTTTCCACATCCTCATTTTCCATTTTTACCGCAGCTAAAACAGAGCAAATAGTTTGGCTATGAGTAACAGCTAGTTGGGTATCTGTTAAATGGCCCATATTGTACAGAAAAGACCAGGTTAATACACAATAAGAATGCATATGTGGTGGTAATTCACTGACGGTCAAACTAACAGACTGTTAGACTATGATAACCAGACAAAACTATACTGCACATGTAAAAACAGTAGTAGCAGTATCTTTAAGCCTGAATTTTAACTGTACTTTTGTCCATTTTTAAAATAGATATCAGTATTTCATAGGGCAGGGTGCCCATATTTTTGTCCTGGAGGGCTAAGGTATAACATGTTTAACGCCAGCTTTCCTGCATTACTCTCAAATCATCCATGGACAAAAATGATTCAAAAATTACACTTAATTGCACTGATTTTGGTACTGATCAATGAAAGATCTGACAGTAAATGCTGTTTAAGCAAACAACTTCTTCTTCTTGCCCTGAACTACCAAAAAGATGAGTTAAGGTTCATTACATTTATTCAAAATGTTAGGTCTATATTTCCTTCAGTACAGTGACAGTGCTGTCGGTGGCAATTATGTGACCTACACGTCTTCTGAGTTTTTATATGGAATGTTGATGATGATAGAATAGTGGTAAATCTGGAAAAAAACAACATATATTAACTGGGGACTATTTTGCCATATATCACCCTACATGCGCCCCTCCACCATTAATGTAGTTTTAAAAAATGTTCTAAGGCAAATCCTTATTTCTGTAGTAAAAAAAGTTTCAGCCACCAGGCAGTGTATTCATAACCATTTCATGTACTAACTTACTGTAAGAGAGCTTTTAGAGGTGGACGTCTGGTTCCTATCACCACCACTGAACAATTCTAACTTGGTAACTTTCCCTAGAACAGAGCATTTCACATCAAACTACTCTGAATGACTGTTTACTTCCTAATGATTTAAGAATACATGCAATTTGAAAAGTTTAATTTCTGCTCAAACCATCACTTAAAATGTGATAATTTTCACAAAGTGTATCTTATAGTGAATCTAACAGTTTAATGGTTCTTCTGTAAAGAAGCCATGTGGAAAAGAGTTCCTGACCATATCGCTCAAACATTGTTAGCATTTAACTTGCGCATGAGTAAATGAGCCTCTTTCTGCTTGATTGGTTTTTAAAGTAGATTCCTTTTAAGGTTCTACAGTTTTGATATTGAACAACATGCACACATTTTAGGGCAAAGAATGGATCACCACCCAAACAATATCTGGTCAACAGCAGTCTGTGGTCAAAAACTGACCAATGATGAATGAGGTGGAGGGGGGCTGATAAGCTGCATAGAGTTTAATTGCATACTACTGTAACTGTAAAACCTGGAGTGGCCACAAAAGTTTATGCTATTTCATTAAATGTTTAAAAAAATACATTTGTTTTAGAGAAAAACATCAGATGGTGGAGTCTTTGGGTGGAAAAAGCTTGGAGAAAGCCTCCAACCAGACTGCACTGAAGGGTCTGTAAAGCACAGAAGTGGAAACTTCGAAGTCTGGGGGTGTTTGTCTTACAGTGCCGTCTCTGAGCTTGTGTTCACTGATGGGATCATGAACTCAGAAGTGTACAAAGATATTCTGGATGCAAAACTACAAAAAAACTTATGAGACGTAATGATCTGAAACTCACCAGATGCCTTTTGAAAGTCTACTTTACCAGAAAGAAAATGACAGTCTTGAAATGGTCCAGCCAGTTGGTTTGACATTTTGTTTCCTAACACAATGAACGTACTGAATTTTTTAAGTACAATTGTCCAAATAGCTTTGGGACCACTGTATATATTGGATCCACAAGGTATGTGATGAACTGGCTAATGCCTGTAGGTGTGTGTGATAAAATGGCCAGTGCATGTAGGTAGGTACACCTCAAAACGTTGACGCTGCTCCATGTTATATAATATGTATGAAGAAGTTGGTGTCACTGTGTAGATCCACAGATGGTACAAAACCTGCATTGTTTTGAACCTTACTATGTGGGAATGAAGATATATAGATCAGCTTTTGCTACATCCTAGAGCAGAGGTCGGCAACCCAAATGTTAAGAAGAGCCATTTTGTCCTTTCAATAAAAATCTAACCGTCTTGGGAGCCACAACATTTTATGTCCATTTTACCATCTTGTCTGTAAATATGTCTCAGTATGTGCAGTATGTACTAGTGTAGACCAAGTAACAAAAACGCAGACTTGCTTTGCTGTTTTAAGCTTTAGCTCAGCTATAGCCGCTTTTCTCGCATCTCTGGCACGAAACTTTCCCTCAAAAGTAGAATAATTTCTTGTAAAATGTCTTTCAACGTTAAATTTTTTACAAGGCTAAATTCAGCTTCTCATTCTCCAGCTTCTTGTTTGAATTTTCCCGTTCTACCTTAAATGGTGCCTGAGGCGCCAGAACGTAATTGCTGCACCACTTTAGGTGGAACAAGAAAATTTGAACAAGAAGCTGGCGAACGAACTTTAGCTTTGCATCGTTGCAGATTAAACATATCAGGAAACGAGCTGGAGTGATCATGAATGCGAATAAGTTCAATTGTCTCTAAATTATCGATGTTGACCCTAAATCTTTATCTTTCCCTTTTTACTAGCTGGGCGAGATTGTTATCTGTGTTGCTATGGTGACTTGCTGTCAATATTCAGGGTTAAAGAGTGAATTAGCATTTATACATTAACTCCAGCATTTAAGACCATGTATTGCTAAAACTGTGGTAGAACGATAAGCAGAGCTTTATTTTACTGCAAAGCAGGATTATTTTATTTTTACCTAAAAATGTAATTCTGCTGTGGAGTCGCAACAGGGCAGTAGAAGAGCCGCATGTGGCTCCTGAGCCGCATGTTGCCGACACCTGTCCCAGAGCAATGCCAGAGTGGGTAGATCGGACAGTCGGGAGAACATCAGGTGGGCGATACTGTTTTGGGCCAGTTACTGTGAGCTAATGTAAAAACTAATGTAAGAAAGCACAGGAACACTCAGACATACTATAAAAAAGTTACACTAGTGACCCACCACCTCAAGTAGTCCACGCCCAGTTTACTGACTGTAACTGAGTCTCGCCCAGTGCATAGAGACAATTACTGATAGCAATTTTCATCTGTGAATAATGTGAAGATGGACAGCAATGGCAAGAATTGCAAAAAATTACAGTGGCACAGATAAGACAAGAAGGAAGAATCTACTTAAGAAAGATGAGGACATATCCGAGCAGGTGGGCAGTGAGAAATGCTGATCTTAACTTACTTTGCTAGCAGTTTGTAGCATATTGACTGCCATGATTGTGTCACATTTCAGATGAAACTTGTGCCACTGGCTTTCATTTTATTACTAGCTAGCCATGGTTATCTCAGTGTGGCATATAAATAATAATAAGAGGAAAAAATTAAGAATATTAAAATATTTTAATTTTAGAAAAAACCCTGAGCTCCTCACTTTTGCCCTTTACAAATACGATTTTAACTTTTTTCTAGTTATAACTGTTACTGTTTAAAAATGGCAGATTTTTATTTGCTCAGTCAGATGATACAATGTTGATCAGTGACAACACTCATACTCTCAAACAACCAGAAATCTGTGCAAGAGTGTGAATTTACCCTGACTTCTGCACTGTGTTGTATGAGCATGCATGTCAGCGCTTACAAAATGCACACTGTTACTAGATATGACTTCACGACATATCAAACTCTGCATTTTCTATTGCACATGTACACCATCTAGATGTTGGCCGATTTTGCATGCATCCGTTTTGGTCGGCTTTTTAAACGTCAGTGTGTGAAATCAGCACTCCAGCGTTCAATGTGAGGTGGCTGTATTGCCAGGAAAGCTGGGCGGTGTAATCCAAATGCGTTGATGCATCCGGTTTGGGCTGATACTGTGATGACCCTGCATAGCAAACCAGAATTTTGTGAAACAAACTTTATTTTGAGAAAGTGAAAACTTTCCATAGTAGAGGTATCTAATGGCTAGCTAACTAGCGAGATAAGCTCACTGGCTAAAGTTAGCATCACATGGTCAAGCAACAAGTTACATACACAAGCAAGTAAGCAGTCTAAACAGCACAGATAAATGGTTAAAGACAGTTAAATTAAAGTCACAAAGACTAAGCTAGTTTCTCTCTTTTCTTCCTCTACTGAATGGCTTTAAAACAGTCTTTGAATGTGGCCTACATTTTCCAAACACCTGTGCGAGCAAATATTCCACTAAACCAGAAACGCATCTGCATTAGCTTACGCAACAAAACTGCTGCCTTATCCTGAGGTCAGCTTGAGTCACTCAACTAAACACACCTATGGACAAAATTCAACTTTTGTTCCAAAACTGAAATAGCACTTTTTTAAAATGTCCACTTTCCAAACGAAAACTATTCAAAGCTATGAGGGCCTGCAGCAAAAGCCTAAATCATTATACACTTTCTTTGCACAATGCTAACAGGGGGGCTATTAGCTTCCATTTCTTGTTAGCTACATTAGCCTCGCAGTTGCAGTGCTAAAACTGAAGAAGCAAACTTCAGACACCAAATAGGTCTTTGCTGACTGACTACAATTGGGGCAAGTTGAAAAACTGGGTGAGCCTGATATCATGTAAATGATTACAGAATATAATTAATAACCAGTTAAACTTTTAACTTCAAAGAGAACAATCACACAGCCTTGTTGTGGCATAAAGTATACAAGTTATCACTGAATATCTAATAGCATTCTAATGCTGTGGAAGAGCAAACTATGCAAAATGGTAATTCTGCACAGTCAACCACTGAAACCCTTTTTGCTAAAACGATCAGGCCGCAATTCATTTTCTTTCCGAGTGAAATGGGTGAAATGCATATGAATGCCACTAGAGGGTGGCAGTGCTCCATCCTAAAAAATGTAATACACAACTCTTAGCACAGGGTGATTAAACCGCACACGCCACAGTCTGTCTCTAGATAAGAGATAATTATTAAATATTTTTGAAAGGTTGCAAATTCTGAAATCAACTACAAGAACATAATTCAATTCTGAACTTTGAGTACACATCCCTAAAACAGGCAAAAAAATTTGTTTTTTTGAATTTTTTTTTTTCTATAACTATTAACAAACACTGCTTAAACTAGGGGTGTCTGGTCTTATCCATAAATGGCCGCTGTGGCTACAGGTTTTCATTCCAAACAAGCAGGAGTTCACCTGGTTCTACTTGTTTTATCAGTTGTCTCAGCCTTCAACAACTGATTAATCTGTGATCATCTACTTTGTTTGAAGAAAACCTGCAACCAGAGTGGCACTTTGTTGATAAGACTGGACATCCCTGGACTAAGCCAACCCAATGGCTTACCAAAAATTAAAATTTACACAAACCCCCCTTACTCCAAACACAGTCATGTTTGGTGTTCAAATTTGTACACTGGCGCTATCAAGTAACAAACATCTTATAGCTCCAGTACAAAACTGTAGAAGCAACCTTCAGACACCAAACATTTTTTGGGTGACCAAGGGGAAAATTGTAAAAGTTAGATCTTACAGTGAATCATTAGTTTAATATCAGAAACAAAAAAGAAATCTTTTAGCAAAAATGCATTTTCAGTGGGAGCTATCATACTAAGGACATTTAGTCTCCACAAGGAGCTAAATAAACATGCACAAACATGCACCAGACAACACACTTCTGTGTAGGACCTTTGTCACATTTACAAAGGTGCAGGTGTAAAAGAGGCAGAATGCTTGTGGAGTGTGAGCTTTCAGAGAGAAAGCTTTTTTTTAAAAACTCAGATTTGTGTAGGTTCAGGCTCAAACTTCAATGTCAGTGTGAAATAGGCTTGCCGGTCTTCGAAGATCCCTGATGTTCTTCTCCTTCCATCAGTCAGAAAGCTTCAGGTCAAAGGGGACTCTGTTAATGGACAATTTTTCTGCTCCACTTTCTTGCAGCGCCATCAAGTAACCCACGTAGTGGGTTTGTGTGTAAGTGCAAGTCGTCCAGGTGCCAAAAATACTGGCAGGCCAGCGTCCGTGAAGCATGCTGCTGCGTGAAGTTTTGATTCCCAGGGCAAATCCATTCATAAACATTTTCTGCATGTTTTGCTTCTTGTGTCATGGAGACACAGATATGCAGTACAACTGCACTTTTTTGTTGTTTTTAGGTACTACATATGCATACATACAACAACGAATAATTCTGAATAAATTACTATAGTAAAATAACTTCCCGTTTATGGTTCAAAACAGTTTTCTCATGCACTATTACTACTCTTTTACTTGCAGGGATTTATGTATGCCATGATATTCATTTTTAAATGTGTGTGTTAGAAATCAGTACAATGACCTACTTCTGTATGATTTACAATTCAGTTTAAACCAATGACAATGACAGGGCAATTACTGCAGACTTAACTTGGATCCTCAAGTACAGACCTTGCCTTTAATATGTGGGTGTAATATGATAAGTGATTTTGAGTCTGTAAGGGAAAAAATGGACTAGAGTTTTAGCAACTTTTGCCTTAAACTAAAAGGCCTGACAACACAAAGGATGGAGAGATAAAGGTAAAGGTCAGGAAGGTGAAGTAAGTTAAGGGTAAAGAGGTGGCCTGATATGGCATGGTATATAAAAAAGGAGGTGGCCTGAAAGGGCTTGGTTTTTCAAGTTCAGTCGTAACTCCATACAGCATGCTAATTTTGCCATTGCTAGGTTTCTCCACTCTCAGAATATTTTAGGTAACTATAAGTTGTCACACAGCCAAATTCAATTTATGCTGTACACAACGCATAAAAGATGGTCAACATCCAACCAAAAAGCTCAGAGACTTCTAAGGCTGCACAAATGCTTGAAGGCATCAGCTTCAAGGGGTTTGTGTGGGATGCACAGCAATGAGGGATCCTTTCAAATGTGTGAGGATAAGATTCAAAAGATTGCACTTCTGAAAATATTACAACTGCTAACCCCAGAAGTTCATTTAAGGTTGAGTGACCAATGCATTGTGAAGGCAAACTGATTTATGGTTTTCTGTAAGTGGGAAAATCAGAGTTTTCAAAAACTGTCAGATTGATGACCTTCTTACTCATGAGCGTGTGTCAATCTGTTTTTTCAGTATTTAGCATCAGATCAATTCTCATTCATTGGCCAGATGGATGAAGCACTGGCCATTCCATGTATATATTTTACAAAGGAAATTGGCTAATCCCTTCCATCACTAGTTGATTTGTTTAATTTCACTGGTCAATGCTGTGGTAGGTCTTTCTACTCAGAACAATACATGGGGATGAAAATACTGGTGTGCATGTCAACATCAGCGTTCTCCTACTTCCTCCATCTTTCTGTGTTTTTAGCATTACCCACTGCCAAAGTCAATCAATCGCAATATGGAGGTTACAGGTGCCCAAGAAACTGTTTTGAATAGTTTTGGTCATGCAACCTATTTCATACAAGCTTCTTGTGTTAAAAATGAACTACCTGACAGAAGTCACAGTGCACAAGAAGAGTTTTATAAGAACCTGCAGCTGTACTTTGTATGCTAATGCAATAGACATGACCTTTAACTGCTCAAAATGTGAAGATGCTTCATTAAAATAATGCACAAAAGGTTTCAGTGCAAACTAAAGGAGACTCAGTCTATGCACTGGTTACGAAGGAGATGTCTGTGGTAAGGTGTTGAGTTAAAGGTTAATAAGAACAGGTGCATGAATGCCCAGAGCTTTTAGTTACACAAGCCCCCAGTTTCATTTCTGTTTGTTGTTAGTTTTGCCTCCACCATCTTTAACTCTGTATCTGTGCCATATATGTAACATATATGAGTGGCATATACGAGTGCTCATTTGCTAAAGGCACTCCAGAGCATACCAACCCAAAGTTCTTCAACAAACAACAAAACTAAAGCAAAGGGTTGATGGATCATGCCTTTATGCAAGTGTTGGGAGTGTCTAGAATATTCTCACCCATTCACGCATCCATCTGGCAAAACTGGAATGTTAGTGTTCGTTTGGAAATGTTAGCTTCTTTTTCACTGTGGGGCCAAATGGTTACCATGGCCGCCTCGCGTAACTGGTGCAGACTCGTGAAACCGGTCATGGTTTCTTCTTCTATCCATTGTGCTGCTAAATGAGGACTAATGACCAAAGAGAAACTACAGAAACTACAGTTGGTCAGCGATGGCACCCCATGTATGTATGTAATAAAGACATCGTATGTAGAAAGTTATAAGCGTGCAGTCAAGGTAGGAGAGACCTTGCTGGCACAGGTATACGAAGGCTCCTCTTCAGTTCTTACTCAAGCAACGAGACTCGTTTAAACCTTACATTTATAAACATTAAATTAAATGTAACATTTCATTTCAAAGTCTGGTAACAGCATCTCACCACTTGAAGCTGTTTATGCCATTTTTCAAATGGTTTTGCGCTGCACATGAAGGACTGGGTGACTGAAGGTCTCGAAGAACCAGCTGAGTTCTTCAATTTCTCACAAATGAAGGGTGCATTTCTTGGCTGCATTCAAAGGATTCTATAAAACAGCTCAGTCTTCACTGACGAAACAGCCAAAAAACACAGCCTTCCTCGCTTGCGTTCTCAGCTTTAAGACACACCACGAGCGTTTTCAGTTCGCAAACGACGCCAAATGAGCATCAAAAAAAAATACAGAGCCAATCAGCAAATACCTACACCCTTGTGCCATCCCACTGAAACAGTTTTGCTGAACAGAGCACAGCTGGCTAATTGTGCTGAGGAAATCCTGAGAAGTTTATAAGCATTCCAAATGGAAATTCCATTGGAGTACTTATTCACCGTCCTCAGAATCATTCAGCCCTATAGTGGAAAAGAGGCCACTGTTCAAGTGTGTTATGGCCTTCAAGATGAAATGGACAAACTCTCTCATACACTTGCAAAAACTGGATGCGGACTGGACGAGGCAAACCTTTAAAATGTAATCTGGCATAATGCTCTGCTTTATGTCTATAGTTTTACAGATTTCATGCTTGTAGAAACTTCTTTGACCCTTCTGAGAACAGGAATACCCTTCAAGATGGAGGCAGGGATTCCCCCAAGGGCTAAGTGTGATGAAGTCTGGGAGTACATTTGTCCTCCAGTAGTGGAACACAAGCTCACTGGTAATATTTTGTGTGGAGTTGGAGTGACTCGTGTACCATTGCGAATACAGATACCTTAAACCATGTATTGGAGAGGGTGTTTTCTGGAGAAAATAAAAGTAGAGCAAAATGTGTAGGAAGTGCTTACAAACTGGTGTTTAAGTAGCTGTGTATGAAAAGCTTAAAAATTGCAGATGTGATAGGATTCATCTATTACAGTTCAGTACACATTTTAACTGAACTATATATTTGAAAACTGATGCTATGTGGTGAGGTTTTATATTAACATAAGGTTTGCTGACTTGTAGTGACTAAATGTTTTATATCACTTGCAAAGTGGAAGAGGCCTAATCAAATAGTGTGTAGATATTTCCAGCCATGTAGACACCAACAGCCCGAAGCCTAGAATATCCCACTGGAAGATTTTTCCTCTTGAAACGTCAAAGCAGCAGTGCAAAGATATGGCTATGTATGGAACTTCTTATAATCACATCTGCTTGAAAACAGCTTATGTTGATGCTCATTTTGCTAGTTGATAAGTCACAATCTTGCACTCTGTACAAGTCTTGTCAGTCTGCATGGTCTCTTTCAAACAGAAACACAGTCAGGAGTTTTCAATTACAGAGTTCTGCAGAGTTTGGGGATTGTTCTTTAACTAACTCAATCAGGCATTAAAATCACTAATAAAGCCCTCCTGGACCTATGCTGGATACATCTATGTGATCATTTGCTGAAATGGCTGCACCTCAAATGTATATGGTAGCAACTACGTTTTGTACACTCGGTGTATGCGTCTGCTAACATTGTGAGGTGGAAACCTCTGCATGTCTTGTGTCAACTTATTTGGTCAGTCAAAAGAATAGCAGAGAAGAACAGGTCAGGAAAAAGTCAAAGCTAAAATTATATGTCAGTATATCGAAGCTTCATTTAATTAGATCTAAACACGTTACTTAATTTTAGTTTGGAGGGCTAAGAAAGTGTTTGCATTTGCACATTTTCAGGTGAGGTGATGTCAACTTTTGCCCAAGGCCAGCCTGGCCCTGTATCAGGAAAGGATCAGCACCATCTTTTAGTGGTTTATCCCAGAAATTTGTCGAAACTGCAAGTCTGAACAAAGGCCAGAGATGGTAACTTTGGCAAGACAGAATCTGTTTTTGGCCAACAAAATCTAGTTGGCAAAATGCATGCACTGGCTCCTGCATGCTTTGGTTGTTTGTTTTTTCCAAGATCTTTATGGATGAAGTAAGTGCAGGAAAATGGACCACCAAAATCCTCCAGTTCTATCAAAACAGTAGACGCTTAAGTCATTAAATACTGGTCATATGATGCTTTGGTTTGTGTAACTGATGCAGCCCAGTGCTTCACCAAACCCATGTAAATGGCTGAAGCACAGCTGAGGCTAAAAACGTTGATATCAATTCAGAGGCCTGTAATGCAAACCGTTGAAGTGAACCTAGCTGAGGAAGTGAGAGTGTATTCATCTGTGAAAGAACGAGCATCTGTGTGTGGTGACAGAGGTGGTTATTTTGTTGTTTGTACACATGGAAACAGGGTGTTCAGTCCTCTTTCCTGCTTAAATTTGATTTTTGACAGCAAAAACTGATAATGTAATGGAAAGGCATTGCTGTTTTGCTGTTGGGATTCTTTATGGTAATAGTTTTCTTGTGTGTTTATCTCAATCTAATGCACCTGACTCATCAAACTTTCATTAAATAAAAAAGCAAACATATCACTGCCATCCAAAGAAATAAAAGCATCTCTCCAAAACAGTAACTTTACGGGGTGGGGGGGTGTTCTTAGCTGTTAATGTAAGTTAATGTAAATATACTGCATTTCAAGTAATTTTGGAGCATGTCTATTGATCTATGAAATTTTCACACAATGTAAAATGTAGCTGCTGTGGAAAATACTGGAAAATAAGGGAGAGATTTTTTTAAACAGCGACAATATGGAGAATGCTGGGTTGCCGAGACTAGCAACCAATGACCTATGTAATTGTGAGAAATACACGTGTTATTATTTAACCCCTAAAACTGCATACTTGCTATTTAGTTATTAATGAATATGTAAGTTATGCAACTATGAGAGTGAGTGTGTGCCCACAAAGGAACCTTATGAGTTTAAAGGATTAAACCAGCTATCATCTATCTGAGCATTTCGGGTTGTTCAGAACACATATTCTTGTCCATGTGGTGCCACTGCTCTTTATTTTGACAGAAGTATACAAGCATATGACTTCAATACTCACCTGGGAATTTATATTCATGTACTTACCTGTTAAGAGTGCAGGTGAAATTTATATGAAGTTTGACTATTTTTGTTGGCTTTTTTTTTTTGGAAGTGACTAGGCTATTGTCCAAGTGTTGAGCAACCCACCTCAGACAAATTCTGAGCAACCATGGTTGTTGGATATAGGCATCAGTTTAAAGTATAAAACAGTGTGGGAACAGTGTGGTGAACCTGTGTATACTACGAACCCTGAGTGATACATACTGGATTTGTAAAACACTGATGGAGCGATTGCCGAAGACTCCTGCGCCCCTGCTGCTTTGGGCTTGGGGTCGCTGGACAGGGGAGCTGAGACAGGCTCCTCCGTCTCCAAGCTCACCGCAGGCTTCTTACCGCTACCATCCTCTTCTTTAACTGGCTTCTCCACCAATTTCCTCTTGAAAAGCTTTTCGAGAAAAGTCTTCTTCTGGATCTGAAATCAACACATGCCACAGTGAGCAGCTAATCATTTGCAATCTCCAATGTCAGGTGGTAACATGTATAGTTTTAGTACTAAATTTTGAATAGTTGAACCATGTTTGGCCCTAACATGCATAAACATGCATGCTAGGTGATTCAATCATAAAAGGACAGTGCTAAATACATGTGTGAATGTGGTACAATGCGTCTCAGAATAATGCATATGACCATATAACATTGCGTCTCAATGTGTTCCAGGAGAACAAATGATCGCCTTATCAACCATCTCATCACGGTAAAGATAAAAGCTTCCTCCTGTTTGTTTATAAGTGGTGTTCCCAATCCGTGCAATCTAAATATCTGTAATGGCCCATGCATTTACAAGGAAATAGACTTGTGGCACATTTTTGTCTGACAACAAACACCAGAGGCACACTGGAAAAATGAAAAAAAAAATTATATATTTTGATAGGGCATGGTGAGAAACCTATTGGCTTATTACACGTCACAGGAATGGTCTCTTACCTTCAAATATTACTACTCTGTACTCTGACTTACTGACTTAAAACAAAGTTTAAACTTTTACTGAAGGTAAAATTAATGTTAAATAATAAAAAAAAAAAGTTAGTCCAGTGTTGCTTTACCTTAGGAACAGATTTAGGTGCAGGTTTGGTCTGTATCGTCTGTATCTGTGGCTCTGTTTTGGGCTCAGAGATGGACTGCACTGCTACAGCAGCGTGCCGTATGATGCACTGGTGGCCACAGTAGACAGACTCTGGCAAGGCATCGTTAACGCAGCCTGGCCCGATACACTTAGGAACATCTGCCTTTTCCTCAACCACTTCCTGTTCCACCTTCTCCTCATTCTCAAGCCCCAACACAGCTGCTACAACCTCCACCTGAGACAGAACTCAAAGCTCAGCTCTCAGCAACACAAAACATGTTAAACATAAAGAGAAAAGTTTAGAGAACAAAAACCTTTCAAAAGGAAACACAACATAGTTTAGGTCCACATAAATGATTTGGAATATTAGCTACTGATCGGAAACCAAACAAAGATTACATTTAGTTTGTAAGTCCTACAAATCCCTAATCTTGACTCTACATTAGAGTAGTGTATATAACCTCAGCACACCACTGTTTTAAAGGTCTACCTCAGAGCTACTGAAAGGGGAACTGCATGATTTAATCACTAAAACGTGAACAAGGTCATGATGTGAACTGCTTCATTCTAGAGAATTACTGTCAGAACTGTTCACAGTGGTGGTGATAGGAACCAGGCGTCCGAAGAGTTTAATACCTCTGAACTCTTGAGGTTTCGGGGGGGGGGAATAAAGTGTCTATATTTGTGTTGTAGTGATGGCAACCCCTAGTTCCTATCACCACCACTGTAAAGAAATTTAAGTCTCTACAATCAACCATTTTACATGAAACCACTTTGAATGACATTTCATTTATATCTCAACCAATGACTTATATTACACACCTTTACACCTTTTATTTTAAAGTAATTTTGTAAACGTTAGAAAATGAAGTAAAAATGTCACCTGAGACCAACCTACCTTTTTACTAGTATATTGTTTTGTCTTTTTGGCCCACAACAAAAACTGTACTTTGTCCCCCAAACACAAATAGGTTTGAGCACCCCTGGTTTAGATATTGCATCCTGATTGTAAAACCAAATGAATTTTCATCTTAATAAACTGCTGTCAATAATACAGCAGCATCATCTCTGGTGAACAAACAGAAAATAATTCTGTAAAGGTTTCATCTGTTTAGCCAGTCCTCCAATGAATGATTACAGAATGGACAACAAACCACATTCAGTGGACCATTTACTTATTTCTGACTTTGAGAATCATCACAAACATCTGAGAAAGTACTGGCATTTGCCCATTAAGAATATAGCAATATGTTTTAACCGCAAACAGGCTACTGGACAGATTTTGTCTTACTGTCTTATTCAAATATTGTGTAGTTGTGAAGTTGTTTTAATTTTTAGCAGATTTTTGCTCTAAACAGGCAATCAGCAATTTATTATTTTGATTTTGGCAGATCAGTGTTGCAGTTTTAGGAAGTACATGAAGTGAGGCAGGTAAGTGCGCTCACACTGTATTTGAACACTGCTGCTAGATTGATACCAAAATGTTGTTGCCTCTTGTTTTCTCATTTGATTTCATGTTATTTATTTAAATAGACAACTGATTTTTCATTTACAAATTTAAAACAAAGGTTTGGCCCATTAATTTAGTTATTTATACTGTGACTTTGGCTAAGAGAAGGTGCTAGAAATATGCTGTGGTCATTTAGCCCACACAGCTTGAGTTAATTAATAAAAAAATGAAAAATTCATTATCGGTGCATCCCTAATTTTAATCTATAGGGCAAATTATAAATCTGTTTAACAAGCAATAAAATGTTGTCAATGTTATTTTGACACCAGATTCATTTGAACTTATTTTGTGAAATACTCTCAAACACTCGAGTAAATTTAAATAAAAAAAATAAAAAATAAAAACAGGTGGCGGCCAACTAAATCTAGACAAAGTGATTTTACCGGCTGGAAAATCTTGAATTTTCTCTTAGTGCTGCGAGTGGCAGCCTTCCGGATTTTTCCTCTGATGCCCTCGTCCTCGCTGGGTCTTTCTTCTCCAGCTGAGGCCGAAAAAAGGCTCTCAGAAGAGGAACTCAGAGCTGCTGTGGAGAGTGCAGGCTGCTTCATGAAATCCACAGGACTCTGACAGGGAGAGCAGGTGGGGCAGATGTAGTCCTCTCCATTCTCTTCCAGAAGACGTCCGCGAGCCTCAGAGATGCCGACACAGTCGCCATGGAACCACTCCTGACAACGGTCGCAACAGATCATGAACCTGGAGAGAAAAAAAAACAACATTATATATATATAATATATATATACATACATACACACACACACACACATATATATATATATATATATACATATATATATATATATATATATATATATATATATATATTACATATACATATATGTGTGTGTGTTACACACACACACACACCCAATCTGTAACTCCTCATCACAATAGAACACTGAAATCACAAAAGGCTGTGATATGCAAATGAGTTCTCTAACCAATCAGCTGACCGGTCACAAATGTTTCTTGGTGAGTGTTCTGACGAATCATGTTATGCGGTCAAGAAATAAAGCAAATACTAGACTAAACTTTATGCAAGATATATAACAATAGCAACATGTAGGAGATATGTATAAGCAGTGATCTGTCATAATATGACTATTTTTGTCCACTGAGTGCAGCCCTGATTCAGGAAACTTGTGTTAAATATATGTGCTAACTAACCTTTCATTAATATCAAGTATCAGTGCACAGACATCAATGGATATTCACTCCTGATTTTGTGATAACGGTGTATTTATAACGGAACAGATTCTCTGTTTCAGTGGCTATAATGGGTCATTATAAAAGACGTGAAGAAATGCTTCAGTGGACGTTGTACCAGGCAATAAATAATTTTATATTTTGAATGTATTAATGAATAATGAAGAACAAATTAACGAGTAAGGCAGAACTCTAGTCTATCCTTCATAAACCTTTCACATACAACACAACACTCAGACTTAAAATGGTTATATGGCCAGAACTTAGTTTTTCATTTATATGCAGATTTCCAAGCACTCACCAACAACCAAAATAAAGGAAATGTACTAAGTATTAACTATTTTATCCAGGCAATATTTCTGGTTGAAAATAAATTATCAAACATACATACATACATACATAGGGAACACAGGAAGTAATGATAAAAACAGCACATGTAACTTTCAAAATAACTTTCAAATAACTTTCATTACACCAACATTCGCCGAACTTTCATTCACCAAACCTGAATGTCAGTGGATCCTCTGAATGATGAGGTCCTTAAATAATCAAAATATGACCACTGCTATATGCTTGTTAATACTGTTGCACACTCAAATCTGATTTCAAAATGAGCACAGGCAAATATCACCCAGTTTTATTATTCATCAATCTTGTTTGGTAGGAGTGTGTAAATTTTAGCGTAACAACTTGAAAAACGCTTGATTTGCAGTTAACTAAATAAAACTATTATCGATACGATCCATAATACCAATAATAAGAATATATCTATAATACCAATACTACAATGTGCTTATTTCACATGCACATTGATATAAACAAATGCTGCAAATAAACAATTTGTTCTATTTAAAGATTTTGTTTTATACTACTGATTCTGAGCACAAAATAAACAATGTAAAACATGGCTTGTGCAGAATAAATAGCGTATAAATGTTCTTTTACACTAAATCACATTATCCTGGCATCTTAAAAAAGACACTGTTTATTTCACATTTTATTCTTTCCAGCCGACAGAAATTTAACACAAAAAAATTTGATCAGTTTGGATGCATTTACTGCTTGACCTCAAACTCCACCTACTGGCACAGCCATTCGCTCCCAAATGAAACACCTGCATGAATTATGGCATGTTTCACATAAGTGATGTAAGTGAGGTGCTGGTAGGTCAGCGCTTGATTTCATGCACTGAGGCTGATTCATCATTTGCACTCAAATCTGCACTCATTTCCTCAGCATACAAAGGTTTCATGAATATCATTACAGCATTAAAGGCTTCTAAATCTGCGCTCTTTCTTCACATCACTTTGATGAAGTTACTATCTTTTTGAGATGCCACTTGCACAAATTTTGCATGATCGAAGAAACATGTTAACTGCAAAACACTGCATGTGACCCAAGACACCCAAAACTGGTTTGCTCAGAACAGACAGAGAGAGGAACTACTTGGTTCCTAGCAATAAGAATAACCTTATCAGGCAGGTACATCATTGTTGTATTCCACTTACCTATTATTGTGCTTCTGCCGACAAATACAGTAAAGTGCATTGGGGTCATTTTCCTCACTGTCATGTGAAGACTTATCAGCATCTTCATTCTGCTCTGCCTCTTCATCATCATCCTTTCTGACACCTCTCTTTTGGTCTTTCTTCGAGGTTCTACTAGCCTTTCGAGGAGTTGTATCTTCTTGGACAGCATTCTTTTCATTTTGTAAACATGGTTTTTGTACCTCCTCTACATCCTTATTTACAGTGTTAGTGTTCAAGTTTAGATCAGGTACAGATAAAGCACTGGCCTCCTCAAGCTTTCGCCGGTTCCTCGCCCGTTCCTGAAGCTCTCGGAGGGTGAGGTCATCACTATCCTCAGCTTGGTCAGACGCAGCCGCCTCACTGACGGCTTCTACGTCTGATACAGCCTCCGGTACCATAGAAGACTGAGCTTTAGCAGCTGAATTGTCTAATGTTTGCTGTGTGCTGTTTAAATCAGCACAATCACCAGCACCAAGCTCCAGGATGGTATGTCCATCTGTTGGTTTTGGTGAAGGTACAGTAGCGAGGTTTGCTGGGGCACTTCTCTTGCCTCCCCGTCCTCGTTTTGGGGCTGGAGAAGTTGAGGGCATCTCACCAGCATCCTTACCTCTACCTCGGCCTCTCCCTCTCCCTCTAGCCTGCCGTGCTCCTCGACGAGGAGCTGTGATAGAGCTGATGTCCAAGTTCCCAATTTCTTCCATAAACTCCCTCCTGGCTATTGTGCTTCTCCGGAAGCCCCATCGTTTAGTTACCTCTTTAGGGGAGGAATCCTCCACCAGCATTTGCTGACTCTCTCCATTCTCCTCCATACTGCTATCAAGGTCACTGCTTAAAAAAAAAACAAAAGAGAAAAAGTGGAATATTTCCTTTAAGTTTCTCAACTGGTGTCTTTATTTAGGGCTGCATTCTTGATGAATTAGCAGTTGTAAGATGATCATTAAAAAAGAGCCTAATAGATACACCAATTTAAAGGAATGATTAGCCACAATGCTTCTATTATTTTGAACACATTTCAGAATTTTTCTAAGGATATGAACGGTTTGGCCTTTTTTTAACTCTAATTACTTGAATACCAGTCAAAATAATGCTTAGACTGTTTGAATACCAATATAGTTTATAGCGACAGCACTAACCTTTAACCTTTATCCTTTGTCTATAAAGTCCTGATCAAGTAAAAGGTTAAGACTCCATTTTAAGGAATTAAAACAGTGATGCATGCCATTTAAACAATACTGTACTATTACAAACATGACTTTGTCACAAAAAATCCACAGTATAAACTGCCTTTACTGCCTTTCATCGCTATAAAATGAGTATGTGATCTTTGATCTTTCCTCCTCAGGCTTGATTCTACTTAAAAGATACACAATGCTGTAACTCTGTAATGAACATTTCTCTTGAAAAAGGTCTAGAATTACTTTATCAAAGGGAGTTTGAATCATGATTGCACATTTGGTAAAATGCATCTGCATTAGAGACACATACTATTTAGACAGAGAATAAAAATAATCACTTAGGCCCAATTTCACCCCTTGCCCCTACCCCTAGGTTTTGCACATTGTAGGTGACTCCAGCTTTATATGAAGAATTAGGGGTGGGCGATACTAAATAATTGGCACATCCCCATCCCTCTTTAAAGGCATAAGATTCTCTAAATGTAACTAAAGCCCAGCACTGAGGTTGCTGAACTTTACCCTCTTCTGCCATCACTGCAGACTGGCAGGGTCGCCTACAGATCACCACTAGCAGCCTGTTAATGAAGTAATGTTCTTTTTATTTGAGGGTTTCAAGGGGCAAGGTGACACTCGAAAACAAGGGGTAGGAGTAAAAATAAGAAATGGGATCGGGCCTTAATGTGCCTCCATTCTTAAGAAGAAACTCCCTAGACCTGGCAACCCTTCACTGTTCATGTAAAGGCTAGCAATAAATATCCTCTCAATTCTTAGCAACTAAAACTGGGCAATACCTAATGTATGATATCAATAACCACCATCTGAAACTGCTTTGTACCTTGGTTGATATTTATACTGCATACTGTGTTTGTACTGTACATGTTTTATTTTTTGTTACATCTGTCTGAGTGTACCAACTTTAAATATTTTAATCTGTAAAATATGCTTACTGTTTGTTTGTTGACTAAAATACAAGTAAACAGACAACTTAAAAACAAAAATAGAAACTCCCTTTACACAGGATATAGACTATTTACAGACATGCCAAATTGCATGAGATTAACAGAACCTGGGTTAGGGTTATTTCTATGGTTAACTTTATAGTAGGTAAAAAAGCTGATAGAATAAAAATATCTGTAAAATGTAAACACTGAGATGCAAACAAAGTCATTCAGAGATGTATGAAATTCACCACTAAATAGAAACCTACCAACTCAGAATTGTTCACATTAGTGGTGTTAGGAACCAGACATCTGAAGAGTGTAATGCTAATCTAAAAGCCCCCTCACAGAAAGTTATTACATGAAATGATTACGAATATGTTGCCTAATGTCTGAGATATTGTTTTTCCCAATAGTTTTGAAATGTGTTTTATAAAATCCATTCATGGCAGAGAGGTACATGCAGGGCACCGAAAGGCAGAACAGTCTAGAAATAAAGCTTATGTTTCTGATGTTCAGTTATTTTCCCATTACCAACATTACATATACAGATATATATATATATATACACACATTAAAAAGCAGTGACAGTGCAGTTGAGGCACAGGTATGACGGAGCTTTCAACTACTTTAAACGGCTTTAAAAATGTACCTCAGAGTTGGCTACGTAGCCAAGTCCTTATAGAGTGTCCCCTTGAGCATTTACCATTCAATGCTTCTCCATTTAGAAATCTAGAATAAAAACAACCAAGACAATCAGAGACTGAAGGTTCGTAGTGCAGTATATATATAATATAGTATATATATATATATATATATATATAAAACCTTCCAGAAAATGAAAACGTCTCTTAAACCTAAACCTAATTAAAACCAAGACTAAACATATACCACACTTAATAAGATGCACATGCTGATACAGGCAACCATAAACAGTGGGGGGATTACAATGCACATACTGACAAATTACCCGGGAGTTTGAAGAGACTTTTAAATACTGATAAGTAAGGAGGGAACGTGTATGCATTACTAAACTTATTACTGACACAAATGTTACACAATTTAAGTGTGGAATAAGACAAATGTCTTTTTGTGGGCAAAGTTTGACCTGCTTGTACTAACTGTCAACGAACAGGTTGCGAACATAACCACAATCATCTGTGGAAGAAAAAAAAATGAGAAAATTCACTCAGGTATCAGAGTTGTGTAGCTCACAAAAATGTCACGTGTTGTGGTTTGTACACAAATTTTAAGTGGCCAGTATGAAGATGTTTATTGCTGCAAACTGCCCCCATTCCTCACTGAGCAAATCCAATATGTAGATTCCATAGAGTCCAGACTGGACACCACTGTTTAACTGTTTCTGTTAAAAAAAAAAAAATCTGTATATTTAAAGACCTGTACTGGGTTTGAGCCAAATATAGGAAATCAAACCTATTATTGAGAACTATATTTAACAACAACACAACTTTTCACTATGTTACACAATGTATGCATTTTTAAATACTGACAATCTTACAGTAACTTCAGCATGTCTTTCACATACAATTTGCTATAGCTGGACACTCTCAGACAAAATAATTCACCAGATCAAGAGACTAGGTCATGGGTTTTAAATGATAATGCCACTGATTTTTCAAAATTTCTACATAATTGAGACATTCCCATGTAAACAATGTCACTCAAAGTGGTTGATTTATAACGTCATTCAGAGTGGTTAATTCGTAAACAATGTCTTAGCTATAAAGCAGCGTATTAATAACCATTTTCATGTAATAACTTTCTGTGAGGGAGCTTTTAGAGGTGGATGTCTGGTTTCTATCACCATCACTGTGAACAAGCTCCTCTAGGACAGAGCATTACACATCAAACCACTCAGAATGACTTCGTTTACATCTGAACCATGTAATTATGCAGCAAGTTTAAAAAACTGGTGGACTTCCCCTTTAACCCAGAATTACAACAGTGACAACTCCAACAAACGTGAAGGTACTAGATATCTCAAAATACAGGATCGAAAACACCATCAGAAGATGTGAGTTGTCCACTACAGCTGCAAAAACAAGACTACATTTAAAACAGATGGGTCCACAAGGTTTCTTTAGTAAAAGGAATGGTTCTATTTAGACCCATGAGTTCTATATACACTTAAATGGTGAAATGATTCTTCAGATTGATGGAGAATGTGCTGTATACGGTTCTATATAACACCAAAAAGGCATCTCCTACTGTTACAACCTTGACATTGTCACAATAGCAAAACCCTTTTTGGTGCTATATAGAATCATATTCAAAAAGGTTCTATGTAGAACTTTTTAGAACATGTTCATTAATCTGAGGAACGATTTGACCATGCAAAGAGCCATTTAAGCATGAAATGGTTCTTTATAGAACTCATGGTTCTAAACAGAACCATTACTTTTACTAAAGGACCTTTGAAGAACCATCTTGTAAAAGAGTGTAGCTAACGTCAGCAAATCTAGCTACTCTTAGTACATGTAAATATGTCTCACTGGAGGGAGCGGGTTAAGGGAGAGCTAGCTAACTAACTTGGCTAACTAGCTAGCGCTAGCTAACGTTACATTTATTCAAACAGTAGCTATCTGAAGTTAATATTTCATGAAATGTACCCACAAATAGTGGTTTAAAAAGAAGAAACCATGTCTATTTCGGTATTGGACGCCATTTCCAGAAGCTAACGTCAAGTTACAGCATCTTTAGCTAACTAGCACAACAAAACGATGTCTTCCTATTCGCCAGGTTCTTCTTCAGATTTTCCCGTTCCACCTTAAATGGCGCAGCAAGTACATTCTGGCGCCTGAAGCGTTGCAATAGTAACTGTAGCACCATTTAAGGTGGAACGGGAAAATTCGAATAAGAAGCTGGCGAATACCTAAACATCTACTTCTGCATGTTACGCCTGAAAACATTAAATGGGCGAGTTTTAACTGAACGCAGCGCACATTTAATTCAAATAAGAATCCGAATTAGACCTGTGATGCTGTCACGCTCTAGTTTATGTGTCTTTTTAAGAGAAATGCTGGTTCGTCTGTGTTGCACCGAGCCGCAGTGAGGTTTATCAACGCACAGCTAAAGCGGGATCCACGCTACTGTTCAATTTCTGAATGCGATATTTCGTAAAAAAATCCGTATTGTGAATGAGTAAATAAGTGTGGTTGCTATGGAAGCACTTACACGCGCCGCCGAACTAAAACACACAACGACGATTCGAAACCGCGTGAGCTTCCATTTTGTCCCTCACGAGAGAGAGAGACGAGTGGGCGTGAGGTATGGGCGCGCGGTGTCACCGTGTTGGTGGGAGGAGGTTAAAATGGAGCCAAACAGCAGCGCTGCTGGACCGGAGGGGAATAAGAGGGTGATCCCGTGGTTGGGGCTGCGTTTAGGCCTTGTAACTCTAAAAAAAAAAGTTGAACTTAATTTAAAATATCGTTTGTATTTATATAACCGATCTTACAGGAACTTCTAAGCAAAAAATCTATACCTACACATATAGACTGATGTATATATATATATATATATATGTGTGTGTGTGTGTGTGTGTAGGTATATATATAGGTCTATATGTGTAGGTATATATATAATGACTGAAAACCCTGAACATATGGAATGAACCTTGAGAATATGGAATGAAAGTCTGAATATATGGAATGAACTTCATCAAGGCACTTGCGCCATCTTGTGTTCTCGATGTTTGAGAATCCGTGCGGATGCAGGCAATGATACTGAGAACATAGAACCCTGTAAACATTGAAAACTGGGAACACAGAACCCTGAGGACATAGAATCCTGGGAACATCTAACCCTGAGAACATAGATCCATGGGAACATAAAACTCTGGGAACACTGAACCCTGAGAACATTCTTCTTCCTGGGATCTTCCAATAACCCAGATGACGCACATTCCTGTTGCACGTTTTATGTGGTGAAATTGCTCAGGGACTAAAATGTACATTTTTATAGCCTATACTGGACGATTCACGCAAACAGTGTTAAAGCTGGAGATACAACAAATGGATACAGCACCTTGCTGCAAAAAAATACATTTTTCATTTTTTTACATATGTCAAGGTAAAGTGCAGTTACAGTGAACTGGGATAACTAAAAATGCTGTTTTCTAAGTGCTGTATTGACTTTCTGAATATTTTGAGCTATTTATCTGAAACACTATATTTATGTTTATAACATCCTTTACCTTCACTTTACATACATATTTGGAAATGCTAATATCGTTTGGGACACAATTACCCAAAAACAGGTGTTTGGTAATTCACTATAGCATGACTAAGATAACACTCATTCTTAGTTTCTGTGATTCACAACTGAAAAGAGACAAGCACACATTGAATTTCAAAATAGTTATAAAATTATAAAATATATTGATAATGTTTTTCAGGATTACAGGAGCATAAAAATGAAACAGTTAAAAGTGTTGATAAAAATAGAGAAAAATAATCTCAACAGAGAAAGAGAGAGAGACAGAGAGGGACAGAGACAGAGACAAAGAGAGAGACAGAGATAGCACCCACAGGTGTCTTCCCCATTTAGTACAGGCTTTGTTAAGGCAGTTCTACCGTTATGCATATTATATGTAAATTAGGTAATCTACATATACAACTGCTGATTCATCATCACAAATCAAAGCTGTTGACTTGGTTTGGTTCAGAAACAAACCTGAACTCAGTGAGACTCAGTAAAGATTCATCTTAATGATGACAGCAAGAGTCGCTCTCAGTCAGATCAAAGCCTTGAAGGTCCCCGAATGGTCACCTTTCACCCAGTTTTCTACGAAGATGGAGATACCCAGGTCCAGCCGCCATGTCTGGTAGGACAGATTGGAGATAAACAAAGTCCTTATCTCATGTCTCCTCTTTCTCAAGGAACAAGTCACAGGCCTCACAGAGACATAAAAGCCAAAAAACTATTATTCCTTGTTGTAAGAATTATATTTTTCAGGGAAACATTCTATATTAAAAAGATATACATTGCAGTCCATGCTGACATACATTTCAAACACTTAAATCTATTTCAGAACATATTAACCAAATGTGTTATAAAATGCATTTATTTTAAAATATATGAAGAAATATTACACATTAACAAAAGTAAATGTATGTAAATGTATTTATCAAGTAGCCAGATAAAAATAGTTAGAGTCCTAAATGAAAAAGAAATGAAAAGGGTGAAAAGGGTTCTTTGCATCATGAAATGGTTTTTCAGACTGATAGAAAATGTGCATGAAGATGGATCTTTTTGAGAAGAGTTCTGTGCAGCACAAAAAGGTTCTTCTACTGTTACAAACTTGACATCATAACAGAAGTGTACAGAGAAATGGTTCTATATAGATCCATACACAGCACATTCTCCTTCAATCTGAAGAACCATTTAATGATGCAAAGAACGCTTTAATCATGCAAAGGGTTTTTTAAGTGTTCATGGTTCTATATAGAACCATTTTCTTTACTAAAGAAACTTTGAAGAACCATCGTTTTTAAGTATGCAGCATTGTTCAAAGACCAAATTTTTCCATCAGTTTTTTTTTAATCTGCTTCATTTAATCAGTCATTCAGAGTAGTTTGGTGTGAAATAGTTGATTGTAGAGATTATTCTAAAGACATCTTTACAGTGGTGGTGGTTGCCATGACTACAACATAAATATAGGTGTTTTATTTACTATCCAAAACCACCAGAGAACTTACACATGTCTACATATGAGTTTTAATATGTGATGTTGATGATGGTAGAATAGTGGTAAATCTGAAAAATAGATTTTTGGGGGAATTATATTTTTTGTTTGTTTTTTGACTACTTTTGGGTCACCCTGCATGTACACCTCCACCGTTATTGGAGTTTAAAAAAAAGTTTTGAGGCTCAAACCTTGTTTCAAAACTACCATAAGAATGTCTAGACATTGTAAACATCTCCTGTAATAACTTTCTGCGAGGGAGCTTTTAGAGGTGGACGTCTGGTTCCTATCACCACCACTGTGAACAATTCTGACTCTATAAGTTTCTCTAGAACAGAGCATTTCACACCAAAACAATCTCTCAATGACTTTGTTTACATTTTGACCATTTAATTATGCAGAATTTTTGAAATACCAGTGGAGCTCACTTTCAATATTCATGCTTCTCAAACTGCAGGTGGGTTCTGCTCCAGAAGGTGGCAGCAGAAACTTTTAAAGTGGCTTACAAACTGAACCTGATTGCGCTCAGCCGAGTGTGTGGCTTCCACAGCGTGGTATTGTGAGTGACAATGAAGAGAACATTCATTCTGAGAGAATTTGGAGTATGTTCTAGCATGTCTGAGAACATAGTGAGCATGTTCACCCATTTTCAGATTTGCTTTGTGCACTTTTGTAGTGTCAGTAGCAAAACTTCAGTTCAGGCCTGGAAATAAATAGGTGATATGAAGTTTTAAGAATTTAAAGCACCTTCTGTACTTCAAAGCTGTCGGTTTAATGCTTGCAATCAATGAATAGACTTCTTAGGTGAAAATAAATGCAGCTATTAAACTTTAAGTACATTTCACAGATCTGAAATGCTCTTGTAAACAAACCCAAATCAGAATGTCCTCAGGAAAAAAAATCCCCTCCACCAGCGGAAACACTGGAGAGCTCTTCATAGCAGAGCTGGTAAAAGTGGGTACTTTCCAAACTCCTCTGTTGTGCTGTTTCCTAGATGAGTCAGTCGTAATGAAGAACTGAAACTGAGATGATCACTGATGTACTAGGTTGTGTTTTGCGCTAACAAAAGTAATAATCTTAAAAATGCGTGTGCTATAAATTACTGCATGGTGAGTAGCGGAGCTCCATTCATGTGGAGAAAATTTGGTGCCTAAAGTAAAGGTCAAAGGACACGTCACTCCAAGTTTCAGTTGACCAATGGACACTAGCCCTGCTTATGAGACCCTCCCAGCTACAGACGTGCCGAAAACTCAGAAACAAAGGAAAGATTTTAGCAGGCATACAATTCAACTCATATTTTTATTGTGGAACTTGTAACTTGTAATGTTTAATACTAAGTTTAGTACTTTTGGTACAAAACTACTTCCATACATTTAATTTTATATTAAATAATAGAATGTGTTTAAAAAATACATAAAATGTGCAGTTTGCATATCCATCTATCCGTCTGTCTGCCTGTCTGTGTGTCTGTCTATCTATCTATCTATCTATCTATCTATCTATCTATCTATCTATCTATCTATCTGTCTGTCTGTCTGTCTGTCTGTCTGTCTATCTATCTATCTATCTATCTATCTATCTGTCTGTCTGTCTGTCTGTCTGTCTGTCTGCAGAAATATTCTGTGTTGAATTCATTTTCATTGAGGTCACAAATCCTAGCACATTTACATATATCTATCTGTGTATTAAGGCTTACAACAGTTTAGCCCTGCCCACTCACACTAAAGTTATAAGGAGTGTTTCAGCTCTGAATGTATTTTGAATAATAATTGGCAGGCCAGCCAATCAGAACAGAGCTTAAATGCAAAAGTTAAGTTTAGACACCCCAGTCAAATTACATGTTTCTGTTGATTTTCTAAGTGAAAATAAATGAACAATAAAATATAAAACGTGAAATGTTCAGATGCAACATTTTATATTTTATTTTCTCCAATATGTTAAATTCAGCAAGTAAACAGTAAAGGTGTATTAAAATGAGTCTGAAAAGAAATGTGTAACTTATTTACACTTAGAAAATCAATAAAACATCATTTGACCAAAATTTTGCATACGACTGTATATATTAGCCTTAAACAATATTTCTTAAACAGTAACACAATAATTCTTAGGGGTAAAGAGAGGGTGGATACGATCATGTAAAAAAATGGTGGTTGTTTTTTTGGTATTTAAACCGCACCGGCATTATTAGTGCACCTCAGGCGAAAATAGAAAATAGAAAGAAAATTAAATAGAAGAAAAACACAGGATATGAGCTCTTTAAAAACGACTATTTTTAAGCAATAGCAGAGCACACAGTTCATTCAGTATCAGTCATCTTGTGCAGGGCGCTGCATGTGTTGGTTCAGAAAGGCCTCTGCCGGTGATGCATCGGGCAGAAATGACAGAGAGCTGTTTTTATTTATGGAGCTTTATATCTGGCTGTGTGGCTGTGTGTGAAGTGAGTGCCGTGCACGCTTTCCCGTGTCCACCTTTTCCTGACTGCTTCCTCTGAGTCAGAGTAAAGTCATTGGTAGTGAATGAGTCAGAGTGGTGGGGGTTCGTCCCCCTCTTTCCCCTCCCCCACTCGTCTGCCCCCATTTACACACATAAAGGAAACAAGAGTTCCTCTACCGGGCACAGGGCCCATCCTCCCTTCCTCCCATCCCCGCTCAGCCCACTCAGCCCGCCTTCTGCTTTATAGTGTCTGTGTGTGTGACTGTTTGTTTTCCTACATTTTCAGGACAAAAGGAGTTATATAATACATATGATACATATATTATTCCACATAAGTACTTATATACACACACATGCACACAAATGTATTTATATATATATATACATACATATATATATATATATATATATATACACACATATGTATGTATATGTATAGGTATAGTACTTACACACACACACACCCACACACTCACACACACACATATATATATAGCCTGTGTGTGTGAGTCACTTGCAGTTGTAGCGACAAGGAGATTGTACTCAGTAACAGGAGCATGCGGGGGAAACCCAGATGTGACGGAGCTGTAGTGAATGTTTTTCTACGTCCAAAAAATGCCTTTGGCCGCAGAACAGTTCTGTGGTTTTTGCTCAACTTAAAAAAAGGACAGAGAAAGAAAGCTGGAAAATAAAGTATGTTCCTTGAGCTTGTGTGTATTTATCTCTTTTGCGGGGACCAGAATCCCTCTGGATGACGAGGACACAAACATTTAGTGGTTTTGGGGACGTTAGTCTGCCCTCCACAAGGAAAAATGCTGCTTTTTTCTCCCCAAAAAACCTGCAGCTTTTATTAGAACAATATAAAAGAGGCTGAAGGTTGCTGAGGTTAAAGAGCCTATATGGTATGTTTTTCTTGCATTTCATGCAGGTCCACTCATAACGTTTTTGTGTTTGTACCAAGAAAACAGTCATAATTTATGTTTACGTCACCTCTTGTTATCAAATAGAATCAAATATTTGTCACTAATACATGTAAATTAGATGTGAATTATGACTGATATATGTAAATGGACTCTGTTCTGACTGGCTGTCGAAATACTCCTTATAACTGTAGCGTGTAAGGGTGGGGCTAAACTGCAGCAGGACAAATAGACAGTTTTACCTGGTGCTTTTTGTGACATCACAAAAACAAAGAATTAAAAACGCACTGTTTCGTTTACATATATGGCAATTTTGAGACATTAGGACATTTGGAAACAATGTTTTTCATACTATATTAAACTTGTTTATTTAAAAAAGTGAGGAGAATTAAGTTCTTCCTGCCATGTACCCTTTAATGTTAGGGTTGGGTCAGGCAGAGAACAGCAGCATTTACATTGTCTCATACAGAAGGCCATGAAAAGACCCTACAAAGACAGGAATACATGCTCGACTGTGTGAGCAGGGTGAGAGACAGAGAGAGAGCATAGGAGAACCATATAGGGCGAGTGGGGGATGGTAGGAGAATCCACATGGCGAAAGAAGCTAAAAGACCACCCAAAGCCGAGGTAGATTCCCACCAGCTCAAACAGTAATCCTGCAGCACAGATAAAGCCAATGTTTCTTGTTATTATGAGGTAAAAACAGGTTTTTAATGGCTTTTGGGTGTTCTGTGAATGTTTCTCTGTGTTTAGACCAATTGACGGAGGGCTTTTAACGCTCTTTGTGTAACAGTGAGCAGAATAGATGGGGGGGGCAGGGGGGTACTCAGAGATACAGACATTTACATTTAGTCAGACAAAGTGAAAAAAATGTGAGTTATAAGTTGCAGAGAACATACTTCTGTACACTGTAATGCACAATTACTGTTTATTTACGGAATTTTTGCATATTAAACCATATAATGTGGCCTGTGCAAAAGTTATGGCACATTATATTTTTTATGTTTGATTTTTTTTTCAATATGTTAAACTCAAATAAATTGACATTATGCACTGAAAAAGTGTGATCTCCATGGAGAATGTGTTATTTTTACTTTTTTTACTTTAAAAAAACATGTAAGTAACTCTACACCATCACGATTGAAAACAAAACCTTGTATCTCCATATTTGTCATTTTTTATTTCGTTATTTTTTTGAGGAATTAAAAAAACAGCTGCAGTTTAAACTGCATTAACAAAACAAAATAGAATAAAAGAAATGCTCCAAAATGACTTAAGAAATCCATTAATTTTCATTACAAGTTATCTAACGTACATTTTTGCATACGACTGTATATTTCAGCACTGCTGGAACAAAATTTTGTATCTTCAAAATAATTTCATTCCGAATGCTGTTTATCAATTTTTAACAATTTAGGATATTACGAGTTATGTTCACTCAATGAAGAGGACTCATAAAGCTGGTATTTTCATGTGCTTATTTATTATTTATTTGTTTGTTTGTTTACATGATTAAATATTGTGTAGAGGTAAGATTCTCCCATAATGCATGAGGCTCTGCTGTTGTTTTTGTATCATTGTAGTCCTCTGTCATAAGTATGTGCATGCTGGTGGAACTAATTTGGTACAATATTAAATTTTGAAGTGCGGAATGTTTCTGGCATGTGACTGAGGGTGAGTGTGTGTGTGTGTGTAGAGCCGCAAAGTACACACTCAGCAAACACTGGGTTCATTGAGAAAATAATTGTACAGGCATTCTACATATCTCTCTCTCTCGCTCTCTGTCTCTGTGTCTCTCTCTCTCCTTCTGTCTTTGTGTCTCTCCTTCTCAAATTCAGGCTTGTTTGACTCTAGTGAGCGTATCAGGTATACCACAATGCAGCAAGAACCGAGTTTACAAAAGAATTCAAAACAGATCTTCTGTCTAACCGCAGCGCTTCACTTCAATCCAGTGAGAGCGGTCAACCACAGCAGAACAACAGAAAATAAACAAAGAAAATGACTTACTTATTTGCAATTTTACAGTGGAATTTTTATGCCAGGCTTAAAAGTGTTAAAATAAAGGGGGGGCGGGGTGTTGCGGTGGGGTGGCACTTTGTCACATAGTTTGCAGCAATTTGCTGAAGCCCCCCTCCACCACCAACGGTGTGGTCCTTCCCAGTGGATAACAAAAGGAGTAAGAGTCTTCATTGCAATTTACATAATTTTGAAAGCTTTAATTTCTGTCCTGTTGATTTAAAAAGGGGGAAAAATCCCACATTTTCTTTACTGGGCGGAGTTAGACCCCAGAAATGGCAATTAACTCAGAAATTGTATATAAAATGTAATTATTTTCTATTTATTCTCTGTTAATTAGCAAGTTCAGCCACACAGCATTCAAAAATATTAAAATCAGCAACAAGATTAGAAGTATATCGTTGCTGTCAGGACAAAACCTGCATTCGCCATTTTTGTTGTTTTTTACTTTTTGACCTAATTTGAAAAAGGCAGTTGCCTTTTATGTTGTGTCAAAATTTCATGATGAACGGACCAACAGAAATGGTCCAAAATTACTTCCAAAATAATATTTCTCCATTTACTTCTATTAAAAGTTAAGAATGTTTAAGTACTTAAGCACTAATGTTTTTTTTTACTTTTTTAAGTAAAGTGAAGCATGTATATACTTTTGTTTTCAGTGCTTGGTTTAATAATTCAGTATCTGCATGTGTATCACAGCTAATACAGCTATAATATAACTCAGTTGTCACATTATAACTCTACCAAGGTTAAGAGACTTTATAAAAAGCTTCATGTTTGTCATCTGCAGGGTGTGGAGAGCTCTCTGAAAGCTTTAAGGTGTGACATTCCTCTGCTTTCTCTGTAAAGTGATAGGCATTTGGGCCTAACGTTTCATCCCCATTTGCAACACAATCCACAGTCCACTAACTCCGTCAGAGGTGTTGATGGCCTCGGCATGTCACGTCTTCTCCACGTCTTCCCCCTTTGTCTCCTGCTTTGGAGAGAAATTCAAACTTTACAAAGAAAGATGATACACGAATACTCAGCAATGGCCCAGTGCTGTGATTTTTAAAGTGTGCTTTATCTATTTGGGCTTTAGATTTAGCCAAATGCTGAACAATAATGCCTGTAGATTTATTACTTAATTCAGTTATCAGGGGTCAACTACAATAAACCTGAATCAATAAGCTGGAGCATTTAAAAATGAAGTAACACAAGTCTAGAATAGATTATGTTACAATCTGGATTTAACAAAAGTTATTACTTAAAATGTATATACTATATACAGTCATATACAAAAGGTATCAAATTTGAAAATGTTAACATATTGAGTCTAACATATTGAAAAAAAGAAAACATACACAGTGTGCCATAACTTATGCACAGGCCACATTTTACATTCCGTTTGTTTCAGCAATGTGTTAAATGTGTTCTCTGAACGTTTTTGTACTTAGAATTAAATTTTTGCATACAACTGTATCTTTTACATGGTCTAATGATATTCAGCTATTGCCTAGCACTGTTAACAAGCATTTACAAAAGAAAAGACCAAGTATATGAAATGATCTTTAATAATGTGTAAAATAACCTTCAAATTGTTGTTTTTTCATGTATGAGTAAATAACTCATTTTAACATTTTAAGATCACTGAAATTCCAATAGAAACCCAGCAGAAAGTAACTCCAACACAGCCCAAGATTATGACAGTTTCTAAACAACGCTTGTAAATGTAAACAAAAATGATCTAAATAATTTTTGCAGTGTCCAGTGAGGTTCACCTATGGCCTGGTGTTGTTAAAGGGTTTTTCTTGGCATAGTTAAATGGTTAGGATGTAAACAGAGTCATTCAGAGAGGTTTATTATAGAAAATCTTACTGAGTCAGAATTGTTCACAGTGGTGGTGATAGGAACCAGACATCCACCTCTAAAAGCTCCTTCACAGAAAGTTATTAAAAGAAATGGTTATACATGCTTCACTTGATGCCTGAAAGTTTGTTTTATGATAGTTTTAAGATAGAAGATTGCAGATTATTTAATTGTTCAATGCAGAGAGGTACATGCAGGCTGTTGTAAGGAAAAATAGTCCCCAAAGAAAACCTATTTTTAGATTTATCACTATTTTGCCATCATCAACATTACACATAAAACCATGTTTACTGGACATTTTGGATAACAATTAAATGTATATATTTGTGCTGTACTCATGGTGACCCCTGGTTCCTATTACCACCACTGTAAAGAAATCTGAGTCCCTACATTTTACCATTTCACATCAAACCACTCTGAATTACTTTGCCTACATCTCAACCACTAAATTATGCAGAAATTTTGAAAAAGTGATGGAATTGTCCATGCATAAAAGGACAGACTCGGTGTAAGAAGTGAGCAGTAACTGTAATACTGTGCAAATGAACTGGCAGTAACCTGGAGGTAACCTGTTTGCTATTGCTATTGGACACAATACCAAGTTATGGTGTTATCTACCAACACTGGTGAATCTAAACAGACGAGTTCAAACAAAAAGTCTAAATCATTTTAAAGGGTCAGATGATGTTCATCTATGACCCACTGCTGGCAACCTATAGAAGTGCCATTGTTAACAGTTACCACAATAAAAGGACAACAGTAAAATCATGGTATAAGGGTCTAACAACCATAGATACTATATAAGACAGAAAAAGCAATGGCAGAATCATTGTTAAATATATTATAAACATATGTGCCATAAGGTACTATGGCATAGTATACTATACTGTGCAAATAAACTGGCATATTGTTCATTTGCTATCACTATCAGAGGCAAAAACAGTTTATGATATCATCTGAATCTCACTAGCGGTTCTAAATGAACTTTAACTTAAATAATTTTCACACTGTTTGATGAGATTGACCTATGGCCTAGTGCTTTTGACATCCATTCACAAAAGAGATTAGCTGACATTGCGTGACTTAACCAGCTTTTTACTCGCCTTAATATTTTAACTTCTCTGAAATGATAATAATGAGTGACTCCAACTCAAACAGTTGATCTGAACAACGCTGGCGAATATAAATGGGCTTTTAGTTATAATACACAAAAAAGTCTACCATGTCTGATGACGTTCACCTAGGGTCCACTGCTAACAATCAATGGGAGTGGCATTGATAAGAGTGATATATTACTACAATAAAAGTATGACAGTAAAATCATAGTAGGTTAAGAGTATAACAACCACAGTTGTTACCCATATCACAGTAAAGCCATAGCAGAATCACAGATAAATGCGCTCTATAGTAGCTCATAGTAGAATCATTGTTGACTACAGTAGCCTTAGTTACCATGAACCACTACAGTCAAATCTGACCACAGTCAGTTTTCACATGGGTGAATATTCATACTCAAAGTAAGAGAGGCAGGATATCAGTACATGAGGTGAGATGTAATACTGTGCACATGGTTTGTTGCCTTTTTTGAGTTTGTCAAAATTCCAATAATAATTGACTCCAACACAAACTTGTGTTATGACGTGATCGGAATAATGAAGTTAGGGGAAAAGCAAAGGAGGGAAAAGCTGAATCATTTTCAGTGTATGGAGTCTGATGATGTTCACCTATGGCTCACAGCTAGTAAACTATGAGAGTGGTTGGTACCAAGAAGTCAACATAATAAAAGCACAATAGTAAAATCATGGTAGGTTAAAAGTACAACAACCACAGATACCATAAAATAGCACAGTAACGCCATAGCAGAATCATAAATGTGCTGTAAACATAGCTAACATTATGCACTGTAAGTAGTTCATGGTAGAATCATTGTTAATGATAAAACAGCCATAGTTAAAATGAACTAGCATAGTAAAACTGTAGTGAATTTTCGTATGGGTGAATATCCACACACACACACACACACACACAAATAAGTATATAAGTATATCAGATTAGCAATAATAAATGATTCCAACACAAACCAATTGTATGATAGGATCTTAACTACTTCAATGAAGAACTCCAAGTGAGAGGAAAAGCAATAAAACAAAAAGGCTGAATCATTTTCAATTCAGCAAACTATGGGAGTGTCATTAGGAGTGTAAGAATAGTATGACAGTGAAGTCATGGGATGTTCAAAGTATAACAGCCACACTTATCATAAGATACCATAGCAGAAACATAGTTAAATGTCCTATAAATATAGATACTATAAGGAACTATAGTATGGTATGCAATATTATGCATCTTTTTTGAGTTCACTGAAATTTCCAGCGATAAGTGACTACAACACACAATATTATATAACATATAATATATGAACAATATTAGTAAATTTGAAAGTGAGTTCACTACTAGCAACCTACAGTAGTACCACTGTTAGAGTATAATGGCAGATGGCATGGACATGGAAGTAGCCTAGTAAAATATGTTATAAACCTAAGTTTTACCATGGTATATGTTATAAAGGTTCCAGTATTATCCACACAATAACCATAGTTGCAAGTGAATATGAACTCATGAACTCATAAAGCTGAATATCCACACTGAAAAGAAGAACTATATGAGGTAATCAAATTGCTTTTGGTATAATTCTGTGGCCTGGTCCTGTAAAAGGCACTCGCAAAAGAAAAGGCATATGGTATAAAAAATTAGCTGTGCAGCTTAACTGTCTTTTGTTCGCCTTAACATTTTGACCTCACTTAAATTATAATAATAAGTGAGTCCAACACAGTTATTACAATTTGGGGAATATGAATGGGCTTTAAAAGTTAGAACACACAGAAATTCATAGCTACTAGTGAATTTTCAACAACCACAAGCAAAAGAACAGAACTGTGTATATGATATTGTGCAAATGAAGTGGTCTTTTGTGTGCAAGCCCCCATAAGGCAGGCTGCTTACCATATCCCCGCCCTGCCTTGCTCTGGCCCATGAGGAAGCCTCTTTAAAATGCCCTGAGAGGCCTTTAAGCAGCCAGGCAGGCAGCAGCCTTCACTCCCTGCACATAGGGCTCGTTGGGTTCACCAAACTGGGACTGCTTTCGCGACACTGCTTATTTCGAAAAAGGTAATTTTCATTTCAAATGAAAAATCTTCCTCATATTTTTGCTCTCTCTCTCTCTGTGCTCGGGCCTGTTCTCCCTTCCCTGATTCCAGTGCATGAAGGCATTTTAAACCAAAAGCTTGGGAGACTATTGCTTGCATTATTTATTAGTATTTATTTCAGTATCAGTGAGACTTGGCTGATAAAGCAGGTTTCATGCTGCACTATTCATTGTAAATTCAGCAGCAGTAAGTTGGTGCATTATTGCTGAGCAGTGCTATCTAGCTTAGCATGGACCCATGCTTTATTGTTCAGGGGAACATGCTGCTTGCTGGGAAATTTTGTGTCGATTTTAAATCATCCGACTCGACTTTAGCGTTATTTAAGCTGATATCAGGCTTGTTTGTCGATTTTGCATTCATGCTGTCTGGGTTATGGTGATTTGGATTGAGCTGTTTTGTTGTGTTGTGTGTCCACACGAAGCTTCTTATTCGCCAGCTTCTTGTTCGAATTTTCCCGTTCCACCTTAAATGGTGCAGCAGTTACATTCTGGCGCCCGAGCCGCCAGAGTGTAATTGCTGCACCATTTAAGGTGGAACGGGGAAATTCGTATAGGAAGCCAACTTTGAGCCTCGTGTGCGCCACCGTGCTTGGCGCTAAATAAAAAAAGGCGCCAATACATGCTTACTTGCCTATGCATTGCCCCTTTTAAAATGCATGCTTTCTGGTGCATGTCTCTTGTTTGTCTGGTCTTGCTGGTGCATGCTTCTTTCCTGTGCATGTTGTGCTTTTGCAACTATGTGTTTTCCATTGCGTGTTCCGCCTTCGAGTTCTTGGAGCTCCTGGGCATCCGTAGAAAACTGCTCCTGTAGCTTTTCGTGCGCCCAGCTATCACACTTCACTCACACACTCACTCAGAGCGAAGTTGCAAGCCGAGGTATTTAAATTCTGCACTTGCACCGCGCGAGCTTTGCGCCCTGATACACAGTCCGCCCGTAGCGCGTGCGTTTGGGGGGACTGCACTAGCGCCGGGAGCTCTCTGGGTTTGGGCCCTCTTTGCATGCTGTAAACAACCGGAACGCCGGTAGAGAAACGAGCTGCCCTGGCTAACTAAAGCCACAGGAGTGTCTGCTGCTCACTTAAAAACCAGATGGTTCTTCAAGGGCTCATTAGTAAAGGCTGTGGCTCTGTTTAGAACCATTTGCGTGCTTAAATGCATGCTTTGCATGGTGAAATGGTTCCTCAGATTGATGGAGAACGTGTTGTATGTGTCCTATATAGCACCACAAATGGTTCTCGTACTGTGATGTGTCAAGCTCATAACCCTTTTGGTGCTGTATAGAACCATCTATATAGAACCACAAACACATTCTCCATCAAGCTGAAGAACCATTTTACTGTGCAAAGACTTTTTTAAGCATGAAATGTTTCTATATACAAACATTGCTTCTGCTAAAGCACACTTAAAGAACCTTCTTTTTTACGTGTGTGATTTTAGTAGGCAGGTCATTTTTATAGCTTTTAATTTTATTGGATGCCTTTTTATATTGCACACACTTTTACTCTAATTGATATGTATTTTTTGTTTGTTTTTTGTTTTTATTTGTTTTATTTTATCCTTAAGCAAGACAACATGAGCGACACTGCCAAGGACACCGTGACTCCTAAAGATAAGGATGGGGCAGAGAAAAGAGGCCGTGGAAGACCAAGGAAACACCCACAGGTACAGTGCTTGTGGTTCTACTTGTTGCTAGTTAAAGGGGGATTTCACCAAATTTTCAAAATTTCTGAATTATTCAGTTGTTGATGTAAATAGTCATTCAGTGTGGTTTGGTGTGAAATGGTTGATTTGTAAAGACTAATGTCTTTACAGTGGTGGGGTCACCATGACAACACAAATATAGCCGTTTTATTTATTTATATATCCAAAACCACCAGTGAACCTATATGTCTTCTGAGTTTTATATGGGGTGTTGATGATGGTAAAATAGTAGTTAATCTGCAAAAAAAAAAAAAGATTTCTTTGAGGAGTTTTTGCCTCACAACCACCTGTGTACCTCTCCACCGTAAATTATTAAAATAAGGATGGTCAAAATAAATGGGTGAAAACACACATACAAAGACATCATGCAGCATATATCAAACCATTTCATGTAATAACCTTCGGTAAGGGGGCTTTTAAAAGTGGACATCTGGTTCCTATCACCACCACTGTGAACAGTTCTTACTTGATGTTTTTCTAGAACAGAGCATTTCACACAAACACCCTGAATGACTTTGTTTACATCTCAAGCATGTAATTAGATTATTTATTTATTTATTTATTTATTTATTTATTTATTGATTGATTGGATAAATCAGCTCCCCGTTAAAAGGTGTAGAGCCCTTAGCATAGTCTTCATATGCATGAAATAATCCTGCTCTGTGTCTTTTTCTTTAAAATAATGTACTTGATTAGTTCATGAAGGGAACAAAACTGGGGCTGAGAAATAGTATGACTCATTTCCCTTGAGGCACTGATGAGTTGTACGGATAGTGATGGGACCTGTATGCTTTCAGGCAGTTATAAAATATGATAAATGTGTTAACCAATGTAAGGCCTCTAGCAACTAATGCATGCCTTTTTTATGTGAGTCTAGGAGTTTTACTGCTTTTTCAATACACACAGATGAAAGAATCAAAGGGAGTTACAAAGGAGTGTTATGAAAAATCTGAGTGTAAATGGGTTAATGCATTATGAAATCAGCTTGTGTATTTAATTGTAGTATGCATATAGTGAAGATACTTAATAGTCTGTACAAAGTGGCTTTATCACATGCATCCACCCGTAGGTGAACTCTCAATCTCCATTAAGACTCTCTATGCTTTTGTCTGTTATGTATGGATTAGTAGGTCATTTGCGTGCTTGAGTGCTCATTGAGGTTACGATTGAGGCTAAGGTCTAACCAAAAGTACGCAAACATTGTAGTGTGTGTGTGCTATTGTTTGGACCAGTTGTCATAGGTTACCATTTATGTACAGATAAAAACAGATGCTGGGTTTTCTGACGTGTTCCAGACATTGTACCTGTTCCTTTTCTAACCCATCCTACATGCACTGATGCTCCTCCAGCCCATGAAGGTGTAATTTGGCCTGGCAGTTTGACTGAAGTCAGTAACATGAGAGCTTTAAACCAGCAATAACCCACTTAACTCCAGCTCAGCTCCTCTGGGATTGGTTGAGGGGTAGCAGTGAGCGCTGTGGTTGGCTCATTGATCTGTCATTCACTGGAGCTAAAGCTGGCGCTGGATTAGTGGGTTAATACCCACTACTATAATCGGAGCCTATAGATAATAAAAGCCCACAGCACCAGCCCTCATCAGGAAGTTTTAATCATCTTTGTGGTTAAATCCCACCCAAAGTGGAGTTTCTGTTAACACTAGAAGATGGTAGACTTCATTTTGGCTTCGGACAGTGTGTAAGTTCATTCATGGTTAACAGACACCAAGTACATTTAAAGTGATGGATCTTTAGTAAAGAAAATGGATCTATATAGAACCATGAACACTTAAAGAACCCTTTGCATGATCAAAGGGATCTTCAGATTGATGGGGAATATGCTGTAGATGGTTCTATATAGCACAAGCTTGTAACAATAGAAGAACGCTTTTTGGTGCTATATAGAAGCCTTTTCAAAAAGCACATTCTCTCTTTCATGATGCACGGGTTCTTTGACTGTTCATGGTTCTATGTAGAACCATTATCTTTATGGTAACATTTTTTTTTTTTTTAAATTTATAATTAAATAATTTATATTAGATAACAATACTTGAGTACATAATGTTACTATATATACATGTCTCTCTCTCTCTCTCTATCGTTTTTATTTATATATATATATATATATATATATATATGTATATATATATATATGTATGTATATATATATGTGTGTGTGTGTATATATATGTATATGTATGTATATATATATATATATATATATATATGTATATATATATATGTATATGTACATGCATACACAATCTAATTGGTCCCTTTTTTGGCACACATGCCACATTTATTATCTCTTAATTGGCATCTCTTTCTTCTGTCCCTGTGTAAACAAGATGCGCCATGTTGTTCAGATGACGCATACGCCCATCTAACCACATGAGACAGAAGGTGTAAATAAACAAAGCGCGGTGGCACGCATCGTATATCTGCACACGTCAGCAGCAGATTATTTTAACAGAACTGCATCAAAAACAGTCACTACTCATCATCGCATGGAAACACTGAGGTGTCTCCCAAGCATGCAAATTTAGCCATGACGGCTAACCACAGCACTGGACTCTTAACCCAGTGACACATCGAGTGGGGGAGGGGTGCAGTAGTAAACACCTTCAGCTAATTTCTCACGCTCGCCAGAAGGGTGTGGGTTCCTGACTTAAACTTTAAAGGGCCCATATCCCACTCTTCTCTTTAATTTTACTTTTAGTCTAACAACTCTTTACTAGTTACCTTCAAATGTGCTGTTTTTGTTACTGTGCCTTTCATTTTATATAAATGAGCTCTGCTTTGATGGGCTGTCCTATGTTGTACCCAATTCAGAAAGCATTGTGGGCTGAAACTCTCCTAACTTCAGCATAAATAGGTGAGGATAAACTGCTTTTAGGCCTGAACAGATGGATATATGTAAATGTTTGTTTTTGTGAAATGTCTAATAAATTGGCTTCCTTACAATACCTGTTGTGAATTGAACTGATAGCATGTATGTATGGTGCAGGTAATGCTGCTAGTTATCTTTTAAAGAGTCCCAGAGATGCAAAAGGAGGTTTGTTCAAACATGTCTGGCCCTAAATGGAAAATTCAATTGACTCATACAGTTTTGTTAGTGAGATTATACAGTCTACTGTAAAAGCGGAAGGAGAGGTCTGAGCATGAAGGATTTTTAGAGGGGCTGCGCCAAATTGATGTTTCTCACAATGAGTTTGTGCCTTAATAATAGCTGTTATTATAACTACTAGGCATACAAAATCTCAGTGCATGTTTGTACAGTGTCAGTAGATGTTAGTTATCCAGCTGAGCCTGTTAGACAACAGTTGGTACCTGCAGTTTTAGTGGTGAAAAACTTTAAAGGGCCCATGAACAGTTTTGGCCAAATATATAATTGCGAGTTTTTTTGTTCTGGCCAGTATTGCCATTACGATTTAAATTGTGAATGTTTTAAGCTGATGATGTTTTGGCCCCCTTGTTTGTGGCCAAGAAGGGCAGCGTATCCTTTTCTTTTTTTTTTTCTCCCTTTTCTTTTCGGCTTAAGGCTTGAAGTCCTGACGCAGTGCACCATCCTGCCAGTTATTTGTGGTTGTGATGTCACAGCACACGGATGTTTGGTTGCTTCTGATTTGTCGAATTCATTTAAAAGCAGTTCACAAGCCCTATGTGATTAGGTTAAATTTCAATCAACTCTCACACTTAAACGTGGTTCTTCAAGGAGTCTTTAGTAGAGAAAGCTTGAGAGCGTGATGATGGAAGAACCCTTTGTGGTGCTTTATAGAACCCTTTTTAAGAAGGTTGTATATAGAACCATACAGTGCATTCTCCATCAATTTGAAGAACCCTTTTCACCATGCAAGGAAGCAGTTAATCATGCAAAGGATTCTTTTGAATATGGCACGACGGAGAACAGTCAGAACAGAGCTCATTTACACTTTGAAGTGTTAAAGGCACAGTAAGAAACAGCTTGTTCAATTCTAGGTAATACAGAGAGGATAGAAAATAGAAAAATCATCAAAAATTAATTATGAAAAGAACTTTTGTGGAAGGGGGAATGATAAAATACAAGAGAATTGTAGGATATGGGCCCTTTAATGTTATGTAACAAAGCACCCAATGGCATGCAGTGTGTGCACACAATGGCACAACCTGTGGAGCTCCACTAAAAGTAGGAAAGTTTGTGGTATTTTAATATTAGTTTTGTTTTCGTGGGGCCTCTGAGCCCATTCTAAGCAAGACTTTTGCTTGTAAGTTAGTGCATGTCCTTGAGTGTGCGTTTTGTTTATATATACACATTGCTAAAATTTTCTCCATACACACATCCATCTGGCTTTTCCAGGAAAAACATGCATACTATTGTATTTACATTGAGCATGAATTTCCAAACGGAAGTATGGCCAGCAGCTGCTGCACAATGGAGCTCTCTGTGATTAAACCAAAACCCCCCACTCTGTTCATCTGTGATAAACACGTATTCATCTATAGCTCTTCTGTACATGTGTTAGACTTTTGCATAATTAAATCCGTCCCCTTTAAGTTTCCCTGGCGAATTTCTCTCAGTATGTTCCAGAGTCGTAGTTTTGAGAAAGGTCATAAATGTAAGATCTTTTGGTTGTGATTATTCCAATTAGGTGCAAATTCAGTATTTAGATTTTATAGCTGATGGAGAATTTTCAGTTCTCATTGTTTGAAAGATACAGTACAAGATTTACTCCCGTACATTCTTTAAAAAAAATGGTTCCTTAAGGGTTCTTTTAATATAGAAATTTATATAACTAGAGTTCTATATAGAACCGTTTGCGTTCTTAAATTTTTTTTCTCATGGTGAAATGCTTCTTCAGATTAATGGAGAATGTGTTCTATATAGAACCTTTTTGGGAATGGCTTCTGTAATGCACCAAAAAGGGTTCTTCCATTGTTACAAGCTTGACATAGTAACTATAGCAGAACCCTGTTTGGTGCTATATAGCAGCACTTCCCCATGCAAAGAATCATTTAAGCATGCAAATTGTTCTATATAGAACTGTTAATATAGAAATTCATATTACTAAAGAACCTTTGAGGAACCGTCTCCACTCTGACATTCTTGTTCAAAAGCATAAATAATTCAGTTATATCAAAGTTAAGTATTTTAATGTGTTTACCAAAAAGTTTTAGCATAAAATCGTTAGTTGGCCTCTGATAAGAGGGTCAAATTTAGCTCAGCGTTCACCTCCTGTATGTTGCATTATTTGAATGGTGTCGCTTTCATGTAATGGGATGCTATGGTTTTCACAGTAAGCTTGTTTTTCAGAGGGTCAAATTAAATACTGTAGGTCACGATGTTTTATTTATTGTGGTATTTCAGTGTCCCTGCACTGAATTCCATGTTAATTGTTAAAAAATAATTACTGTGACCAATAATATCAGCTGATATAATACAATTTTTTGCACATATGAACAGACTTGAGTAGTTACAGTTGTTTAGTAACTAATAGATTCAGTGGTGCTTTGCTAACTGATTTGGTTTGGTTTGTTGTTGCTTTGTTAATGATTGTTGGCTTGGTGCTTTTCTAGCTTCATAATTCAGCTTGATTCAGCGATGCGTCACCAACTGATGGATCACTTGGGTTTGAGGTGCTTTGCTAACTGATGATTCAGTTTGATTCAGTGGTGCTTTGCTAGCTGATATGAATCACTATGATTTGGCCATGCTTGGCTAACTGCTATGATTCGGTTTGGTTCAGAGATGCTTCACTAACTGATACGGCTCGCTTAGGTTCAGTGGTGCTTTGCTAACGGATGGTTTCTGTTTGATTCAGTGGGGCTTTGCTAACGGCTATAATTTGGTTTGATTCGGCTGTGCTTCACTAATTGATATTGCTCACTTGGGTTCGGTGGTGCTTTGCTAGCTGACATGGCTGTTTGATTTGGCAGTGCTTTGCTAGTTGCTATGATTTTGGTTTGATTCAGGGGTGCTTTACCAGTTGATATGATTTCGGTTTTCTCCACTTTCATCGTTTAATATAGCACTTTGGGGCTGGGGTTCGATTCCCTGAAGAACACTTCACTACACCTGTGAGCGTCCTTGGGCAAGACTCCTAACTCCTTTGGTTATCGCTGTAATCTGACTACTGTGCTGAATAGGTTTCTGCCAAATGCCCTAAATGCAAATGTTGTCAATTGACATTTCTCTGCTCAAACAGCAGAAATAATGTAGACATAACAAACATTATAATTTATATAAACATTATAACATTATATAATTATAATAAGCAGTTCTTAGTTTCTGATTTAATTCTCTGCACTTATTTATTTTTAAGTTACCGTATAATCCTCTTGCTAAAGAGTAGGTTAGTGTTTTTTCCTGTTTGTTATTGTATTGCTGCAGTAGAAATGAATGGGTAATGAGAGCTTAGCAGTCTTTATAGCCAAGGTTGCGATTTTAATCACACTGATGAAGCATCTGAACGGCTCTTCCTCTCGTTGCCCCCTATGAACTGTGGTCTGAATCAGCCTCTGGTTTCCTCCCGACGTGCCTGATGCACTTAAAGGAATTTGGCAACCAATAGCTATGTGCCACCTGTTAGTCTTAAAGTAGCAACCGGTGTCAGTTGCACTGACCTTGAACAGGGCTTTCTTTGTGTTGCAACAAAGTCTTCCTCTTAAGAGATTGCATAGAGCAGCGCACAGTTGACTCCTGAACCTGGGCAGAAAACACGCTTGCAGTATGTTGCTTTGTGATTGCTTACTGCTGTCAGCAGAACAGGGCGGCATGGTTCACTCATTCATTCATTCTTTACTATCTCACTGCGAGAGAAGTTGCTTTGCAGACATGGTGCAAGGGTGTACCAATTTCAATGCAGCAGGGATGCAAATTTTGGCAAATTCTTCTGTCTGATAACTGTCATTAGTTGGTTAATCGTTAATCAACTCTGGCTTTGATGCCTTTCCTTCAGCATTTCACATAATGTGCTGCATAGTCAAACAGCACTAATACTGCTGACTGTATCTGTGTGTTCAGTGTATTGTCAATCACGACAGTAGAATTGTAACCTACCTTTTGGTGTCAAATCAAATTGGAGTTTGTGTGTGTGTGTGTGTGTGTGTGTGTGTGTGTGTGTGTGTGTGTGTGTGTGTTTTTTTTTATTTATTTATATATTTTTAAAAAACGTAATATTAAAAACCTCACTCCTACTTGCCAGACAGATGGATTGAAATCATCCAAAATGCCTTTGACTAGAATCTGCTTACATTGAGATTTAGGAATGTGTTCCTGTCTCCTCTGAAGTTACGTTTTCAAGATGCAAGGATTTCTACGATATGTCGTCTGACCGGTACTAGCGTGAAGTTCTGACAACACACATCAAAAAATCACACCAAAAAAATCCAGTCTGTGGAAATGTGAAACTATAGACATGCGTATTTACAGTTTTTGATGGAAACTGTCAGTGGGCATCAAAGTGTGTCCTATCAGAGTAAGGAGGGAGGGGCCTTTATCATGGACACACCCATGCATTTTCTTTGGTTACTGAAGTTGCTTAAAATATGCTGTGTGTGTCTGCTGCACTATTTTTGGGGCTTACTAATCATTATAAAAAAAAAAACAAAACTTTAAACAGTATTGAGTTTGAAAATGCATGAAAATGCTGAATGAATCTAATGGCAATTAGATATGTTCCCCAAATCGTTCAACACGCGTGCCTTGCTGTGAGTTGCCCTGTACAGCCTGAAAATCATTTAAAAGTCAGAACTACATGCTAACTTTACATGCAAGAATGTCTGGCTTGATGTTTAGATCTCAAATGCTACATACATAGAAGATATGACGCCAATTGTAGATATTGACAGTATTAAGTGGGCTAACAGATTTGGACCCTTCAAGCAAACTACTTGATGTAGCAACACAGTCTGTCTTCTCTACCTCAGTACTGTTACGCCTTCTGCGCTGCTATTTTGATTTGGCTTTATGTAAGAAGTACAAAAGTACCAGCATACACACTGATACCTTCCGTGAGCAAAATTGCATCAAACCGATATCTGCAGGTATGTGGGTTTGGGTACTGAGAATCACTACTGGAACTCTGTGAATGTGTTGCTGAAGTCTTCCTCAGACATTAGCTGAAATGACGGTTTGCGTGCCTCTACATCGTGGTGTTAACCGCATGTTTTCAGTGGCTGTGTGAGATGTGTATTCAGTGCAGTGCTTTGAGGCTTCTGATCATAAACAGAATGTCAAACCGCAGACCTTGTTTAATGACAGAATCGAGATGTTTCAGATCATTTGTAATCATGTTAATTCAGATTAACACACAAAAACAATAGTAGCAGACGCATCTTGAAGCCTGAAGTGTTAGTGTCACCAAATGAGCAAGACTATTAGACACACATCGTTTGAAGCAAGTGTGATTACTTGTGTTAATTGGTGGGGCACTGGCTTCCATTACTTGTAGGCTACATTAGCCTTAAGTTGCTCAGTCCTGTGCAGTGCTGAGATCTCTCCATGGATAAATGTATGTTGTAATTCACCTCCGTCTCTGTCCTTCAGGAGCCGAGTGGATCCCCCACACCGAAGAGACCGAGAGGAAGACCAAAGGGCAGCAAAAACAAGGCCGGCTCTACAGCACCCAAGGGCAAAGTAAGTGTGTGTACATTTTCAGGATTAAAAAAATATCAGTAAAAGAAGGGGAAATAGGGCTGACCTGCAGCAAGGTTTCCAATCCTAGTTCTTGAGGCCTGCTGTTCTGCCCTGCTCTAGGGGTTATTAATGAGCTGATTGTAGGATCAGGTGTGTTGGGAGCAGGAAAAACACAATTAGAGCAGTGGGTCTCCAGGACCAGGGTTGGGAAACACTGCTGACCCACAGGACTAACAAAATGCTACTGTGCAAAGCCATTTCTATTTGCTTGCTGAGGTTCAGGTCAGGTTTGGGATTAAGCTAAGAAGAGCCTTAACGCTTGTAGATTCTTGCATATAAAGCATACGGTGTGTGTGTGTATATATAGATGTAATGCAGGGGTGTATATATTTTGCTGCTGTTGGAACAAAACCTTGAATTTCCAAAATGATGACAGCAGAAGGGGAAAACATACTTTATTTTTAGTGTAAATTAATGGCACCAGACTTTTTCCGAGTATATTTTGGCCACTTCTGTTGGTCCATTCTTCATGAAATTTGCATACAATGTTAAAGGCAACAGGTATTTTCAAATTATGTCAAACTGCAAAACAACAAAAATGTAGACACAGGGTTTTGTTCTGACATATGTCACATTTGCATTTTACACAATATAGACACACATGCAAGTGCTTGTGTAATAATCCCCACGATTATGTAGTAATAATAAATCCCATTTGTCATGCATGTGTAAGAACCTGTAAGGTAGGGGTGTGTGTGTGTGTGTGTGTGTGTGTGTGTGTGTGTTTATGTATATTGTATGTTTTTGCTTGTACAAACATCATATATCATTGGAATAAATCCAAAGAAATGCAATCCAAAAGAAATAGTTGTCTTAAAAGAGAGTTTGAAGAACAAAGTTTGTGTTCCAGGTTTCTCCTGGGCCCCCAGCCATCACATGGATTTATTAAATACTGTCACTAGCACCCTGGAATTAATCAATACTTTATAATGATAGACAAACAAGGCATTGGATGATGACTACAAATAATGCCAGGCTGCCATGAGAACAGACCACTACTTAATGTGTTAATGTTATTTGTATTTAATCTAATGTGAGTTTTTCTGAGCAAATCAATGGTTACTGACCACATACAGCTAGTATATAAATTATTTATACTAGTAATAAAGCTAATAATGTCACATTATACATATGGGGACAATTGTGGCCCTGCGTCCTGACATTGTATGACAACTGTGAGCAAAAATTGCATCATCCAAATTAAAACATGTTCATCACAAGCGCTGTAGAAAGAAAGGCGTGTCTATGATGTCAAGGATAACATTCCTAATCTTTTTCTTACTCAGCACGGTTTAAAAGTTAAGCTTTTAAATCTAAAGCTGATTGAACGTTCATCTCTAAACGAGCTGTTTGAGTCGTGCTGTGCCGCTTGGCTAGTTTGAGATGCAGAGTGCCTTCCTCTGTTTTTGACTGATTTATGGCTGCGCTATTATTCTGTAACGCTCAGGAAAACCACTTGAAGAGCCGTCAGAGCCTCCTTTTTCGGCTTTCTGTACCGAAAGCCTACGAATGAAACCAAAAACTGGTTGATTCCTCCTTCACTTCCTGTCTTGCTGTAGCTTCCTGTGGCATGCAGTGTGATGCAGGTGCACCTGATAAGTGCCGTCTCTACGACAACGCCACCCAAACCTACCGACCACACGCACCCGCACATGCACGCATATGGTGCTTTCCTTTCCATCTGCTGTTGTCATGACGACAGCTGACCCCCTTCCCTTCCCTACACAATGCACATGTACACCCATCCCTGGTATTAATGCTCCGTGTGCGCCTGCTCGCTGCTGCCAGCTGTCTCTGAGCTTCAAACCAGGTGGCCAATGAACTGGAGTGGCCTGTGTGCAGTTCATGTCCGTTTCCAACATAATAGCCAATGAACCCACTGCCCTCTGGCCATCTGCCAGTGTTCACTCATAGCCCCCTCTAGTGGACATTTTACTGTGTTTTCCTTTGTTTTTGTGCATTTTCAGTACAGAGATCCCCTGATTTTTTTTATTTATTATTTTTTTTTATTCCCCCATATTCATGAGGCTAAGATTAAGTTTAGGCTTATAATATCTATATCTGTATATATCTATATATGCATAATACATATCGTCACTGTCCAAAGAAAAACGGGTATCTCCAAAATAGTTACAGGAGAAGACAAAAACACTCCTACCTTTCAGTGTAAGTTAATGTAAAGAGCTTTTATTCCAAGTGACTTTAGAACATTTTTCTATTGGTCCATTCATCATGAAATTTTCAAAAGACCTAAAGGACAGCAGGTGTGTTGAAATAATGTAGAAAAATAACAATCAACAAAAATGGAGATTTATTTGCAGACCTAGGGAAAAAGTCAGTGCAGAGAATGCGGTTTAGCTGTAGGGAGACTTTATTGTAATGTAGGACTATTAGTGGTTGTCTGTTTGCAGTTTAATTAGAGTAATTAGATTAATTGGTGCAAATAAACACTCCCAGTAATTGGAGTAAACAGGAGTGTTCACTGCAGTTTTTTTTTTTTCATGTGTGTTTTACTGCAGAGAGAATTTGAATACATGGTGAATTCGTTCTGATCCAGAGGAAGTTCTCACTGTATTCTGTTGGCTCATGTGTTTCTTGTTTCTCTCTGTTTCAGAAAGCAGCTGCTGCGACAGCGTCTGCAGGGGGAAAGCGCAGAGGACGACCTAAGAAAGCAGTTAGTATAGAACTCTATTACTGACGGTCTCAGTGTTCACTGCACTTCAGTACACTGAACTCTGAGTGAACGTTCACTCTGCTCTGAGGTTTCTTCTGCAGTTACCTGGGGAGTGTTCTCCCTCTGATCGTTCACCTGTCCTCTGTATATCGTGTGTGTGTGTGTGTGTGTGTGTGTGTGTGTGTGTGAGTGAGTGAGTGAGAGAATGTGGAGGGTCGTTGCCAGGGGCAACAACAACCGAAAACATTTGCATTTGGCTTCTAATCAGAACAGGGATTTCATGAGGTTGTGTGTGGGGTGTGTGTTTTCTTTCCTCTCTCTCTCTCTCTCTCACCCTTTGTGTCTCTCTTGCCCCTCTTTCTTCTCTCTCTCATCTGTTTCTCTCTCCTCTCGCCCCTCTTTCCCCCTCTCTTGTCTGTCCTCTCCCATGTCCCCTTTTCTTCCCCCTCTTCTCTCTCGTCTTTTGATCTCTTGTCCCCCTTTCCTTTCTCATGTATCTCTCTCTCTCGTCTCTTTATCTTCCCCTCTCATCTCTTTCGTCCCTCTTCCCCTATTTCGTCTCATCCCTTTCTCTGCGTCTGTGTCTCTCTCACTGTTTTATCTGCCTGCCTTTCTCTTGCCCTTCCACACTCTCCCCCCATGTTTCTCTTTCCATTTTTTTTTATCCCCTCTCTGTTCTCCACCCCCTTCGGTCTTTTTTCTCCTTTATGCACACTTCCTTGCTCATCATTACCGTTATTCATGCTTCATTTAAGAAGAAACAACTTTTAAAATCTTTTTCTTTTTGTTTTCTTACATTTTATTCTTGTTTCACTCTGCAAGTGAGGTTGCCAGATCCCCCAACCAAATCCTCCTCCCTCCTCAGCTCACCCTTTTGTCACAAGTTTCTTTTCTTCTCCGTGCATTCCTCTCACATGAGGCACAGCTCTGGCACAGTGTTTTGGTTCTTTTCCATGTTAAAATATTTAAACGTGCCCCCAGAAGTTCTGCAGGCCTGAGTCACGCGCGGCCACTCTCATTATCCTGCCCACAAGTTTGATAAACATTTCCTTTGAACGGTTATTTCATGGAGTGACTGTTGCTGATTCATAAATGCGGGTGCACAGCAACTGTAGCTGCAGAGCACCAATTGGAGTTCAGGCTTTAAATTAAGGTAGAGATTTAGCTTAGGGAGGGTCAATATGGCGAAAATATCACTGCTTCACCATAATTTAAATGCGTCACCTAGTTTTTGAGAGGTTTTACAAAGTTGGAATGGGCAAAATGCATCCGTGAAACAGCAGTGACATTTAAAGGGCCCATGTTCAACATTTTTCCTCTGTTATAGTTGTATTTCTGCTTATTTCTAACAATTTTGTGCCATTCACTTTTATTTTAGCGTTTAGAATTTAACAAAAGCTTTTTTTTACGTATGCCTTTTGAGATGGATATATGTAGATAAGCGTTGTTGTGATTGGCTGCCCTGTAATAATCCAGGCTGGGGCACTCCTTATAACTTCAGCATGCAGGGGTGGGGCTAACCTGCTGCCGCCTCACAAAGAGTCGATTCAGAACGGGATGTTTTGTTTTGCAGCTTATTTTTCATATCTGGACTGAATGGAATGTTTTGAAACTTAAGTGTTTTACATACATCATTAAAACCTTTTAAAAACTATTTAAAACTATTTAAAAACATAAAAAAAGGTTTGCCAAAAGTAAACTCTTAGAAAGAACTGAAGAAAAAATTTGGTACTGTATACTGTTTGTTGTTGTCAAGCTGCAGTTCTTCAGCGTACTAGATCAGGGGTCTGCTGCCCTGTTGCGGCTCCACAGCAGAATTTGATTTGTAGCTAAGAAATAAAATAATCCTCCTTTGCAGTAAAATAAAGCTCTGCTGATCATTATGACACAGTTTTAACAATAAATGGTCTTAAATGCTGAAGTTAATGTATATCTGCTAATTTATCCTTTAACCCTGAAGATCAGAGCGCAGTCTGCTGGTCACCATAGCAACACAGACAACAGTCTCGCTTAGCTAATAGCTAACAAAAATTTGGAGATGAAGACTTGTTTGCACTTATTGCTCCAGCTGGTTTCCTGATACCTTTAATCTGCAGCGAGAAACTGGCAGACTTACTCACAAGGCTGAAGTTGCTTCTCATTCGCCAGCTGCTTGTTAGAATTAAATGGTTCAGTAGTTATATTCTGAAGCTTTAGACACTGTTTAAGGTGGAACGGGAAAATTCAAGAAAATCTGGTGAAATAAGAAGCTGACTTCAGCCTCGAAAGAATAGAAGAAACTGTTTTACTATTGCAGAAAAGTTTCCTGCTGGAGATGTGAGAAAAGCGGCTATGCTTTAAGCTTTAGCTCAGCCAGAGCAAAGTAAGTGTTTTATGTTGTGTTTTTTTAGCCTATACTAGGACATTAGCACATATGGAGTCATATTTACAGCCAAATGCGCATAAAATAATGTGGCTCCTAAAGTGGTTTGATTTTTGTTGCAAGGACAGAATGGTTCTTTTTAACATTTGGGTTGCTAAACCCTGCTCTAGAAGTAAATAATTTCTCACGATAACGGTAACGCATCGTCATATTGCGCAGCCCTAAAAGTAGTGGTGGGTGTCCTTATACGTTTGAGCTGCTGACCCAGTTGTGCCTGCAGAAACTGAACTTTGAAAAACTGTACTACTTGTTTTGAGGATATTACTCATGTGGTCTCATGTGAGTGTTTCCACTCCGCTGTTTTCATTGAGAAAATATTTACATTTGCCAGATTTCCCTCAATGACTCCAGAATGAGTCAGTTATCCAGAGAACAGGCCGTTTGCTTTTTATGAATGAGAGAAAAATGAGGGAGGGGTTGAACTCTAGTGAGTCAGTCAGTAAATACTAACTCGATGAGTCAGTGGCTGATTGATTCAGTGAGTCAGTTTTTGTAGACAGCTGCTCACCCACTCATTTTAAAGTGGACAGGTGATAGCGTTTTATTTATTTATTTATATATTTTCCCTATTGTAGCATGGAAAACCCCTCCTGAGACTGAATGAAGCCTGTTTTTACAGTGGGCTCCTGAACACAGTAACCAAATACATATAAATTGGTTAAAAAAAAATGGAATACAAATAAGCAGGGAAGTCTTATTATAACCTTTGAAGTTTGTGACATGAATTCAACATTTATGTTAAGTGTTTAAGGCTTATATCCCACTGGTGAGCTTGGTGCTAACTGCATGCTAAACTTGATTTGTCATTGTTGAAGGGGAATTTGGTGTGGTGAGCTGTACACCCCATCACCAGCCCCGAAACATTCTGGAGACTTTTAGTACAACCATCAGGAGTTGTGATGTTGAGTGGACACTTGAATGATATAAAAGGTTTATAAAAGGTTGCTTACCTGTATTCCTTTGATGAGCGTCCTTTAAGGGATGCTGGCGAGAGCAGGGCCTCCTCTTATCCCATTTGGACGGATCCACTGACGCAGGGAGGAGGGGTCAGCTCTCGTACAGGTCCCGGAACGAAAAGAAAAACACGGTTAAAGTGATCATGACCGTTATATACGCAATGTTTGTATATACTGTCATGGGTTGCAACCAGGTGTATGCTATGTTGTTATTGTGCAGTATGTGTTGAGTGTGTGTTGGCTATGTACCCCGGGGTTGGGGTTTGGTGTAGGCTGGGGCGGGGCTTAGGGTACAGCCTCATGGCTGTTGCTCCAATTTTATTTTTAAAATAGGGTATATATATTATTGCTTTTTGTTCAGTGTTTGTTCGTGTCCCATCGATTAAAAGTCAGTTCTTGCACCTACTTGGAGTCATCCCGTTAGTATGTGCCGACCCACCCACACAGGCCTTGATCACAAAGCTCACTTAAAGCAGCAGTCCTCCATCCGGGGGTATCGCAGTCTAATGGAATTCCAGCCAAAACTATTATTTACACGTTGTGTAATATTCTGTTGAATTCACAATTTTAGCATCTTTTTTGTTTTCATCAATCAGCTTTCCCTGATAGCCTGTAATAGCCTACGGTGGGGTCACTTTTAAAAGCATTAAATGCTTCAGACGTCTAGTTCCTATCACCACCACTGTGAACAATTCTGAGTCGCTAAGTTTCTCTACAATGGAGATTTTCATAACAAACCGCTCTGAATGACTTTTCTACATATTTAAGCTGTTAAAGAGCAATGTTGAAAAATTTGGTGGAGTTCCCCTTTAAAAACTATTTAAACTGCTACTGACTTAAAAACAAGTTTTTACTTTTCAAAGTATGAATTATGAATATTTGTTCCTTCTCTCTTTCAGGAGAAAGAAGAGCAGCCATCTAAGTCTTCTGAGGAAGAGGAAGAGGAGGAGGAAGAGGAGGAGAAGTAATTTTAGTTTTTCAGCGCTACCTCATAATTTCAATATTGTAACTTCCCGTCAACCAGAGCTGGACTGAACCACCCCTCCCCCCTACCCCAGCAACAAACAAACAAACAAACAAACAAACAGCAAAACAAACCAGTGCCACTCTCCCCCCGCCAGCACCACCGCCTCCACCTCTACGCTCTGGTGCCCCCTGGTGACAGGGAGGCCTGCACACTACATTGCATTTTTTTTTTTTCTGTAACACCACTGGAAACAAAAACAAACAAAAATGGACTTTCAGAATACTGTATGTGTGTATGTACGTCTGTTCATACATGCATGTGTGCGTGCTTGTATGTATAAATGCTCCATATATTTGGATATTTGGTTGCAAATGTCTGTCATTATACTGGACAAAGATATGCTCTGATAGTCGTCTTAAGTGTTGGACAGAAGCAAGTACAGGGCTTGTGACTTATTTGCTTTTAAAAGAAGCAAATTTCGCTTCATTCTTTCTGAGGTTCACATTGTGTACTGGACAAAGGTGAATCAACCTACTTTCCCCCTCTGTGTGTGTGTGTGTGTGTGTGGTGGGAGGGGGGGTCGTATCTCTGCACCTCCGTCTGTCTTTTTGAGCTAAATGCTGGCGGAAGCGCTAGATATAAACTTGTGTGTATGTTAGCATTAAAGATTTTACTCTGACATAATTAGCCATATCATTTAAAATCATGTTGTTTGACCCCCTTTAACTGTTCATTGCCCCCAGTTAACACACCTAACCTCCAGTTTTTTTTCCCCCTCTCTGGATCAGAGAAGTTTATCTGCTGATAACGTTTTGCGAATGTTTGAAACAGGAAACTGTTAAAGGGCAATTCCACCAATTTTTTAGAATTTCAGCATAATTCATTCAGTCAAGTTGATTTCTTTACAGTGGTGGTGATAGGAACCAGGGGTCGTGATGTCTACAACACAAATATAGCCATTTTATTTGCTATCTAAAACTGAGTTTTTATGTGTAATGATGGTAAAATAGTGGTAAATCTGAAAAAACAAATCATGTGCTCTACATGTACCTCAGCCATGAATGGATTTTAAAAGTATGTTTTAGGCCAAAACCTTTTCAGAACTAACGTCTCAGACATCAGGCAGTGCATCCATCGCCATTTTATGTAATGACTTTTGAGGGAAGTTTTAGAGACATTAAAAACGTAAGATGTCGGTTTCCTATCACCACCATAATGGTGAACATTTCTGCCTCTGCACTCTTAAAGATGGTGCTTTAAAAGTTCTTTAGCGAAGAAAATGGGTCAGTATAGAACAATGAACACTCAAAGAACCCTTTGCATGATTACATGATTCTTTATCATAAATGGGTTCTTCAGACTAGAGGAGGATGTGCTGTAGATGGTTCTATATAGCACCCAGAAGTTGTCCTTCTATTGTTAAGGTGTCAGGCTTGTAACAGTAGAAGAATATATAGAACCCTTTTCATAGAGGTTCTGTATAGAACTGTCTGTATAGAACTGCCAAACCCTTTATTTATGCGAAGGGTTTCTTGAGTTTTCATGGTTCTACATAGAACCGTTTACTAAAGAACCCTTAAAGCCTTTTAAAAGAGAGTAAAATGGAGCGTTTCACATCCAACAACTCTGACTGGCTGCTCTTAAGGATTTAATTGTGCAGAAATTTTGAATAATTGGTGGGATTTCACCTTTTCAGAGTGTATACAGCTGTTTGTTTTTAAATTTAAAGACGTTTGTGGCCAGGAGGTGGTGCTTTACTATCTGTTCCCCTCCAGAAATCGCACAGATTTAAAAATGTACATTTTTGTCTAGTTCAAACCTGAGCTATCTGCCGCTATGAAATGAAAAAATACTGCAAGCATTAATAAAACAGAATGATGCCGGTAGTTTACCCCATGACTTTATACACGACTGGGGTGGACTGGTTAGTGATTTGCAGGTTTTAGAAAATGTTGGACCATTCCATTCATGTTTTTTTCCCCCTTCAGTAACCTGATTGTCCACAAGATGACGCCATTCAGATACAGTGTCTTAGTACTGCTATTATTCAGCCTGGTTTCTGAAATGTTAAGGTTTTGTTTTCTGGTAGTGCTTTTGGTGAAGGTTTTTTTTTTTTCCCCCCAATGATTTTCTTTGGAATATATATATATATATTTTATTTTGTGGTTTTGGTTTTTGTGTTTTTTTTTAAACTCTGAGTCAGGGAACACAGATCGGTCCAGTGACTGACTTTCTCAGATTTTAATGCTGCTACGAACACGGTTAATAAAACCCGGAATACTGCAACCTGGCCTGTCCTCCTCTAGGACGCGGCCTTCACACCTCATACCTCACTTTATGGCAGTTTATGATGGCTTACTTAAAAGTACTAAAAAAATAAAAATCGAATGACATTCAAACCGGTCTCAGTGCAGCCTTTGGCAAGAGTGTGAGCAAACTGTTTTCTTCTTTTTGTTTTTTGTTTTTGTCCTTTCTTTTCGTCTTTCCAAGTGCAGTGTCCACTTCGGTTCTGTCTTGAGTCTTAGTTCGGTTCTCTGTTTGTGTGACTAACAAAGTAGTGCTGTTTTTTGTTTTCTGATTAGTGAGTTTTTCTAACAGTGTGCACATGCCGGTGCACAGCAAATGATTATTTTTCTCTTTTTTTGAATCGTGGGAATTTAGACGCGCCACAGGAACGACTGCATTGGGTTAGAGAGGAAATACTGTCAGCTTTTCTTGCAAAACTGTTCACCCACTGTGGTATGTGTGTCTGAGTGTTTGTGTGCGTGTATATATACATACATATATACATACACATTTATATAATAGAGCTGCACCGATACTGTGATTGTGTAGTAATTGAATCTTTTGGGAAAGTTGTTCACTGTCCCGTGTAAGAGTAGTGACCAAATTGACACACAGCGTAACATCCCCACGCAGGAAATTACATAGAACTGTCCTGAAATTGTTTTTAATCAGTTTTTGGCGCTCCTAAAGCGAGTTTTGTTGTCAGCATCATGCTCATTGTGGGGAAATTGGAGCTAAGCTAGTTTTCTCTAAGAGGAAAAAATTAATTCCATTTCCAAAAATCACTGCTGTTGTGCTCTGTGGTAAATGGAAAAGCAGTTTTTAAACATTTTTGCTCCGATCTTTGCTGTGTCTTCTGAGTTACAAGGCTGAAATGCGACTGCTGCTACATATGAGGTAATGCTGCTGTGCAATGAACTGCCATCAAGAGGCTGACCTCACCAAAATACCCAGCAAGCTTTGTTAAATGTGGTAGCTGAGTTGCTTTGGCAGTTTTTTAGGCTGCAGTTTGAGTAGCCGTTGTATGTTTATAACAGTGTTGAAGATTAATAAGACTTACTTCCATGCAGCATCATTGCAGTGTTAGCTTGTTTGTAGCATGTACATATTATTTGTGCGCAATTCGGAGGATCCACTGACACTGGTGAAGAAACCTAAACAGGACAAAACGGATCAAGTTTGGAACATTGTTGTTCACCACAACACACAGTAGCGGCATTTTTCCAAAACGCCATTCATTTTTCCCCATACGGACATTTTATACCCAGAGTTGCTTATATGGGCATGACACGACTGCATAATGACGCATGACCTTGGAGAGCTATTATTACCTAAAACAAAATGCAAAACTAACCCAGTATCGGTGCATCCCCTAGTCTAGTTTGGTTTTAATTTTGTATACATTCTTGTTTGGTGCACTAAATTGTAATCATGGTTTGTTTTGCAGGCTCATTTTTACCAAATAATTAGCTTTTTGCCCTTAACTCCGGATCCTCATTTACACTTTGTGGTACTAAAAACTTTCAAATTTGATTATCGATATTTTCAGCCCCCCGGAATATGGATTATCTGCTTTTTGTTTGTTTATTCTTTCTTTTTTTGTGCCTGCACACATGGAAATGGTTTGGGATCAGTCTTTTTCAATGTACAAACTCTGTATTTTTTATTGTGGCCTGCAAAAATTTGTATTCAGACTGGTAATAAAGTAAACTATTCATTTTCACTATTCGTTTTGGCTTTGATGTGGTGCTTTGCATTAAATGTTTGCTCATCCTTTGCATTTTTTTACTGTAGTATGAAATTAGGCACAAGCCATCCATCATTCATTCAATTTCCAGTCAAAATGTTGAACTAATATTTTTCAGCAGTGGGGATGGGGGCGGGAGAGAACTGAACATTTACACAGCCTTAATAACTAAATATATTTTTTCAGTTTTTCACTTCCTTTTAGTCCAGCTTCCATTCTTTTCAGGAGACTCACTTTCAGTTTCTCAAAGAAATCTGCAGACACACCTCCAAAGTTCAGTCTTAGAAGTTGGTTGATCATTTTCTGAAGTAATCAAACACATTCAGTGATGTTGAGGTCTGGACTCTGGGGTGGTCAGTCCATTGTTCAGCTTCTTTGTTTGATGTGTCTGTCTCCTTTTCTCAGTGAGGCTTCTTGACAACTACACACTCTTTCAGACCCATAGCGCTGAGTTGTCTTCTCCCAGTGGAAGGATGGACAGAAACACCTGTGGATGTTTTCAGATCTGAAGCAGCTTGATTTTCTCCTCTCTCAAAGATGAAAGCTTTAAGTGCTGTTTATCTGATGGGGACAGTGTTGGGGTCTACCAGGTCTTCCAGGTGGTTGTTAGGAGTCTCATTTTCTCTTTAGCTATTAGTCACTGATTTAAGTCATCAGTTTTGGAAACTCTTGGTTTTCTGCTTTGTTATGCATGTGGATTATTTTACATATAATCTCAAACATTTCCTGAAAACTAAATAACTTGTACGTAATGGCCGTTTTGGCTGAAAATGAAGTAAATCAAAGATGGTCTGACTTTTGCTCAGTACACAACCTCCTCTAAGTTGATGGATGTGTTTGCTTATCTACAGCAGAGATGCCAATAAGGTTTCCATTAAGATCAATATAAAAATTGCTGACAACGTATACAAATCTGTAATCATATACAAAACAATGACATTTTTATTTATTTGGCTGTTTAAATTGATCCTTGACCCAAAAAGTCTCAAACGCTCATTCTGTTTATCAGACAGGAGTGGAAATGTCACACACTGAAAGAAGTGCTGCACTGAATTTGCTTGATTGAAATGTGTACATCATTTCCACGTGGGTTAACTACATTACTTCAACACAGTGTTGTCTTTCAGTTTACTCTATCCCTAATTGTGTTGATTATATTTTACTCAAGTGGAAATGAAGTACACGTTTGAATCAAATACATTCAGTGCATTACAACATGTAACCCCAATTCAAAAAAAGCTGGAATATTAGGTAACATGCAAATAAACACAGAAAGCAGTGATTTGTAAACTGTCTTTTACAGGTATTTTATTAAAAGCAGTACAAATAAGGGATATCTGATGTTTTACCTTATCAGCTGTTTTGTTTTTTGTACGTTTATGCTGGTTCCAAAATATGCCTGCGACACATTCAAAGTTGAGACAGGAGAAATGTAAGGCTGAAGTTCGTGGGATGATAACAACACCTGTTTTGAAACTTTCCACAGGTAAACAGGTGAATAAGTAACAGGTGATACTATCATGATTGAGTATAAAAAGAGCATTCACATAAGTTTCAGTCATTTATGAGCAAGAATGGGTCAAAGTTTGGCAGTTTGCAAAAACTGTAAGCAAACGTTTCTCAACACACAATTGCAAGGAATTTAGTGACTTAACCATCCACAGTTCATGATATTAAAAGATCCAGAGAAATTGGTGTGTAAAGGACAAGGCCAAAAATCACAATTGAATGACCGTAACCTTCGATCCCTCAGACGGCACTGCTTTAAAAACTGATATGGTTCAAACTCTGCTGTGCAAAGCAGAAGCCGTATTTAAACATAACCCTGAAACGCCACCGACTTCTCTGGGCCAAAACTCATCAGTTTTCCAGGCCAATTAGGAAAAAGACAATCCTGATTGTTGCCAGCATCTGGGGAAACACTGGGGGTAACTTGGTAACTTCCACATCTGTGAAGGCACCTTTAAAGCTCAGTGTTTTTTTCTCCTCAGTCTACACACAATACTCCACAATGATGAAGCAAAAAACAGCTTACTGAAGTGTTTTGTAAATTTATTAAAAATAAAAGACTGAAATATCCCATTTACATAAGTATTCAGACCCATCACTTAGTACTTGTTTAAAGCACTTTTGACAGCAATGACAGCCTTAAGTCATGTTGGAAATGATCCTGCAAGCTTGGCACACCATTCTTTTGGACATTTCTCTCATTCTACTTGGAAGCTTCACTCTCTAGAGATGCTCTATTGGGTTCAGGTCATGCCACATAATGCATGTAGCTTCGTATGAACACAGTGCAGGTGCTAGACTGACCTGCCTGCAGTCCAAAACTGTCGCCCATTAAAAGTGTGGTGCATTACACAGCATACAACAACGGAAAACCCAGACTACTGAGCAGCTGAAGCGTTATATGAAGCAAGAATGGGAAACATTCCACTTTCACCACTACAACAATCATTGTTTTCATTTCTCAAACAATTACTAAACTGTGTGAAAAGGAAAGGTGATGTCACACAGTGGTAAACATGCCCCTGTCCCAAGGTTTTTGGAACACGTTGCAGGCATCAAATGTAGAATAAGCTTATATGTACAAAAAACAAATAAAGTTAATTAATTGAAACATTAAATATCTTGTCTTTGTACTGTTTTCAATTGAATACAGGTCAAAATGGATTTGCAAATCACTGTTGTCTGTATTTATTTACATTTTTCTTACTGTTCCAACTGTTTTGGAGTTGGGTGTGTCCTATGCTAGCAACAAGACTACCAGGGCGTGCACTTTTTCATGTTCAATCTGGCTCCAGCTTCATATTTATCAAGCAACTCAGAGTAAGAGCACTGATCTAAGATCAGGTCTCATAAGGTCAAGGAATTTTAATTAATGTTAGATGAAAGGCATAAGCTGGTCCTAGATCAGTATTATTACTCCAAGTCTGATAAACGTGAGCCATTGTCAGTACCTGTGATCAAACTACACCAGAGTGGTTTTACAGCATCTTTCACTAACAAGAAGAGAAGTTCTTGTACCTTTTACATCATTTATATAGTCGCACTGTTTGGTTAAAAAAGGGACAGAGGTTTCTCTGACTTTACAGTGTGTCACATAAACAAGTCTTTACTCAAACATGTGTAAACATCTGAAACAAGCACGTAAAACCCTTCCTAGTCACAAATCTTCCGGTGTCTAGAGAATGAGAAGTGAACATAATGGTAAAATGCTGTATGAAGAAATGTATGTTTCTAAACATCCTGTAAACAACAAACAAGCTTCCTATGTGGGTCAAATAAAGGGTATGTAGGTTTTGCTTACCTGCACAGTCCATTCTTATAACAATGAAATTTAACAGCTTACATACTTATACGGCTTATATACATATACTGCTAAGGACTGGCTACCTGTCCAGAGTGTGTATGTGTGTGTAGGGCCAATTTAGCATCTCCAATTGGCTTGATTGCATGTCTTTGGACTGTTGGAGGAAACCCACACAGACACAGGGAGAACCCCGGTTGCCCATCTGGGGAATCAAACCCAGCCCCTTCTTCACCGTGCCTCACAGCACCACTGTGCTGCCCCACATGCATATACAGACCAATTTATTAGAAACCACTCTCTAGTAGCTCCACCCTGCTTGTGTGAGTGATGATTCTGGATGGGATAAAATATGACCTTCTGAAAAGCTTGAGCTTGTTTTTGTACATGCCACACCAGACAGGTCCATTTTCTGAGGGGTTTTAATAGGGATGGTGTGACTTTATCCAACTTCAGTCTAAAACTCAGTTCCCCAAACCAAAAGCTCTGAATAGTTATAGTGAATTTAAACATTTTCAGGTCGTCGCAGTCAGAGCAAACCTTGTAACTCATTTTTTTTCCCCAAAGTGTCCCAATCCTACATTTTTCTTGTTTTTCTTCTTCCCCCTCAAGTCCACTTCTAACATCTATGTGGGCTTTTATACGTCGTCATAATTCAATTTTACATTTTACAATTTTACATTTCCCAACCTCTGTTTATTTGTTGAACAGCCTGCTCTTGTTAGTGTCTTTCAGAATGATATATGTAAATGAAATCTGTTTTGATTAGTTACCCTGTTCTATGCCTCATTCAAAAAGCATTCCAGGTTGAAACACCCCTTATAACAGTGTGAGTGGGCGGGGCTAAACTGCTGTAGGCTGAATAGGTGAATATATGTAAAACGTGTTAGTTTTCCTAACCGATTCATCAGAATCATTTGCGTCCAACTTTTTTTGCAAAAGTTAGCAACTTTAATGAAGGCTTAGCTCTGCCCACACTTGACAGAGCCATATATTTCCTTACGTATGTTTATGCTCCTTATAGCTTCAGTGTGTATGGGTTGAGCTAAACTGAATATTTGTAAATGTGTTGATTTTCATGCCATCACAAAAAACAATAAGCTGTATTTGCAACTTACTTTGTATATATGGACTGGGGAGTGAATGGCAAGTTTTTAAATTTTGGTAATGTTTACGTACTGCATTAAAGTCTAATTTAAACTTAAAATATCTGGTTTTCCATGATATGGGCCCTTTAACACCATGTGAAAACACCAGCTGTTCATTACACATGTAACATTAAAAGTTAAAGCCCTCCTGAAAAAGTACTGATTTATGATACAAAGTCTTGTTCTGACAGTGACGCAGTGACGATATATACAGCAAAACAGCTAGCACTGCAGTGTCGTTTAGCAGCTCCTCTGTGTATCTGCATAGTTAAAAGTTAAGACACATAAGTGGTGATGTAAATTCTGTAACAAGTGATCTAAAAAATGAAAAAAGCAGAATAAAAGTCGTAGCACAGAGGTCAGAGAACAGTCGGTCATAAATACACAGACGCAGAAGGCGAATTTTCAGTTTTGCTGACTTCATGTGACCAGAGGGGTAAATATCTCTCCATCCCACAGAGTCCAGTGCTTTACAGCCTGCATCAGCACAGCTTTCAGGACTATAAAGAAGGGCCAAAGGTAAGATGACTGAGACCGTAACAGAGCGAGCGAAACCATGGAAACAGCCGTGACTGGACCATGGCCCTCAATAAACCACAGCCGCTGTGCTACACCATGGTCACTCCAGTTTTTACCAGTGTCCAGCTCAGCACTTCATTCCTCAGGCATTAGGGTCCTTCGTTAGAGGCCAGTGTTGTTGGTAATTACTCATCCAGCCCCGAACCACCTGAGAAAAACACAACAAATGACAGTGTTCATGATCATTGTATATTATTGAGAATGATGATGCTTCACCTGAGAGCTAATGTTGTACCGTACAGGGAACCAGCTGACTGTATTCCACAAGTTTTGGAGTATGTCTGTGGGAATCTGTGCTCATTCAGTCAAAAGAGCATTTGTGAGGTCAGACACTGATGTTGGATAAGCAGGCCTGGTTTGCTAACGTTAAAGTTTATCCCAAAGGCGTTCAGTAAGGTTGAGGTCAGGGCTCTGTGCACTGGAGTTCATTCACAACATAACTCATCAAATCATGTCTTTATGGACCTCGCTTTGTGCACGGTCACACTGGAACAGGTACCAACAACCACCTAGGATACCATAGCAAAGGCCTAGCTACACCTTAGCAACCACTAGGTTTTTTTATTGGCCAAAAGTATGTGGATACCATCACACCTATATAAGTTTATTGGACATCCTATTGCTGAGGTGCGGCTAGACCTTATCAATGGCCTAGCTACACCTTAGCAACTACCAGGGACACCATCACAATGGCCTGGCTATATCTTGGCAACCACCAGGGATACCTTTGTAATGGCCTGGCTATATCTTAGTAACCACCAGGGATACCATAGCCATGGCCTAGCTACACCTTAGCAACCACCTGGGAAACCATACCAATGGCCTAGCAACTCCTTAGCAACCACGTTGGGCACTGTAGCAATGGTCTAGCTACACCTTAGCAACCACTAGGTTTTTTGTATTGGCCAAAAGTATGTGGACACCAGACCATCACACCTATGTGAGCTTATTGGATGTCCCATTGCTAAGGTGCAGCTAGACCATAACAATGGCTTAGCTGTACCTTACCAACCACCAGGGATACCATAGCAAAGGCCTAGCTACACCTTAGCAACCACCTGGGACACCATAGCAATGGCCTAGCAACTCCTTAGCAACCACGTTGGACACGACACCTTAGCAATAACCTAGCTACATCTTAGCAATCCTGTAGACAACACAGTCATGGCCTTGTAACAACTTAGCAACCATCAGGGATACCATAGCAATGGTCTAGTTACACCTTTGCAACCACCTGGGATGCCATACTAATGGCGTAGTAACTCCTTAGCAACCACCTGGGACACCACAGCAATTGCATGGCTACACCTTAGCAACCACTAGTTTTTGTATTAGCCAAAAGTATGTGGACACCTGACCATCACAACTATATTAGCTTGTTGAACGTCCCATTGCTGAGGTGCATCTAGACCCTAGCAATGGCCTAGCTGCACGTACCTTGGTGTCCTCCTCCCTCCACAGCGTCTCCTGCTCAGCCTCGCTCAGCTCCTCTGAAGGGTCGTATGTGTAAACTGGAAGCAGCTGGTGCCGCAGCCTATCAATCCTGGAAAAATCAATCCTGAGTGAATTTACTACATTTCCTCATTTATGCAAAGCTGGTTTACTTAACAATGCTGTACAGAACTTCCAGCGAAGCAGGAGATCATATAATCAGTTGTTTGACTGAAACCAGTTGACTAAATAAGTGGAATCAGTTGAGCTCCTGCATGTTTGGAATGAAAACCTGCAGCCACACAGGCCCTTTGAGGGTAAGACTGGACACTGTGTAATAAGGCATTTTACCGTTTTACTTACATACTTACATATATTACATTGTATTTAACTCTGGTAAAAGCCGCAGAAGTTTGCTGTGTACATTTTGCATAGAATCATAATAATCTGATAATGTTCAAAATCATCTCAGATTACATTACCATAGATGTGACAGTGAATACCGTGGGCTATATTAGCACTGTTTCTTCTTGATGTCATCTTTCTGCCTCTGCTGCAACACAACATGTTGATGCAAGGCACTGTTGCAAACAGTGCGGAAGCTTTAGTTTTGCTGTGAAGTTTGTGTAACTGTGTAAAGTGCCGCTTCTGTATGAAAAACATGCCACCGTTTCGGCTGGACTTTGTGACCTAAAAGCAGTGACTTGGCTTGGTGCTTCTTATTTAGAAATCAAATTAACCAGGTAGTTTCAGTTTTAAAGTTCTGCTCATATTCTCTTGTAGACTGGCATAGTGGCCAAGTGAAACAATCAGCTATGGTTGTGACCTGTTGTTTGGTCAATGCCACAACCACAAGGGTAGAACAGACTGTGCTTTCATTTGATGGAAAGCAAGGCTCACTTCCTCGTCGATCTGAAGCCATATTAGACAAGTGTGTAGTGAAGTGTGGTGTTGATAATAAGCTGTATCAGAGCTGGACTAGTTTTGCTACAGGAGCTTGAGTAATGTAATGTAAGCCTGACAAACTGGTTCAAGATCAAGTATCTGTGAAATCTCCCCAAATTAGACCTTCCAAAATTTCACATCACCATTACGCCCCAGAACACATTTCATAACAATAGCAACACACGCGGCCATGTCTGTTAGCAAGTTTTGTTATTCCATTAGTGTGAGGTGGATTAGAACAGAACTACTATTACTGACTACAAAAACTACACACACTGCAGATTCATACAGAATCAAAATCACTCCACAGTTATTACTGTCAGACTACAAAAAATACACACACTGCAGATTCATACTGGATTAAAATTACTCCACAGTAATTACTGTCAGACTGTTAAAACTACACACACTGCAGATTCATACTGAATTAAAATCACTCCACAATTATTACTGTTAGACTGTAAAAACTACACACACTGCAGATTCATACTGAATTAAAATCACTCCACAATTATTACTGTCAGACTGTAAAAACTACACACACTGCAGATTCATACTGAATTAAAATCACTCCACAATTATTACTGTCAGACTGTTAAAACTACACACACTGCAGATTCATACTGAATTAAAATCACTCCACAATTATTACTGTTAGACTGTAAAAACTACACACACTGCAGATTCATACTGAATTAAAATCACTCCACAATTATTACTGTCAGACTGTAAAAACTACACACACTGCAGATTCATACTGAATTAAAATCACTCCACAATTATTACTGTCAGACTGTTAAAACTACACACACTGCAGATTCATACTGAATTAAAATCACTCCACAATTCTTACTGTCAGACTGCAAAATCTACACACACTGCAGATTCATACTGGATTAAAATAATAGATCTAGTTACACTCTACAAACACCCTAGCTAAAACTATTCCAGCTCCAATATAGCTTAGACTTTTGGTCTCTAGTCCTTTTTAAATATTGATCTACATTTTCAGATGTAGTATTGTCCATGTGGTGATTTTTTTATGTCTCTGCCTACACACTGAAGAGTACTGGATTTGTCAGACAGACAAATTGCCAAAACGATTCTTCTCTTCTCAGCAATAGGTAGTAAGACGGTCTCTGCTAGAACGCTTCCTCAGCTGTTTCTCTATTTTAAGATGACAGTCATTTCTGATGTGATATTTCCCTTTTTCTCTGACCAATTCATTGTAATTCGTCTGCTTCTTTGACTGGCTTCTTCAGGTCCTCGTTTTGTTTGATACCAGCAAAAAAACTTCAAACTTGGTTTAAACTGGCTCGTTTATGGTGTTTGGCCTGCGTGCTCAGATAAATATACCTGAAAACACCTGACATAAAAGCCCATGAAGTCTGTCCAGACACAGGAAAGTCCTGTAAGTCTGATATAGCTGAAAACATTGCAAGCATGCCTTGTAATCTCCTTTGCTGGCCCCATTCCAGGGATTCATACCGGCGATTTAACGGTCTCATATTTGTTATCGTATATAACTGGAAGGTTTCTATGATAATAATGCATGTTTTAAATTCTCCTACTGCTCTCTATTACAGTGAGAAACAGAGCCTGATAGACACACCCATTTCTACATTTTTCAGCTGCAAGCTTCAAGTTCCTTGAAAGGCTTTTAAAGGCTTCCTTGTTTAATAAAGCAATAAGCCACGAGAGGCCATGCGTTACTGCGATTTTATCATGGGAAAGGTGTTCTTAGGCACGACAGGAGTCAGAGTGTCTAAAACTCCCTTCCCTGTGCTGAAATCGCAGTAATGCACTGCCTTGAGTGGCTTATTGTAGTTTCTTTAGAGTATGTAGTTTCTTTAGAGTACTGTATTGTTGCTAAGCAACCATGGACAGCTGAATGAGGAGAGCGTTCAGTTGCCTGTATTTTGCATTTCATGAATTTGTAAACTTTTTGTTATATAACAATGAACATACGATAACACAGCACTGTTTAATGCAATACTTTTGCTTTACACTTACTTTTTTATTACCACAAGGAGTCTTATTTAGCACCACTCCAGTGGCGCCCCTCTTCTTGTGCTGGGGCTGAATCTCAAATAGCTACCTGCTCCCTACATAGTGCACTACGTAGGTAAATACTGTATCCTGCACCCCAACAGTGCAAAATACAGATAAGAAATGGTCATTTGTGACTCAGACACATCCATACTCAATAAATGATGCACTATTTGGCTGTAGAGGCTACAATTTCTAAACTTTCATAGTTAACACAATATTTAGGGAATACAGAGTCGTTTGGGATTCAGCCTGGGTTTGATGCTACTTCTGACTGAAACATAAACATTTGAAGCAAGTAATCCATTCAAGTGACATTTTTGGACTTTTATACTGCAGTTTTACAGGTTTTTTTCATGCCGTGGCGTAGTAATACGCAATTCAGTTGCTGTGAGGCGGTTATAGGTGTGCGTATATTGTGAATTTTACAATGGCTTCGAACGCGGCTCAGCCAATCAGACTGCAGGATCGGATCTATGTGTTTTATAAAAGTATTTTGGAATCACTGAAAAGCTCTACATGGTCTGTCGTTATTTATTTAAGTCCTTTTTTCCTGTTTGTGTTTTAAAAAAATAAGTCTGAATACTCTGTTAATTGTGAAAATAATCATGACTCATTTACTATTAGAATTGTGTTGTAGTCTTAACAAATTCTTCATGCTACTTCTAGCGCCACTTCACATTTCTGTGCCTTTTATCAACACCACTTCTCTCAGCCCACTCAAACTACATCCAGGTGTTCAATATGATCACAAAGACTTGTCAATGTGTTTTTAAAAGAGAAACAACTGATATCCAGTGAAGTTTTGTTAATTTGTTCAATAAGTCATACTGTGTCCTACACCATGTCCAAAGGTCTGTGCGACCTTAATGAAGACGTGGATGCCATTTGTGAGGGTTGAGAGAAGTTTTTGGGGATGTATTTGCAGAAAAGAATTTGGGTGACTATTGACTTCTACTGTTTGTTAGCAACGTTAGCCTCTTAGCTCCAGCACTGAACTAAAAAAAGCAAAATCTGGACACCAAACACATCTTGGCTGATCGACTACATCAGAGTAAGTGGAAAACTGCGTACATTTGATTTTTTTTTAAGAGTAACTGCTGACGTGTCTAATTATGTTGCTACTGCGTTTAAATGATGGATGAATTGCTAAAGAGGTAAATTTACCTTTGCTTCCTCCTGAAGTACATCACCTGCAAAACAGAGCATGTGATAACGTAACCATACATTCACAATCACTTTTGATATCATAATTACAGCCTGTAAGAATTGCAAGAATTATTTTTCATGTGAAATCTTTGCCTAAAATGGAAGAACAGGAAAAACTGGGAGAAAAAAGATGCTTAAGTCTTCCTGTTAAGGAGCAGTTGCTTGAAGGCATAGTCACAGCTGAATATAAAAGCTCCCTTTTCTTCCCTCCAATTAGGTTACTCATTTGAGTCATTCCATCATGTGATATTGCATTCTTCACTTTAACTCCTACATTTCCATGCACATGAACTCCATAGGGAACAGTGTATACAGTTAAATACAACAATAAAGGCTGTACAATCAAGAGACTGGCCTGTTCCGTCACCTACCGCTGCTACAATAATCCCAATTAAAGTGATGAGGAAAAAAGGGAGCAGCACATAGCTGACCGACACGTTGTCGCTGATGATGTGCGGGGGCTGGGTGGTCGTATTCATTTCTCGGCAAAGAGCTGAAGGAGTTTTTTGGCCGTGGAAAGCCTTGGCTCGTCCGCTTTGCTGCCAGCTGTTTGTGCCTCATCCTTGGTATTCACATGACTCCCTCATGCTTTCTCCTTGTCCACTAATCAGTGTGAAAGAAAAGGGGGTTGGTATGAGCTTTTATGGAGGAATAAGTGTTAAGGCAACACTTAGGCCAGTTCACACTGTTTCACCCCCCCTTATCTCTGCTGCAGTCAATCCAAAGAAATGCTTAGTGTCTTATTTAGTTTGCTTATTTAGATTTGCACTGGCAGTACAAGGCTAATGTAGCTAATACATAGTAAAAGCTTATACCCTACTAATAAACTGCCATTGTCAAAATAATGGACAAAAGTTTTCTACGTAGGAGCTACTACTGTTTTTAGCTATGCGGACAGTATGTCATACAGTGTCTGAAACCACATACTGAATTCTATTAGAGATTAATTAAATGGGAAAGGCAGAATTTCTGCATAATTAAACAGTTCACACCAAACCAGTGTGGTTTGGTGTGAAATGCTCCGTTCTATAGAAACATACAGGGTCAGAATGGTTCAATAGTGATGATAGGAACCAGACGTCCACCCCTAAAAGCTGCCTCACACAAAGTTATTACATGAAATGGTTATAAATACTAAAATGGTTGGGAGTACTAAACTGTACTTTTTTTATCCATTCCTGGCCGAGAGGTACGTGCTGGTAAAACAGTCCCCAAAGAAAACATATTATTTCGGATTTTCCATTATTTTATCTCATCAACATTCCATATAAAAGCTCAAAAGACACGTGTAGGTTTACTGGTGGTTTTGGGTAGTAAATATAATGGCTATATTTGTGTTGTAGACATGGTGACCTCTGGTTCCTATCACCACCACTGTGAAGAAACCTGAGTTGACAAATTTCTAAACAATGTGGCATTTCATATCAAAACACTGAACTGTGCAAAGATGTTTAAAAAATCAGTGGAATTTCCTTTTAAAAGGGTATTCCAGCCTACAACTAGCATTTAATGTTAGCATCGCACCCCTCTCCCTCATCAGTCTGACAGAATTAAAAATTTTGTACCATTTTTGTGTTTTTGTTCATCAGTGTTCTCTCAATACAATGCCCAACATGCATTATGTACAACGCTCAACATATCCTAACTGCAAACCGTTGATATAGAGGCTAATACACATCTGTGGTACAAGCTAGTATTAGTGATATTGCGCTAACCTTTTAGTTACATTAATAATTCAGCTAAAGAATTAGCAAACTAGCGAAAGCATACCCAGCTGCATGTATCCACCCCAAAACATTTCCAAAATGTACTTCCACCGTCAAGATATATCATCAGAAGGAGGATTCTTTTTTATAACCTCGCTCTAAAGACTACTAGGATTGGAGTATGTGTTTCATGGTTTCATGTGCTATGCTGGTAATGCTAATTGATGGAGTATTAGCTTCGATTACTTCTTAACTGCATTAGCCTCAGAGTTCCAGTGTAATGCTAAACAGGGAAACATCAGACACCAACTATATCTTGGCTGATCGACTACATTTAGCAGGCATTTTTGGTAAAATTACCGCAATAAGTGTCGCTTCCTGCTGAGAAAAATCATAAAAACCGTTTCTGGTGACTCCTGGTAGTGTCCAATAGTCAGTAATGGTATTAGTGTTTTTCTGATGGGTTGATATCACAGTGTAAATGATTTTAATGTTTTAACAGGTTTTTTTAAATTCCAGATGCATTTGATGGCTTCCTAACAGCACACGCTTAAAAAAGACAATGCTAGTAGGAAACTAGCATTCTATACAGAACCATTTCATGCCTAAATGGTTCTCTGCATGGTGCAATGGCTCTTCAGACTGATGGACAAGGTGTTCTGTTTTTGAAAATGGTTCTATCAAGCACCAAAAAGGGTCTCTGTCAAGCTTGTAACAGAAGGACCCTTTTTGGTGATGCTGTATAGAGTCATGTATAACACATTCTCCATCTGTCTGAAGAACCATTTCATCATGCAAGTAAAGCATGGAATGGTTCTACATGGAAATCATGGTTCTAAATAGAAGGCTTCTAAAGAACCATTGTTGATATGTGTATAATTATAACTTTTTTAGCCTTACAAGACACAAGATCAAACATACACTGTCGAAATGTGAAAAAATGTTCACTGTATTCTTTGCTGTGCACCATCATAATGTCATTGTACTTGTTTATTTGTATTTTAATATGAAGTATTCACTGTGTTGTCTTCACCACATTCAACAGCACAAGCTATGTGGTGCTCTATTTATCCTGGAAGTAGGAAGACTTTTTTGTTAAGCTGAAATAAACCACACAATAAACATGAATCAAAAACCTAATAAAAGTGAGAGAAATAAAGGTTGCACAATTTGAGTTGTAGTATATGATGTTCTTCGTTGTGTGCTACTTATGTCAACAGCAGCGTTAAATCTGAGCTCAAACAAGGCCCACAGAAAGACAGTCAATATTTACATGACTTTATTTAACCACGGTGCAGTGCTGTGCTCATCACTGATAACTTAAAGCAGCTAGTAACTACTTACATTTACTCAGTCCCATGTATTCATGTACAATTTTGGTGGATTTGCACTTTGAGTATTTTTAAATGATAATAGTAATACAAAAAGAATTTCTACTTTAAAAATTCATAAGATTTTGAATAATTACTACAGAACACTACAGTGGCACTATGGATTAAGACAATTCTACAGAAATAAAGGAGAAGGTAAGCATATTCTACATTATAGTGTATTATAGTACACACTTAAAATGATGATTCTTTGAGGGTTGTTTAGTATAGAAAAATTGTTTCTATTTAGAACCATGAACTCTCAAAAAAACCCTTTGTATGATTAAAAGGTTCATTGTGAAAGGGTCTTCAGTTTGATGGACAATGTGCTGTTTTTTGAAAAGGGTTCTATATAACACCAAAAAGTGTTCGTCTATTACAAGCTAAACATTATAACAATATATAGAAACGCAAGTAACATATTCTCCATCACCCTTTCATGATGCAAAGAACCATTTGTTCATGCAAACGGGTTCAAAAGGTTCTTTGAATTTTCATGGTTCTACATAGAACGATTTTATTTACTGAAGAACCCTTGAAGAACCATCTTATATATAACCATCTATACTATATAATTACTATATATATTTTTTGTAAGGAGATATTAATCTACTTCTTCCTCAGCTCCTTTTTTATCATTAACTTTTAGTTAATAATTCCTTTTTTGAGATTAATTTCATTCTTTGTGTTGGTTCAGCTCCTGTTCTGCCTTAATGTTGATCACATGTCTCACTTTGGAGCTTCAGCATTTCAGTTTAGAACAAAAACATTCAAAAGAAAAAGTACAGAGCTGTAAAAACTTCATCTGCTCATAGATGCTGGATGTTTTGGTGGCTAATTTTACTTCTGCTTTAGTCATTTTATCACTACACACTTACAAAAGATGGTTCTTCAAGGGTTCTTTAGTAAAGGGAATGGCCCTAAATAAAACTATGAGTTCTACATAGAACCATTATGCTTAAACAGCTCTTTGCATGGTGATTTCAGATTGATGGAGAAAGTGTTCTGTATAGAACCTACAGCATTAAAAAGGATTCTTCTATTGTGATGATGTCAAGCTTGTAACAATAGAAGAACCCTTTTTGGAGCTTTATAGAACCACTTTCAAAAACGTTCTATATAAAACCATATCCAACACATTCTCCATCAATCTGTGTATGTTATATAGAACCAGTTGTTTACGGTTCTATACAGAACCTTTTTGAAACTGGTTCTATATAGCACCAACAAGTGTTCTGGTATAGTTACGATGCCAAGCTTGTAACAACAGCAGACCCTTTTTGGTGCTATATAGAACCATTTCATGCTTAAACAGTTCTTGGTGAAATGGTTCTTCGGACTGATGGAGACTGTGGTGTATATGGTTCTGTACAGCATCAAAAAGGGTTCTGCTGTTGTTATAAGCTTGACATCGTCACAATATCAGAACCCTTTTTCGTGCTGTCTAGAACCATTTTCAAAAAGATTTAAAGTAGAACCACATACAACAAATTCTCCATCAATCTGAACAACCATTTCACCATGCAGAGAACCATTAAACCATGAAATGGTTCAATATAGAAATGGTTCTAAACAGAACAATTCCCTTACTAAAGAACCCTTGAAGAACCATCTGTGTAGTGAAATACTGACCGTGTGTGAGCTGCTGCTGTTTCCTCTCCAGTCCTGATCAATACTGTGAGATCAAGCTGATCAGCAGCATCTCTCCTGTTTAAAGTTAACGCAGTTGAGACCGTGACTGACTGAATGCATGTGACTCACGTGAATTACAGGGCGGTGATAGTGAAATTTCCAGCAGCACTGCAGCTAAAAACAAACAAAAATCAAACCAACAGCAAAAAAACACAATCCGAATATTTCCGGAAACCTCCAGAGCTTTAACCCCAGCCTGCTCGCGCCGAGTCGACGGGAAAATAAAAATCGAAAATAAAGATCACGGGTCTTCCAGACAGCAGCTCAGCAGATCCACACACCACCTCCTGGCCCCACCTTGCCTTGCAGATGCCATAGAGATCGGGCTATATGTTCCGCACCACTGATTGGCTGACAGTGGCCGCCCGCTCTGCTGTGATTGGCTGGTAGCGTTCCGCCTCATTGTTACTGGGCTCTGCACCTAAACAAGGAAATAAGAAAGATAGTTATGCCAAGATATTACTCGGTTTACTATGGAAGCCCTTTTTCTGCCACTGGGAAAAAATATAGTGCTTTAGTAAGTCATAATAATGAGAAAGCTTTTCATAATTCTGGCTTATTATCTCATAATAATGAGAAAATTTATGAGATAGTAAGTCATAATAATGACATAGGAAGTAATCATTATGAAAAAGTAAGTCATTATTATGACATAGTAAGTCATAATTATAAGAAAGTAAGTCATAATTATGAGATATTAAGTCGTAGTGTTTTAATGTTTTTGGAAAATTAGGGAATTTATAGCAACATACAAAACAGTGTAATATCAATAAAAAAAAACAATCAATAAAAATCAATAAAAATTCTCCCTTTTTGGGGGAAAAGGAAGGGAAATTGTAGCAGAACAGCGTTTATTATCTTCTATTATTGATAATGCTTGCCATTTTGAGAAATGAGTGATTTATTTATCTATTCATGTATTTATTCATATTATTAATACCATCATAATAACCGTTAGAACTACTAGTAACACTAATAATAACAATAATAATAACCAATAGCACCTTTCATAGGCAGACATGCAGCGCTTCGGCGCTTCACAGGAGTAAGAATAACAAACATAAATGAAAGAACAACGAAAATTAAAAAGAACGTTTTCATTGCACGTATTTTTCCCATTATTTATTCCTGTACTTACTCTACGTGTTTGTTTGTACTCGAAAAAAGTAGCTAGTACTCATCACCTGTGCTCCGATTGGCTAGTTCGGGCAGTATGCAGAGTTAGAACGCCACGGCGCGCTGGGATTGGCTAATGCTGACTGCAGTAGAACCAGTTTAGCCATATAACGGAGCTGCTTGACTGAAAACAGGTGGGAAAAACAGCTCTGAATACGAGACAGACTGATTTTATAAACCACCTATTTTCCACTGTTTCTAAACTGACATTTGAAGTTTTGTTTTTTCAACCCCATCTTGAATTTTATAAATTATTAAAGAATAAACAAACAAACAAACAAATGACATAAAAACGAATTATTTAGCTTTAACTGACACCCAGTGATCATTTTGTCGCCTGTAAAAACATCGAGATAGAAAATGACACAAACTTGGTTTTTATGATATTTAAGACGAGATGTGTTTTTAACATAACATGAAATATGAAGAATATGTATCACTTTCAAGCTGTGTGTAAATAACTTTAACATTGCGTAATTTAATACACAGTGTTTACGTTAATATATTAAATGACTCAAACTAGATCAACTTAAATCTTCTACGGTATTTAAGATGCAATATTTTGTTACATACATGACATGAAATATAAAGAACATCATGCTGAAAAGTTTCCAAGCTGTGTGAATGAACGACGTCAATACTGTATAATTTATATAAATAATCGGCCGCTGGGTGTCACTGTAGCACGAATAAAAGCCAACGGCGTGCTTTTGTTATCGTTTCAGCAAAATCTTCATATTCCGTCACCCTGTCCTCCTCTTTCCTGGAATTATCTCCCAAATGTACTTATTTATTCATTTATTGGAAGTAAAAATATAAATACACAGAACAGCCAGGGGCAAATAACACAAACAACACTGACAGGTTTTTTTATAGCTAGAATGAATGATGGCTTTAAAAAAAAAAATTGGCATTACTTCAGCCACACGTACGAACATGACATTTAGTTAAGGTTAATAATATCATACTGTTTATCTTTCTTCTTACTGATAGTAGGAAACATAAAAAGTAGAATAAAAAAGTAGGAATAAAACATAAAAAACCTACATCAGTTACAAATCTGGCCACATCTTTGCATAACTTTGAGATGTACACGTTTGAAAAAGATGGTTCTTCAAGATTTCTTTAGTAAAGGGTATGGTTCTATTTAGAACCAAGAGTTCTATATGCCATTTCTTGCTTAAATGCTTCTTTGCACGGTCAAATCATTCTTCAGATGGATGGGAGAACGTGTTTAATATGGTTCCACATAGCACCAAAAAGAGTTGTGAGAATGTTAAGCTTGTAACAATAGAACCCTTTTGGTGCTATATAGAACAGTTTTTGAAAAGACTCTACACAGAACCGTATACAACACTTTCTATATCATACTGAAAACCCATTTCACCATGCAAAGAACCATTGAAGCGTAATATTGCTCTACACATTTAAAAAAGATGGTCCTTCAAGGGTTCTTTAGCAAAGAACATAATTCCATATAGAACCATAAACACTCAAAAAAGCATTTGTGTGATTAAAGGGTTGCTATAGATGGTTCTATGTAGAACGTTTTTAAAAGGGTTCTATATAGCACCAAACAGTGTTCTTCTATTGTTTTAAGCTCAACATCGTAACAGCAGAAGAACCCTTTTTGGTGCTATATAGAACCCTTTTCAGGAAGATTTTATATAGATTCTCCATCAATCTGAAGAACAATTTCATGATGCAAAGAAGACTTTAATCATGCAAAGCGTTCTTCAAGTGTTCTTGGAACCATTGTTTGTTTTTGTGGAAAACACAAGAATGTGCAGCTCCCGAGTGCTGCATTGTGATTTGGGGTTTGTGTGACTAATAAAAACAATAACAAGTGAGACAAACACGTGTCTGTTCTTCTTTGATTGTGCAATAGACTCTGGAATAAACATGAAGGATGCAATTACACTCCCTGGCCACTTTATCAGAAACACCTCCCTTGTTGCTCCACCACGCTGGTGTCCAGCTAGAGACTGTAGCCCATCTGCCGTCTACTAAGGTACGGTGTGTGTTAGCCATCCTCCAGTCCTTCACCAGTGATCAGTTTCTGACCACAGAGACACTCTTTTTTTGTTTGTTTGTTTGTTTATTGCTGACATTTCTCAAGATTTACAGATCTTCAAGTTTGCTGTATATAAGAAATATATTTTTATATGTAAACTCACAAAAACATGAAAAAACAAAGACCTCTTCAGTGGACATCGCACAGATGTGGGGGGACAGTCGTCTGTCTATAGGTGACGTATCAAACCTTGCCTTGTAATATTGCATGGCTACATAATTATGGAAAAAGAAGACCCCCTACAGGACAGTATACAGAGCAGTGAGGTACACTCTTAAAAAAGATGGTTCTTCAAGGGTTTAGTAAAGAAAATGGTTTTATGTAGCACCCAAAATGGTTCTTCTATTGTTACAGACTTGACACTGTAGATGGTTCTTTATACAACCGTTTTGAATAGGTTCTACACAGAACCATTTTCTTCATTAAAGAACCCTCGAAGAACCATCTTTTTAAGAGTGTACAGAGAACACACTTAGATCCTTAAAACCTCTGGCTCATTACATTCTAAGGTTTATTATTCAGTAACTACAGGGACTTTAAAGCAAACTGGTTAAACTATTCTTAGATTGTAGAAGTGTATAATAAAACTTCAGGCCTGCCGGTGGGCCCTGGCCATTAAAGGGGTTAAATATGCCATTTTTCTGTGATTTTTTTAAAAAGAATAGAAAAAAATGAAAAAAATGCAATGTGCCATAACTTTTTTGCACTTTTATATTTTATTTTTGAATGGCAAATTTAGCAATTAAAAAAATGTAAAGAATTAGCAACTAAAATTAGCTTTAGCAATTCGAATCATTATGTTTTTCATTATAGTGCATCGCACCATCTGAGCTGTCCAGTCTAAGACTGCAGCCAGTATTCTGTAAGCGTGTTGTTGAACTTTTGGACAGAGTTAGTGAGTTTTCTCAGAATGAGGGTTCCTGGTGTTCCTCTGCCTGATTAACACTTCAAGGCTGGAGAGTAGAAGTTACTGATCACGCACAGCAGGACTGTTTCTCCATCTCTTATTACACTTCACTTTAGTGCACTTTACACTGTACTGCTGAAACAACTGACAGACAAGGCTAATAATAAAATCTAAAAAGTAATAATAAAATAATACAGTATCTCGAAGTGATTTACACAGGAATGTAAGTGAAGCATTAAACATATAAAAACACTACAGTCTAAATCCAATGTGTCAGTGTCCATGTGTTTTAATTTTCTATTAATATTAGCCCATTTCACAATGCGCTGCACTACAATTCCCAGCTTAACGTGGGTTCCGACCCCCCCTCCGCCCCAAGGACAGTCTAACAACAGCGGTTTCCCCACAAAGATTGAAAAATCCTACGTCATCCTATACATCCTACATATATAAATAAATATTTACAAAATTACTTTTGAATACCTCAAGTATTCATTTAATATTTCAAGGTTTACACACTTAAAAAGATAGTTCTTTAGGGGTTCTTTGCTAAAGAAAATGGTTTTATATAGAATTATGAACACTCAAAGAACCCTTTGCATGCATAAATTGTTCTTTGCATCATGAAATGGTTCTTTTACAGTCTGAAATCATGTGCCATATAAATAAATAATGGAGAATGTGCTATGGATAGTTCTACAAGAGCCTTTTTGAAAAGGGTTCTTCTATGGTAACAAGCTTGACATTATAACAATAGCAGAACCCTTTTTGGTTCTATATAGAACTCTTTTCAAAAAAGTTCTATATAGAACCGTCTATTTTGCTGTTGCAGTTTTAAAAATAAAATAAAAACTCGCCCATTTGTTAGATTTGTTGAGATTTTTTAATACGGCTCTTTGAGTGGTTGAGTTTTATACCCCTGGTCTCCATGAACAACAGCAGCACAATTAGAGACCACAAATGAAAATCCAGCCACAAAACTCCACAGTACTCTAGAAACACTGCGCAAAAGTCAGAGGCCCACTTTCATTTACTGTCATATACAAACGTTTCGGCACCCTGGTCAAATGACATGTTGTTGTTGTTTCCTAGATGTAAATAAATTAACACACTCCTGCCTATTTTAAAACACAGTTGCTGTTTAATGCAAACTAACACGTGCACCGCAGACTGACCTTGAAAAGTTCTGACCAATGTACACTAGAACTCAACAGTCTGGAATCACTTGCCATATGAATGATTTTAGCCATTTTCTATCAGCCCACAATAATAACTTACACAATGTTTGCAAAAGATTATTTTTAAAGGTTTTGTTCAAAACTTAAAGAATGCTGTTAACAAGAATGTTGTAAAATAATAAATAACATACTGTAATTGTTTATTTACATATTTTAGACAAATTCGATCTCCACTTTTCAACTATGTTGGATTCTGGATATTAATTTTATTACAACTTATAAATTCTCAGTGTTCTGCAATTTTCTTGGTCATTTTGGAGTCTCTGATCATCATTCTGGACACATGTAACCTTTCTTCATTTTCATTTACAGCTTCTTATGAATAATCTGAAATTTTTGTGATTTTTTTTATGACAATACACAGACAGTACACGAGGCAAACAAATAAGATAAAAAGCAGGACGAGCCAAACAAAAATCATAACAACAGACAGGCAGTATATAAGACAAACAAATAAAGTGAAAAAATCAAGACAAGTCAAACGTAAAAAAAGTAATAATGACAGACAGGTAGTATACAGAACAAATAAAGTTAATATACATGTATAAGCATATAAAGCATATACACATATAAACTCATAGACAAGTTCAATAGTCTACTGTAATAATACTGTAAATATATTAGTCTACTGTAATACTACTGTAAATACAATAGTCTACTGTAATAATCTGTCAATAATAACTTAGTAATATTGCTTTGCTGTACCGAAGAAAAGGAGAGCCAGGACATCCCCAAGATCATTGAAAACATTGATTACAAACTTTTGAACAGTAGAGTGGTAGTGAAGTGTTCACTTTCACCTTCAAACAAACAACCTAATAAATAAACAATAAACAGAAATCTCTCTCTCTCTCTCTCTCTCTCTCTCTCTCTCTCTCTTTCTCTCTCTCAGAAAATCATGCTGACTGTAAGACAGTGGAGAGAGTAGGAATCTGCTTTCTTGGAAAATGTGACAAACACACACAGACACACGTACTCAAACATAAGCCACAAAACCGGTCTATTAATGCTCAGTTCACATAGTTCTCTAAAACTCTCCCAACCTGACAACATCACTTTTCTATTCTCAGAAAGATCAGTGTTTTCTGTTGGATCACTCAATAAAAGTTTTATGTAGTAACCGAAAGAACATCTGTAAAGTTCTCCAGTGCTTAAACGGCTAAAGGGAAATCATATTTTACTCACTTTTTGGAAATAAAAGAGTGAAAACATTTTTATTGTTTCAAATCATGCTGTTCGCTCCTCACTCCATACAGCCCACATGTGGAAACTAAGTTGCAAAAACATCCTGTTTCGGATTCATTGCTTTTGTGATGTTGTGAAAACAAGCTCATTTACATATATCCACCTATTCAGCCTACTGCAGTTTATCCCCGCCCACTAAGGTTATAAGGAGTGTTTCAGCTATGACTGCCTTGTTGAATGAAGCACAGTATAGGCAGCCGATCAGAGTAGAGCTCATTTACATATATCTGTCTTAAAGGTACCATAACACAAAACAACCTCTGGTCAACACCAGGTAATAAAACAATAGCATAGCAAGAGCAAAACGAACAGAGGATGAAGATTTTACAATTAATATACTAAATTGAACGCAGAAGAAAAAGACAAAGACAAAATGGAAAAAAAGAATGAAAAAGAGAAAAAGGGAAAAAGAAAAAAAGGAAAAGAAAAGAAAAAAGTAAAAAAAAAAAGAAAAAATAATGCTCAGGTCCATAAAACAATACAAAGATTTTAAGTTGACTTAAAACACAAGACGAATAGAGGACACCGCTAAATCTACATATTCAAATAGTATATGTTAAAATTTTTGTGATTTCAATTTACGCATTTGGAGAAACTTTTTCTTGTACACTGTTAGAAATAAAGGGTCTGTGCAGGTACATTTTTCGTTCACCTGATGCAAACAATGTAAATGTTCTCTCAAAGGTACAACAGTGATTTTAAGGTCCAACTGTGTAACTTTAATACGTTTTTCCAGGTAAAAAGTACATATTTGTACCTTTTCATAAGCTACTGTTTTAAAACAGAACAACAAAATACAAAGCCTGGAGATGAAACGAGGTGTGTGGAGTCAATACAACTTAGAAAATATCATTTCAATGGATTATGGTACAATTATGTTCCCTGACTAAAGGAACTGAGATGTACCCTTGAAGGCACCACCCCAGTGACAAGAGGGGCACAGTGACAGTTTCATACCTTTAATTCTGAGAGTGTAGGGGTCCCCTTTTACTTTAGTCTTTATTTCGCTGAAGTGCCAGTACTTTGACTGTAGTGTGTGTTTAAACTACTCTGCCACCAATAAATTACTGGATATTTGTAATATAGTGCTAATACATATTCACAACATCACTCTATGTAACATCAATGTGACCTTGTGCTGCCTGTTACCAAAACAAATGGGTCATGCTAGAACTTAGCATAGGCATTTGGAATATTTACGAAGCTAACGACACAACGACACAACTGATTTAACCCTTAGTTATTGTTGTTATTTTGCTATTCATACTCAATTACATAATTACATAGTTAATTACATTGATAGGATGGCATTATATGGTAACTTTTGTTGCTTGAAACCTGCATGAAACTCAATTGCACTTGAGTTACATTAAGTGAAGTTTCCTGCAACTCACTTAGAACTCAGTCTCAACAGCTGCAAGTGTCTCAACTTCATGAATAGGTTTCATGAAACACCCAGTCAAAATGCTGATAATGCCTCTTATGATCATATCAACGATATACTGTAAACTGAGTTCACTCTTATCCATCAATGAACAACTTATATCAGGTAACTTTATACCAGGTTTGTAGTTTGTTATAGTCAGTTTCCTGAGCTGTGACATCTAATGTGAGTTTCTCAAAGCTAACATCTGGTTTGGGAAAGCCAAGTTACTGTTACTGATATATATATATATGTGTGTATACATTTTTTACTTCTTCTGTAAAATTATCATTTTGGAGATACAAAGTTTTCTTCCGACAACAGCGTTATATATAAAAAGGGGCGAGACTTGCCATATGGACTGTATAATTATTTTCTTTTTTAATTGAATCTTAACCTCAGAATTGATAATTGTATTAAACTGAATGAAATTGTATTGTCACGCCCCTACTCTCTTTCTCTCTATCTATATAACTATCTATCTATGTATCTACTGTATAGACAGTGTATACAAAACAGGCTTTCTTGTTGAAAGCAGGTTTAAAAAAGTTCAGATTGCTCATGACTCCGATGACTCCGGTGGTTCGTGGTAAAAGTTGCTAATTTTGCGCTCCGTAGGGGCCGAGTGTGGGTGTGCGAGGGTTAAAGCGTAAGGAGACTCAGTCATTCTTCCTGGAAAGTCACACACTTGTGCTACCTCCCCCTTCCTTTTCTTAGAAAGAGCTCTGAGCCACTGCTGAACACGGTGATGGGGGAACAGAGAGTTATAGAAGGCTCCAGTAAAGGAAACGTAAACACTTCTGCTGAGCGCCAGCGACACATTTTTATTTATACTCTCTCAGTAAATCATTTCATCCAGCACACTGCCTGTTAAAACGTTTTGTTCTGGCTGTTTGAAAGCTTTTGAGTTTCACTGTTACTTTTTTGTCCTTTTTTGGTCCAGGAGAGCAGACAGAAGGAAGGTGCAGTCAAACCTACAGTGCATGCAAAGCGGGTACTGGATTAGTGATTGCACATTGCTAAGAAGTTCTTCTAATTCTCCTTTTTATTCTTCTTATTTTTCTGTCAGAGTTTTGTCTGCTAACTCACCCGGAGTTTCTCGAGATATTGACATCATTCCTCCTCAGGAACTTCAGACTGATCAGGAATGGTGAGCTTGTACACAGCTTTCTGATTGGACATACTGTTTTTGTGGAGTGGTTGTTAAATGACTTTTTTCCATGTAGGAATGACAGACCTATGTGGGCAAAAGTTTGTACATCTCATTTATATCACATCAATACAAGTACACTGACAACACGCTATAAAACAGCAACCATCTAGTGACATCTTGCGCATTCTATCAACCACCTGCAATATCATAGCAACCACCTGGGATATCATTGCAACCACCAAAGATGCCGAAACAACCAACTAGTGACACCCTAGCAATCACCAAAGATGCCATAATAACCACTTAGCAACACCCTAGCAACCACCGGAGATGCCATAACAACCACCTAGCAACCACCAGAGATGCCATAACAACCACATAGTGACACTCTAGCAACCATCAAAGACAAAGATTTCTCATTTTAATAGCTGTTTTTAGGTTAAAAAAATTCTTTCTTCCTTTCTTCTCTTTGTCCTTTCTTTTCCTCTTCTTTCTTTCTTTGTTTTACCCTTTTCCCTCTTTCTTTTTCTTTCTGTCTTGTCAGTGGGGTGGTGACTTCAAGGGTACATTCTTAAAAAAGGGTTGTTAAGTAAAGAAAATGGTTCTATAAAGAACCACGGACACTCAGAGAACCCCTTGCATGATTAAAGGGTTCTTTGCAACTTGAAAGAATTCTTCAGATTGATGGAAAATGCGCATGAGTGTGCTATAGACAGTTCTATATAGAACCTTTTTGAAAAGGGTTCTATATAGCACTCAAAAGAGTCCTTCTGTTGTTAAAAGCTAGACATCATAATACTAGAAGAACACTTTTCAATAAGGTTCTATATAGAGCCATGTATAGCACATCCTCCATCAGTCTGAAGAATGCTATTTAATGATACAAAGAACCATGCAAAGGGTTCTTTGAGTGTTCATGGTTCTATACAGAACCATTTTTTTTTACTAAAGAACCTTCGAAGAACCGTCTTTTTCAAGAGTGTAGAATTAAACACTGTTGTTGTTAATGTCTCTTTAAGATTGTTATGTAAATGATCTCTGTTCTGATTGGCTGCCTTCTATCATGCTTCATTCAAAATGCAGTATGGACTGAAACACTCCTTATAAATTCAGTGTGAGTGGGCGGTGCTAAAGTGGTAGAGGCTGAAAAGTGGATATATGCAAATGTGTTGTTGTTTGTGACATCAGAAAAACAAAAGAAAATCAAAATGAGCTGTTTTTGCAGCTTAGTTTCCATTTATAGCCTGTATGTTATAAAACTTTAATGTTTTACACACTACATCCAATTCCTTTATTAAAAAAGTGATTTTCCATCTTATGGACCATGTTATTTATAAATTTACATTGTTAGGACCTTTATGAGCAAAATATGCCTGTACAGTATCTTGTTTATCTGACAGTGCAGCCCCTCTGTCAGCCCCCCACCTTTACCCAAATCATCACTGGTACGCAGTGAAACAAAACTGTCACTTTGCCAGAACACAAAAATGCTCTGTAATGATAGCGTACATGATACATGGAACACAGTGTGCAATGTGAAATCTCTCCAGTGTGCCACTCCCTAATTTACTCCAACAGGCCGAGTGCATGAACTCAAAAACACACTTGTAGCTGCTTTTATACAATAAAATGATCATTTTTATTTATCAAAATAGTGAAATGGTGTTACAATAAAAAATAAGCTCAAAACAAATGGCTACAACAGTAAATCTCATCACATACAGCAAGCCATTTGTGACATTTTGAAATAAAACAACAAACTAAAATACAAAGTGGTAAATCCAAACCCTCCATTGTTTGATATTTTGTATTAATAAAAGCATTCATATGCTTCAAAACTGTACGAGTCATTAAGAAGGAGTTAAAAAGAAGAAAAAGTTCTCCTACTATGCAAAAGATTTGCAGTCATACAGTACTGTGCAAAAGTCAAAGACCCTTCCCTTATTTAATTTCCAGTAAGTGCAAGTTATTAATTAACTAGACACATCAGTGTGTTCAGTTGGAGATGTCACATTCTGAGTTACTGTTGACACAGAATGTGTTAAATCAGAAAACAATATGACACAAAAAGTGCTAAAATGGGTAACATAAGTGGGTTGTTATTTAACATATCACTTTTTAGAGATAATCCACTTGCATTGGGAAGGACAAAGGCAAAGGCGAATAAGTGACAAAGCAAGAGTTTCAAAAAATGACTACAAGTCACTGCAGAGAAAATGGGACTCCTAACAACCACCTGGAAGACCTGGTAGACACCACATCTGTGCCCATCAGATAAACAGCACTTAAAGCTTTCATCTTTGAGAGAGAGGAGAAAATCAAGCTGCTTCAGATCTGAAAACATCCACAGGTATTTCTTTCCATCCTTCCACTGTGAGAAGACACCTCAGCGCTATGGGTCTGAAAGGATGTGTAGCTGTCAAGAAGCCTCACTGAGAAAAGGACACAGACACATCAAACAAAGAAGCTGAACAATGGCCTGACCACCCCAGAGTCCAGACCTCAACATCACTGAATGTGTTTGATTACTTCAGAAAATAATCAACCAGTTTCTAAGACTGAACTTTGGAGGTTTGTCTGCAGATTTCTTTGGGGAACTGAAAGCGAGTCTCCTGAAAATAACAGAAACTGTAATAAAGGTAAAGAGTTGACAAACTATTTGATATTATATTTTTATTGTATTATATTTCTACTTGACACTGAAAAACAAAAAAAAGTGGTCTCTGACTTTTGCAGTACTGTTTTCAGCTTACACTTCAGTCCATTCCTCAAAATAATGACTATATTGGTACAACGGAAATTGTACTGAAATTGAATTAAAATGGAGGAGTTGACTCTCTCTTTGTGTCACACAGTCACAAGCAAGCAAATGTGCAGCTGGATTTGGCCTTTCAGTCAGTTATACAGAATCTAACCCACACGGAAAGCAGACAGATCGACGCTTGTATGGCTAAAAATGTTAAGGCAAAAAAGTGGGCAGGACCAAAAGATAAAAGTCCTTGTGAAAGAACTTATTTGAATTAGGCGGAGCGTGTGGTTCAAACAGTCAGAATGGGTCAGCATGTACGTCCAGAATAAATTGAGAAGGTAGCACAAATCAAATGTCCAAATCAATGCAAACATGATTCTTTCCTTTGTAATACTAGAGTGAAATTAGGACAGATAACTTGTGATCAAGCTTTTCAGAAGATTTTCTCCAACTTATACCTCATTAGTCCAGTTGCACTGCAGTCCTTAACGATTACTTCCAAATTCTTGTTTTTAGGGTTTAATTTCATTCTGTTGTGTTGATTCAGCTCCTGTTCTGCTTTACTACTTTACTCCTCTTATTTTGAAGTTTAGCATTTTAGAAGAAGAATAGAGTCCAACAAACTTCCGTTCCTATACCAGGGGTCGGTAACATGTGATTCTTTTACTGCCCTGTTGTGGCTCCACAGCAGAATTAGGTTTTTAGGTAAAAATAAAATAATCCTCCTTTGCAGTAAAATAAAGCTCTGCTGATCGTTCAACACAGTTTTAACAATAAATGGTCTTAATCGCTGGAGTTAATGTAGAACTGCTAATTCACCTTTTAACCCTTTTAACAAAGGTTGGTGTGCAGACTGCTGGTCACCATAGCAACACAGACAACAATCTTGCCTAGCTAGTAGCTAATGGAATGGCAAAGAGTAAGATTTAAGATGAACATTGATCATTTGGAGACGTTTTGCGTTTAGAATCACTCCAGCTGGTTTCCTGATACATTTAATCTGCAACGAGAAACTCTCAAACACTAAAAAGTCACGAAACTGAAGTCAGCTTCTTGTTCAAATTCTCCCATTCCACCTTAAATGGTGCAGCAGTTACGTTCTGGCATCTCAGGCACCATTTAAGGGGGAACGGGAAATTTGGAACAAGAAGCTGGAGAATGAGAAGCGACTTCAGCCTTATAAAGCGAACATTTAGAAACATTTTACAAGAAACTGTTCTACTTTTGTGGTAAAGTTTCCTGCTGGAGATGCGAGAAATGCAGCTGTAACTGAGCTAAAGCTTAAAGCAGAGCAAAGTCTGCATTTTTGTTTACATTATATTTTTAGTCTATACTAGTAAATTAGCACATACTGAAAAATATTTACAGCCAAGATGGTAAAATGGACATAAAATGTTGTGGATCCCAAGATGGTTTGATTTTTGCTGAAAGGATTAAATGGTTTTGTTTAACATTTGGGTTGCCGACCCCTGTCCTATACTGATAGATGCTGAATGGACTGAAAAGTTCCACTGTAGTTCTAGAAGATACTCAGTATTGGAAGACTTCTGGACCTCAAACCTTTGTACTCAAAGTTGTTTTGTTTTTTGTTTTTTTTTGTAGTTCCACTATTAACCTTTTAAAATCCCAGTCTTATTACATGCTAAGGCTTATTGTTCAGTAACTACAGGGACCTAAATGCAAACTAGCTGAGCTATTGTTAGCTTATAGAAGTGTGAAACAAAACTTGAACATTTAAAGGGTTAAAAAAGGTGTTCAAAAGGGTTTTTTGAGTGATGGCACAAAAGAAAAAGAAGTTTGAAATTTGTAAGTGTGAATCTTCAACATAAGAAAGGTTCTTAATGAATTTAAGGAGGAATTCCACTTATTTTTTCCACATTTTTGCAAAGTTCAGTCATGGAGATGTGAACAAAGTGATTCAGAGTGGTTCGGTGTGAAATGGTTGATTGTAGAGACTCAGATTTCTTTACAGTGGTGGTGATAGAAACCAGGGCTGCCATGTCTAATATAGCCATATAATGCAGCCATTACATTTGCAATACAAAACGACCAGTGAATGCCTTCTGAGTTTTATTTGTAATGTTGATGATGGTAAAATAGTTTTAAATCTGAAAAAAATATGTTTTTTGAAGACTATTTTGCCCACTTCTACCTCTCTGGCTAAAATAAAACACATTTAGGCCAAAGTCTTCTAAAAAACTGATGTAAAACAACATCTCAGGCATCAGGCGGTGTATTCATAACCATTTCATGTAATGACTTTCTGTGAGGGAGCTTTTAGAGGTGGATGTCTTGTTCCTATCACCACCACTGTGAACAATTCTGACTCAGTATGTTTCTCTATAGCAGAGCATTTCACACCAAACCACTCTGAATAACTTTGCTTACATCTTAACTGTTTAATTATAGAGAAACTTTGAATTTCCCCTATAAGGATTTTTCCTAGAATCCTTACACCATGTGGGGGTTCTTTAAAGGTTTCTCACACATCGTCTTATCAAAAATTGTTCTCCAAAAAACCATCCTTTAAGGTTCCTTGAACTTGGCACCTTCATTTTTGTGCTTGAGGCATTAATTCAGGTAATAAGTAGCAATACTTGTATTTAGATTTGGCCTCTATAAATAAAAGCACAGTGAGTGGAAACAGTGCTGACTTTCCAGTTTCATGTCATTATAGTGGAAGTTTCCATATTTCAGGTCATTCTGCATGCTAGTTTCCTTCCTTGCTGACAGTATGTTTATTTATTTGTTTGTTTAAGTTTCCAAAAAACGTCAGACCTGAGTAAAGCGGAGTTCTCTGAAGCGGCTGTTAACAGAAGATGTTAAACCTGCTTGTTTACAGATATCTGATACATATCTCATCTTTGCCTTGAACAATAAACACACGGAATCTGGTCTTTTCCTTTTTGGCCATGCTGATGCTCTGAGCATATGATGACAAGCTGACACAGTAAAGCAGCGGACCCCCGACTTAACACAAGAAACAGATCTGACTCGAGTGACAGTAAACTCAATAGAGCCAATTTGCACCTTGATTAAATGTGTTGTTTGCGTCAAGCTTGTTAGTCTAAGTGTGATGAAAAATGATTGTGTTTGCTTTCATAGCTCAGATTCTGTCAAACAAATGCATAATTGAATGGTGTAAGATGTAAATAGAGTCATTCAGAGTGGTTTGGTGTGAAATGTTCTGTTCTAGAGAAACTTACTGAGTCAGAATTGTTCACAGTGGTGGTGAGAGGAACCAGACGTCCACCTCTAAAAGCTCCCTCACAGAAAGTTATTGTTGTTTTACAATAGTTTTAAGATAAAACCTTTGGCCTAAAACAATTTTTTTTAAATCCATTCATGGCAGAAAGGTACCTGCAAGGAAAATAGTCCCCAAAGAATTTTTTTCAGATTTTCCACTATTTTATCATCAACATTCCATATAAAACTGAGCAGACATATGTAGGTTCACTAGGTTCACATCCACCTCTAAAAGCTCCTTCACAGCAAGTTTTTACATGAAATGATTATGAATACAATGTTTGATGCTTGAGAAATTGTTTTGTTATAGTTTGGCCTAAAATTTTGCTTTTTAAAATCAATTGGCAAAAATATGTGCAGGACACAATAGTACATTAAAAATGTATTTTCTCAGATTTTCCATTATTGTACCAACATCAACTTTCCATATAAAACTCAAAAGACTCGTGTAGGTTCACTGGTGGTTTTGGATAGTAAATAAAATGTCTATATTTGTGTTGTAGTCATGATGACCCCTGGTTCCTATCACCACCACTGTAAAGACGTCTGAACCATTTCACATCAAACCCCTCTGAATGACTCTGTTTACCACTGAATTACGTCAAAAGTTTGAAAAACTGATGGAGTTCTCCTTTAACACCATAGTGTGTCTAATGCCTTTTGTGTCACTGTACTGAATTTGCATGATTTGAATGCGTGCACCATTTCCTACATCATATTACTAAGTTCAGTTATCTTCTATTTGGCAATAATAGTGCGAATGTGAGATATTTTATTTGTGTAGAAATGAGCTACACATTAGAATGAAGTCAGATTTTCAGTTTCGAGTCTACAGTACAAAAGGGTATTCCAGCAGAAAGTCTTTGAGTCTCTCAGGCAAAGGTAAATCTCTGTGGTTTCGCGAATGCTGATTTATGACCACTCGGCACAAGTGCTGTAAACTGCGGGTCGTTTTGTGGCGTGGCCTGGTCAGTTTCAGCTGCAGGGTGGTTTCTGAGGCTGCCTGGGGTGCGGGAGTGTCCTGCACTCTACAGTCCATCTCTGGCTCCCCGTGAGCGGCCTGCCGCTGGTAAGCCAGAGCGTAATACTGCACCAGGTCCACCGCACCTTTAAACTGCCGCAGGTGAGGACGAGCCATCACCATGGAATCAAAGCCAAACTGTCCACCTGAATACTCTACACGCAAGTGGGTGGTGCCCAGAGAGGTTTTGACGGACAAGGTGAGAAGATAACCCGGGTTGGAGCTGTCCCGCAGCAGAAACGCCCCATCCAGAGCCCCGTTCAGAAGCTCTTTGGCCTCCGCAGCTGTTATGGATCCCCAGTACCAGCCTGAAAGGAGGAAAACAGGAAATAAATTCATGTCCACACTGTAAAATAAGGCCAGAAATTTTCAACATTCAACAGTATCTTTACAGTAAAATACCGTATTTGACATTTTACTGTGAAATCTACTCATCTTAACATGTTTTCTGTAATAACACAGCAAATTACTGAGATTAACGTTAAACTGGACAACTGGTAATTAAAAAAAGGCATAAACATTTTGATCAAAACATTGTTTTTATTCAGTCATAAAAAGCTATACTGGCTTTTTACGGATTGTTTAAATATCGAACACTGATAAAAAAATGTTTATTGGTTGCCAGTTTTTGGTCATGTTTGTTCAAATTATAATTAAAGTTAAAAGGTCTGTGAAATGTGTATTGTCATGTAAAAAATGTTTTCTTGAGACTTTCTGTACATACACAGTGTAAAAACATGTTCAACAAATATTGTTGCTGTTCGAACAAAACCTTTTATCTACGGAAAATGGTAACATTAAAGGACATTAACTTATAATAGAGGTTCATGTAAAAAGCTTTTTTTCAAGTTGGTCCATTTTTGTTGGTCATTTTACCTTGAAATTTCAACACAAAGTACAGGTTAACTGTGGTTTTCAAACTTTGCAAAAGAGTAAAAACAAAAAGATTAAATTGTAAAATAATGCACATATTTAGAGGTCTGAAAAAAAAAATCAATTATCATATGTAAATTTTCAGTAAATTTCTGGCTACTGAGCTGCAATACTTTTATAGCTGCTCTGTAAAAATAAGAGATTAGAGTATTAAAATTACATCTTATTGCTTTAGAGTATTAAAATTACATCTTATTGCTTTAAATGTACATCATCACTGTGAAAAAATTGGGAGTTTCAACTTTAAAAAGTTAGTGTCCTTACAGTTTTGAGTTATTTGAACTTCAAATGAGTTGAAATAGCTTAAAACACAGATTCTCGTTCTATTAACTTACTATTTGGAATTCACTTAACTCAAAATTTCAAAGCAGCCTATGGAGTTACGATTCAACTAAAATAATAAAATCCAGGGACATTTTGATACTCAATATTTTGCTTGCAGATTTTATCATTTCATTTGAAACCTTTGGCACCAAAATTAACTGCATAAAACACTAACTTTTTAAAGTGAAAACAACAATTTTTACAGTGCAGAATTGCAGCTACTTTGTGGTAATGTTGAGGTGCAGGTGAGTGTGGAGTCACAGTAAACAGCTGTTATTTTACTGTCACTTACTGTTAATATGGTTCAGTTAAATACTGTAAGTAATAATAAGTAATGAAACAACACTTTAAAAAGATGGTTCTTTAAGGGTTCTTTAATAAAGGCAATGGCTCTGTTTAAAGCCATAAGTTCTATATGGAGCCATTTCATGCTTAAATGGTTCTTTGCATGGTGAAATGGTTCTTCAGATGGATGGAGAATGTGTTGTATCTGGTTCTATATAGAATCGTTTTGAAAAATCGTTCTACAATCTAAAAAAAGATGGTCCCTTAAGGGTTCTTTAGTAAAGAAAATGGTTCTATAAAGAACCATGAACACTCAAAGAACCCTTTGCATGATTAAAGGGGTTCTTTGCATCATGAAATTGTTATTCAGAATGTATTGTAGATGGTTCTATATAGAACCTTTTTGAAAAGAGTTCTATATACCTCCCAAAAGGTCACATTTATTGTTATAATGTCAAGATTGTTACAATAGAAGAACCCTTTTGGGTGCTATATAGAACCCTTTTCATAAAGGTTCTATATTGAACCATCAACAGCTTATTCTCCATCAATCTATAGAACTGTTACAATGCAAAGAACCCTTTAGTCATGCCAAAGGATTCTTTGAGTGTTTGTGGTTTTCTAAAGAACCCTTAAAGAACCATCTTTTTCAAGAGTGTATATAGCACCAAATGCAGTTCTTCTACTGTTACAAGCTTGACATCGTCACATTAGCAGAACCCTTTTTGGTGCTACATAAAACTATTTTCAAAAAGGTTCCATGTAGACCCATGTACAGCACATCCTCCATCAATCTGAAGAACCATTTCACATGCAAAGAACCGTTTGAGCATTAAATGGCTCTATATAGAACTAATGGTTCTAAGCAGAACTATTGCCTTTATTAAAAAAACCCTGAAGAACCGTCATTTTTGCAAGAGTAGTAGCCAGTAATTTACTGCAATTTTACAGTGAGCTTCTTTGCAGTGCATGCTATTATGATGTGTTTTATTATTTCAGTATTAGTGGTGTGACAATATACATATTTTCAGATTGAAGATGAGTTTAAGATTCAGTCCATTGTTGATATTTTATATGTCAAAAGTGTCTTTAATACACAGAGCTCTGATTATTATATATCACACAGATTAGTTTAGTTCATAAAAAATAGACTGCAAAGTAAAGTCTCCTTATTAAACCTTATATAAAAGTCTCCATTTAATAATCTAATAAAACTAATAAACCAATAATAGCATAATACCTTAAAAGCACCTTAAACCAATAATAATCATAAGATAATACTAATAATAACCAATAATTATAACACTATAAATAGTGTCAAAATCATGGTAGTACTAATTATAAAAACTTTATTTATACAGCACTTTCACTCTTATTTTGGAGAAATACCATTTCAGAACAATTACAGGCGCATAGAAACCCCTGGTAAAATGACGGTATGTTGATTTTCTAAGTGAAAATAAGTAAAAAAAAAAACATGCTCTACAGAGAATATGATTAAACATGGCATAGACCACAATTTATGCTTTATTTGTCCCTCAGTATGTTAAATTCAGCAAGTAAAGAGTAATTGTGTATTAGAATGTGCAGAAGTGAACAACAGCTTGACCAGGGGTGTCCAAACTTTTTCATAAGACTGTATATATTTTCAGATTGGATATGATTTTTGATTCTAAGGTCAAGACACGTTTTAAAGTGTTAAAATTTTAATATCTTGAGTTGTAATTACACACACAGACAGGTGGCATCTCCTTATGGACACTTACGGGTGTCCATTTTCAACCTCTCAGTTGAATACTAACAACATTCAATTAAAATATGCAAATTCTACAGCAAGTCTGTATAACTATGTAACTATGTTACTTTATTCATTTTATTCATGTTTCACTCGCTTGACTGGCAGAATAATAATAATTATTAAACATCTTTATTTGTATAGAACTTTTTGTTTAGTTACAAAAAAGTGCTTCACAGAGGACTAGAAGGAGGAAAAGATTGCAGAGATAAAATACCATTGTGAAAGTGATATAACAAAACAGATATAAACAATAGTATATTTTACTTTTCATCAGACAGTTCCTTCACTTCTTCAGTGAAAAATTATATTCAGTAATTATACATAATCTTTGTGGAAGAAAATTAATGTAAATACATATATATATATATATATATATATATATATATATATATATATATATATATATATATATATATATATTTACACATAGGATTCTCTTTAACTCAAAGAGGTGTTTTTATAGAATTTGAAGAAGAAATACACAACCCTTAACACTTAAATAACCTTTTGCACAATTAAAGGGTTCTTTGCAATGGTTCTTTGAAATGGTTCTTCAGACTGATAGAGAATGCATTTTATATGGTTCTATATAGAGCCTTTTTGAAAAGGGTTCTATAAAGCACCAAAAAGGTTATTTTCACACTTATAAATGATGGTTCTTCAAGGGTTCTTTAGTAAAAAAAATGGTTCTATATAGAACTATGCACACTGACCAAACCTTTTGCATGATTATAGGGTTATCCACATCGTGAATGAGTTCATCTGATTGATGGAGAATGTATTTTATATGGTTCTATACAGAACCTTTTTGAAAAGGGTTCCTCAATTTTTACAGGCTTGACATTGTAACCACAGAAGAACCCTTTTTGGTGCTATATAGAACCCTTTTCAAAAAGGTTCTATATAGAACCATCCACAGCACATTCTTCATCAATATGAAGAACCATGTAGTGATGCAAATCATTTAATCATGGAAAGAGTTCTTTGAGTGTTCATGGTTCTATAGAGAACTATTTTCTTTAATAAAGAACCCTTGAAGAACCATCTTTTTTAGAGTGTATATGATGGGTGTGCATTGCAGGCTGAGTACAGTACTGTGCAGAAGTCAGAGACCCCCTTTCATTTATTTAAATTCCAGTCTAAGCACAAGTTTTTCAGTGTCAGGAAAAAAAGCTGAAAACATATTTCACACAACATAAATCACTCAGAAGCCTTAATGACTAAATCTAATATCAGATGTCTGAGTGTTTAGTTTGTTATACAAATGGATTATTTTATATCTAATCTCCTCAGAAATATCTCCTGAAACATGAATAACTTGTACTTTATGGCTGCTTAAACTGGAAATTGAATTAATGACTGGTGCTCTCTGACGTCTGCACTGTACTCTATGTAGCAGTGGTTTTGGATGCAGCCACTCTTTTGCGAACCCATAAAATCACCCATATTTTTTACTGTGTACTCACCAGACTCATTAAGGTGAGTCATAGCTTTCTGCAATCTCTTGGCATGCTCTGACGATTCCACTCTATTTGGCTCCAGCTCGCGGTCCTTCACTTGGACGGCGGTGTGTGATTTCTCGGGTTGAATGTTGGGAACGATTTCTTGGCCATGCAGCGCTCTGGGCCCGGGGGGTTCGGGCAGCGGCTGGCCTGGAGCATCCAGCCCGCAGTTGCCCCTCTGTACCAAAATCTGTTCAGTCCCTGCTGATCTGGAGATGCACTGTGTGTGCCCCATCCAAAATCTAGAAATAAGAGAAGTTTGTAAAGAAAATATTCTATATAACACTAAAAAGTGTTTTTCTATTGTGATGATGTCAAGCTTATAACAATATAAGAGCCCTTTTTGGTGCTATATAGAACCGTTCTCTATTAATCTGAAGAACAATGTCACGATGCAAAGAATCTTTTAAGCATGCAAATGATTCCTCGAGTTTTCATGGTTCTATATAGAACCTTTTTCTTTACTGAAGAACCCTTGAAGAACCATCTTTTTTAAGAGTGTAGGAACCAGATGTGTCAAGCATTTTATGTCTCTAAAATCTCCCTCAGAAGAAGGTTTTGCCTGAAATGGTATGAATGCACTGTTTTAATTTCTGAGACATTGTTTTATTATAAATGTCCAAAAATTTGTACCAAAACATATTAATTTTTAAATATGTTAATGGCAGAGAGCTACGTACAAGGCAAAATAGCCCCCCAGAAGACTTATTTTGTCTGATCTTCCACTATTCCACCAACATCAACATTCCATAAAAATACTCAGAAGACATGTGTAGGTTCACTGGTGGTTTTGGATAGTAAAATGGCTATATTTGTGTTGTAGACATGGTGACCCCTGGTTCCTATCACCACCACTGTAAAAATATTCAAGCTGGTAGGTTTCTCTACAATGAAACATTTCACACCAAACCACTATGAATGACTTTGGTTGTTGGATCTCAACCACTGAACTGTACAGTAATTTTGAAAAATGGGTGGAATTCCCCTTTAAGTTATTTTTTAATCACGTTTAGTTGACCCAGTAATTACATATGACTGGTACATTTGCTTTACCCACCAGACACTGTGGCTGGTTACCAGCATAAATGATATAAAATCAGCTTAAGCTGATGCTCACAGCGTTAAAAGCAAAAACAGAGCTCTGCATGAAAAAGAAACCACTCAAATAAAAACCTGATGCAGAGGAAATGCTGCACGTGCTGAGCGGGCATGGCTACTTTAGCTACAACTAACTAACTAACTAACTATTATAATTTAGACTGATAGTTAAATCTGCCTTTGTGGATAAATTCAGGACAGAGCAGGAGATACAGTGAGTCAGGAATGAACGATAATATCAAAATGAATACTCTGAGAATTAATCGAGCCACTTTGCCAACACTTTCCTCGCAACAACTTAACTCAACAGTTATGGCACTGCTATCAAAATAAGAGTCCCATACGACTGTATTGTTAGATGTAGTTTACTTGATTAAATCTTGATTAAATTGTATGCATGTTTTAAAACACTATACATTTACACTACCACTACTGCTATAATAATAATAGTAATAATTATTATTATTATTACTATTATTATTATTATTATTATTATTGTTGTTGTTATTATTATTATTTCTAGTAGTAGTAGTAGTAGTGTAGTAGTAGTGTATAATTTGTATTATTGTAATAATTTCTTTCCTGCATAATCACCTATTAAGTGAACACTTTGAACACAGCTATTAACTCACTTGGTAATGCAAAATACAATCCTTGGTGCATTTTAATATAGTACACCCTTTTTGAGATGTCTTCACTTTGAAGCCTTCAGAAATATTTTTGATGTGCAGTACTGTCAAAATGTCAGAGACCACCCTTCATGTATATAATTTGCTATTAAATTGGCTATAAATTAATACTTTTCAGTGTCAGAAAAGAACATATTTAGCATACAATAACACAGAAGTCTCGAAAAATGAACACTTTCAGCATTTAGTGTGTCCTCTCTTTATCTTTATTATAGCTTTCATTCTTTTCAGGCGACTCACTTTCAGTTTCTCAAAGAAATCTGCAGACACACCTCCAAAGTTCAGTCTTAGAAGTTGGTTGATCATTTTCTGAAGTAATCAAACACATTCAGTGATGTTGAGGTCTGGACTCTGGGGTGGTCAGTCCATTGTTCAGCTTCTTTGTTTGATGTGTCTGTCTCCTTTTCTCAGTGAGGCTTCTTGACAACTATACATCCTTTCAGACCCATAGCGCTGAGTTGTCTTCTCACAGCGGAAGGATGGACAGAAATACCTGTGGATGTTTTCAGATCTGAAGCAGCTTGATTTTCTCCTCTCCCTCAAAGACGAAAGCTTTAAGTGCTGTTTATTTGATGGGGACAGTTTTGGTGTCTACCAGGTCTTCCAGGTGGCTGTTGGGAGTCTCATTTTCTCTGTAGCTTTTAATCATTTTTTGAATAACTTGTGCCTAATGACTGTTTTGACTGAAAGTTAAATGAATGATGGTCTCTGGCTTTTGCACAGTGCTGCAAATCAAAATACATAAACACCTACTGCAAATATATACATACATTTCACAGCTCCTCTTAATTTATGGATAGCAAGTTCAAGGTAGTAGCTGGCTGAATACTGTAATTCAATCATCCCAGTTTTGGGACAGTGCTTCATTTTTCTTTGAATATAGCTCAGATAATTGAATTGGAAGGTATTACCGATGGCTGCACTGAAAAAGCACAATGCCTTGTGTGCATAAAGTCAACTGTGATAAAACACAAAGTGCCTTTGATAAGGAGCATTGATTTAGTTGGTGATAAACTTCCCAAAAACTTGGGTTTTATCTGTGATACATCACACGGCCTCCAGCAGTGGAGTTAAAAAGTAATTATGACGTGTTCTAGGAATCCTGCAGCTGATACTGGGAAGCAGAAAAACAAGAGTGCAGCAAAACAGCCATGGAACAGGACGTCGCTGAAGCCTCTGAAAGGCTACCCAGGCCGGGATGGGGCCGAGTCGGGTCTAAGAGGTTTAAGATGGGTGAGCCGGTTTAGGTTTTTGGGTCATGACTGTTAAAACCATTTGTTTACCTTTTTATGAAGCGAGGCCCTGTCAAATGTGTCTTCAAATTGTTGCAAAACCACCTCATAGCTCTTCAAAAAGGGCTCTGAGATTGTTAACATATTAAATTTGGTCAGACCTGGAGGCTGCTGGTACTTTATTTGTACAATATTAACTCATTTTGAGGAAAAAAATGAACAAATACAATAAAGTTCCTGGTTACCAAAGCTGTTTAATGCAGGAAACATGTAAACATGCAAAGACCATTGAGCAGATTGACACTATAGTCTGAAATGAACCATTTTTGAATATTTTATTATCAATACTAATTTGTCTTACCTTAAATGCATGTTAATCATGGTATTTGTTCAAAGTAACCTGTGTTCCTGTCTCTATCTTTCCCTTTTCTGTCTATTTCAACCATAAAATCCTGTTTGTGCATCTTCTTTTTACTGTAAATGTGATTTTCTGTTGTTTAAACCTGAAAAAAAACAAAGTACGTGGCCTGGCTGGCTTAAAATCTGACTCTGTTGAACAACGTAGTGAATCTAAGTTGACAAAAGAGACAAAAGATTATGAGAACAAAACTCCTAACTCATTTTAACAGTGCTTTTATGTGTCATATCTTGTAGGTTCAAACTTTATGTAAAATGTCTTATTTGCATAACTGTGGCCCTTATGCTAAGGGAAAAGGGCTGGTTTCCTAGACCCAGATTAAGACCAAACCTAGATTAAATGGTATTTTTGGGGCATTTTTAACCAGTGATATTGTAGTTTAGCCCATAACTAGGCTTAATCAGCTTCTGAGACCCTACAATGCCGTATACTGTGTTATATTATATCTGGTTTGTGCTGCAAACATAAAAATAAACCTTTTCTTACCTTTCCAGCTTAATGTTTCTGGGAACGGACCCAAAATTTCACCCGTATAGACTCGTATCAGCACCTTTGGTCTTTCTGCAGTGTTAATTCTCCATTGCTGAAGATCCAGACATGAAAAAATGTATGTCACACGTACAGATCCGCTGAGTGAAGCAGCTGTATTAACTAAATCCCAGTGGGGTTTTTCCAGGTGTGCATTAGTTTCCAGACCAATTTCCAAAATACTCTAATTGGAGATCTGTCCCATTTCAAAATCCAGAATCCTTAATTGGAACTCTGTCCCGAATGAATTCCCTAAAACCACATTCATCAAACCCAGCAGGCAGGCAGGCGGGCAGGGCAGAGTAGGAAGCTCCCGTTCCCTGTTTCCAACAACAGCTCACTATTTTACTCTTTTATAGCCTTTAAACAACAGGCCATAATCTCTGCGCTTGTATATGCTGTGCTCGGTTCTTTGCTGATGAAGGATCTGCTGTTGATTCCACTCAGCGGTGTCCCACATTTATTTTTTACAGCGTTTCCCTTGTACTCAGGCAGCACACCACTTTCCAGGAATATTCCCAGAAAGACAGATCACGTGTGCCTGTGTGTGGAGGGGGGTGGGGTGTGTGATTGTGTGAGTGTGTGTGGGTGTGTGTGTGATCTGGCTCAGCTCCACCAATCCACGGCGTCAGTGATGACGCCACTACATGCTTACTTACATATACATGTGTATGTCTCTGTATACAGTACTGTGCAAAAGGCTATTTATTTATTTATCAGACAAACACTAATATTAGAAGAAATTTAAATACCATAACCATAATACAAAAAATTCCTCAAAGTAGCCCAGTATTACTTGAGTTATCATCCAATACCTGCATTACATAATCAATCCTTTATTAAAGTAAATCAGGTGTGGTTTTGAGGGAACTTAACAAATCCATGCCGGGTGCTGAGGAGAAATCTGGAACCAGACTTTATTTTTCTAACTGGATCCAAAAAGATATCAATATTTTTTTGAAAACAAGAAACTGGGTTTATTTCTACTGTATTTATGTTTGTTTGTATCTATTTCATTATTATGTGGTGTTTTAATAAGCAAAAACACAGTTATTGTCCGGAGAAACGCTTTTAAATTATTTGGATTAGCATACCTCCCTCTACACATACACATATATCTATCTATCTATCTATCTATCTATCTCTCTATACATATATGAATGTATTTATGTGTATATATGTGTGTATATATATACATATATATATATATATATATATATATATATATATATATATACACATATGTATGTATGTGAATTTATTTGTGTTTTATGTGTACACATATAAAGTTACACACACACACACACACATATATGTATATATATATATGTATATATATATATATATACATATATATATATATATATATATATATATATATATATATATATATATGTTCACATTATATGTTTCGCATACAATATGTTGTTTCCGGTAAGTAGACAGCAATTGTCTTACAAAAATGTGTGTTAACTTATTTTCACTAACAAAACATGTAATCTGACCTGGGTACCCAAACTTTTGCGCACGACTGTAGTCCTTCTAAAGATTACTTATAAATGTACATTATTTCCTGATTATATTATATATTATATCGTTTCATATTAAAATTATGAAAAAGACGTATTAGATATAAATTAATTTAATATAAATATATACAAATAATTTTCTTCGCAGCATAATTTGGTTTCAAAATCAGGCTCAATCAGACGTTCTTGGATCTCCTGACTCTATGTCCTCTGTCCAGCAGGCTTTACAGTGAAGGCCTCGAGTGGTTGGTTCCCCTAATTACTTGTAAATTAAGTCAGCCTCACGTCACGGGCTTAAACCTGGAATTTTCCCGGATTTGTTCTGGCAGGATGAGCGACACACGAAGCTTTCCAGGAACCTGCAGCTGAGCCTCGGCACGACCCCTTTCCAGTGCAGAGCAGCAGAGCAGGCGGGGCAGCAGTGAGGAGCGACCCCTACCGGACACAAGCAGCTCCGCAATCTACGTAGGACGTAGGAGTCCAACTACAGGCTATAACGCGATAAACTCATAGCAGAAATATAATATCACTGTATTTGATGACATTTTCACAATATGTATTATGATATTTCATTTTTCTGAAAAAAATGAAATATTTTTAAAAATACTTTCAAATACAGCATACAATGACTTTTGCTTAATGCTTCACACACTGTGCTGCGATAAATCCAAGAAAATGTGACTAACCATGCTCTCTTTTTTATGAAGCATGCAACTGGACAGTTTTTTAAGAACTTATAATATGCACGATATACTCAGAAAACTGCATTGAGATGTAATTCATCACAGTACAATATTGTCACATTGACCTGCCCTATTTCAAACCTATACTGAATAAACTACTGCTGCTACTGCTACACTCTTAAAAAAGATGGAGCTTCAAGGATGGATGTTCACACTGATGGTTAATGTGTTGTATATGGTCCTATATAGAACCTTTTTGAAAAGGGTTCTATATAGCACTATATACAACATTCTCCGTTATAATTTGTTTGTCGCCTACACACACACACACACACACACACACACATACATACATATATATATATATATATATATATATATATATATATATATATATATATATATATACATACACATATAAACGTATTAATTTTTTGTTTTGTTTTTTTAATAGTTAGTTTTCGTGTGGAGGAAATGGGCTTCAACCCCCTAGAATTTATTATATGTTTTTACCCGCGTGTGTTTTCTGGTCCAATCTCGCGAGATTTTACGGGATTTGGGGTCCCGCGCAGCACTGAACGTTTAGCTGCAGGGCTTTAAGCCCGAAATACAGCGCAGTGGGACCCGGAGAAATACATATTCGAAAATTATATGTAACCTTGCAAATTTATTTGGCATTTGTTTCGGCTTATGACGTATTTTTGTCTGTTTTCGCCGCTGGAGGGGCTGCACGGGATTTTGCTTTTGCGCACTGCTGTTGTGCTAGCTTAGCTAGCGCTAACTAACGTTAGCTAAAACCCCGAATTCTGTTTCTCTCTTTATTTGTTTGCATTTTTACATCAGTTAAAATGGGCTATCTAAAATTAATCGAGATCGAAAACTTCAAATCCTACAAAGGGAGACAGATAATCGGCCCTTTCCACAAGTTCACTGCGATCATCGGACCGAATGGATCAGGTAGGAAAGTGCTAAAGCTAGCTAGCTAACGGTGTATGACAACAAGTCTTTTTTCAAAACAGAGAGCTAACTACACTCTTGAAACGGGTTCTCTAGCAAAGGCAGTGTTTGTGTTTAGAACCATGAGTTATGTACAGAACTATTTCATGACCTGGTTGAAGTTAGCTTCCTATTCGCCAGCTCTTATTTTCCCGTTCCACCTTAAATGGTTAGCGCTTTCATTGTGGCGCCTTAAGCGTTATTATAATAACTGCGGTATCTCTTAAGGTGAACTGGAAATACGAATAAGAAGCCAACTTCAGTCTCGTGCAAGTGTCTACAGTCTTCTGTGTCACATCTTCCATGTGCTAAATCGTTTTAGTCTGAAAGTCTGGAGTGGTTATGAAGCCCCTGTCCCATTAGAGAGAGCTACTCCGGCTTAACATTATTATGTAGGAGGACATGGTCTGGTTTCTGTGCTAGAGGGGAAATCCACCGATTTTTCAAATTTTCTCTGTAATTCAGTGGTTAAGATATAAACAAAGTCATTCAGACTGATTTGATGTGAAAGAACTTGCCAACACAGATGTTCTTTACAGTGGTGGTGATAGGAACCAGGGGTCGCCATGACTACAACACACAGATAGCCTTTTTTTTTCTTATCCAAAACCACCAGTAAACTTACACTTGTCTTCTGGATGTTTATATGTAATGTGGATGATGGTAAAATAGTGGAAAATCTGAAAGAATATGTTTTCTTTGGGGATCATTTTGCCTTACATTCTGCATGTACAGCTAAGTTTGTTTACCTGTCAACAATTGAATTGTGCAAAAAACTTGAAAATAAATGGTGGAAGTCCCCTTGTTAGAGAGTTTAAAACTTGAAAGCTCTTTCTGATGTGGGTGCACGGTTATTTAAAGGTGTAATAGAATTTTTCATTGGTGGGTTAACATTAGGAGGGGCAAAAATAATAAGAATAAGCCAGCACATGCAGACTTGTTTTTAGCTGTTTAGGGAAAAGAACAGGAAAAAATTTATTTATCTCATAGAACTCGCTTCTCATCAAAGTTAGTACTTGGTACTGGCAGGAACGTCTACTGTATGAAATTGTCAACTGTAAATAAACTAAAAATATTTTTTTTGTGAATTGCATGTTAATAATAAAGTGGTAATGTGCTAACTGTGCTGCACATTTCCTTAATAATACATATTCACTGTTCTTTTTAGGCAAGTCTAACCTTATGGATGCCATCAGCTTCGTCCTGGCAGAGAAGACCAGCAACCTGCGTGTGAAAACACTGAAAGACCTGATTCATGGCGCTCCTGTTGGTAAGCCAGCAGCTAATCGTGCGTACGTCAGCATGGTGTACCAGGAGGACAACGGCGAGGAACGCAACTTCACCAGAGTCATTATAGGTATGATAATACTCATTAAATCAGGGGTGGGCAATATGGCAAAAATATAGTGTCATGGTATTTCAAGAAATTTTCATGATGCACAATATGTCATGATACTTAATTTTTCTGAGAAGTGATAAGTTGTAACAGACCAAAACGAACCAGTGGTGATGGGTAAAAATAGTGGATGCAAATTATTTTATTCAATGTTTAATGCTCTGCAGTAAATCAAACCAAACAGGCAAAGATGCATGTAATTTATCACAGTAGCGATGAAAATCACATTTGCCCAGCCCTAAGGTGAAGATGTTTTCTCGATATGCAATGTTTCATGCCGAGGCTTTACTTTAGCCTGGATAGTGCTCAGAGGAAGTCGTTTATATGCTTAAAAATGGTGCGATATGACAGTCTTCAAGAGGGAGATTAAAATAATACAGGAGTGAATTCGATAACTCATACACATGACTCAGGAATCAAAAACATTTGTGATGGGAAAAAGTTACTTTTAAGGTACAAAAACCTTTGTGAAAATTTATGATATATAACGATGACATGCATTGCCCCCTGCTGCTGTAGATTTCATTACAAATATTGTTTAAAATATTCTTTTTTTGTCTGTTTCCTTTCTTGCATGTGGAGACTTTTACTGTACTTCTCTTTTTCTCCCTCCTGCCCTCTGACAGGTTCATCATCAGAGTATCGCATTAATAATAAAGTGGTGGGCCTGCCTGACTACAGCGAGGCACTTGAGAAACTGGGAATTCTCATCAAGGCCAGAAACTTCCTGGTCTTTCAGGTTAGTTATGGTGTTCCATATTTTAGCAACATATTTGTGGAGTTTAAATGCTAAATGAACTAGTACAGTTTTATAATTCAGATCTTTGTCTTGTCCTGTTTACTGAAAAAAATTAAGTAAGCAAGGATTCCCGTTAAGGTCTCTCTCTGTCTCGTAAAACTTTTCCACCTAACCGGTAGGGTTTATCCACACAATAAGATATTATCACGATACTTAATTCATGATACAATATTATTGCGATTTTAAACATTTTGCAGTCCTGCGCCACCTTGTATTGAGCTTAGTTACCTTTTTCCAAGTGCATATACAACCCCCAGGTTTTATGTGCAACTCCCCATTCTTGTGCTACATTTTACAGGAGGAATGCAGTGTTTACCCTTTTGTGATTTTCATGTACTGCTCTAGTTTGGAGAACATGAGACAGCAGTCGACAGTCCTTTGTGAGATAATGCGCTGTTATATTCACATAGGAATCCACTGTCTTTGATATCCACGCATTGCAAGGTAGTGCAGTCCTATCCCTGTAAGCTTCATTTCTCTTTAGAGCTTTGGTGAAAAAAATGTCACAGCGGAGTCACATACTTGGGTTCCAGTGTCTTGTTTTCCACAGCATTGTGTGGATGCAGGTCTTTGCACATGCAGTTGATGATGTTTTCCTTAGCTCACTCAGAATTGTAAGGTAGCTTTGTCAAGCTAAGTGTGTCCAGTGTTGTTTGTTTTTTTTTAATGGAGCTGGTTTAACATTGCCAACATCGATTAACACTATTTCTGGGTGGTGGAGTGTGAGGTGAGCCCTCATGTTTGTAGTATTCCCAGGGATTCTTTTATTTTTTTTAGATAACACTCCTTGCAAATCACATTTGTCATATCCATTTCCTTTGTTCCTTCCTTGTTAAAAAATCTGTATTTGTTTTGACCAAGGTCCTCTGCTGACCTCACCACAAAAAAAACTCAGCACCTAGTGGACCGAAAAGCAATTGATTTTATTATTCTTGTACCAAAAGTTTCAAAGCGTATTTGCAATTTACATTGTAAAATATCAATACTTGATGTTCGTGTATTGATACAATATTGCCAGACAAAGTATAGAGATAACATGCTGTATCGATTTTCCTCCCAACCCCACTAACTGGCAGATGTGGGGACTAAACGAATTGTGTACAATATTACATCTTGTTATTCCATTTTGCTTGTCTCACAGGGAGCGGTGGAGTCCATTGCCATGAAAAACCCAAAGGAGAGAACAGCTCTTTTTGAGGAGATCTCTCGCTCTGGTGAGCTGGCTCAGGAGTATGACCGCTGTAAGAAGGAGATGGTGAAGGCTGAGGAGGACACTCAGTTCAACTACCATCGTAAGAAGAACATAGCTGCTGAGCGAAAGGAGGCCAAGCAGGAGAAAGAAGAGGTGTGCAGTTCTTTTGTACATTTTACTTAGAAGGCTCGCTTTTTTTTTCTTTTTCTATCTATCAAAATTATCTCTAGAAGGAGAAGGACTGCTTTCTATAAAGAAAATACATCCGTGGATTGATATCCCAACTCGTGTCCAATCTTAGCTCAGAATTGTTTTTACTTAATTGGGTATTCAAATGAGGCATGTGTGATTTGAAACCCAAGCAGCAGAAACTGCTTTACGTGTTATGCCTGTGTATATTCATAAGAATATGAAATACGAAAAGCGCAATATAGTTAAGTTGGCTGTCAGTATACTTTGGTGAGAAACACAAAATTTAGTTAATTTTATTGAAACATTTGTATTTAAAATGCATCAATATCAGATTTTTGGGCTGATATTTTTTAAGACATATCTGCTGATGCAAGTACGCAAATACATGCATTAAGAAAATGTGGATGTTCGTACTAAGTCTATCAGGAATAGCATTACGGAGAAAATGTAGCATTTATTTGTAGTGTGTTACAAGTGCAGTAAAATGGGTACAATGCAGACATCTTGGCATAGTAGCCTGCCAACATTCTGCCCTTCCAGTACTGTAAGTGCATTATCAAATATCGGTTTGACTTCATCCTCAAATCTAATCATGTCTGATGGAGATACTTCTAATTATTTGGTGACACGATATGATTCAAATATCACTGTACATCTGTAGTTCTTATACAAAGTGCTTTTAAGACCGATCTTGCCACAAAAAAAAAGCTTTACAGAGATGCCTCATTCTTATTCGTTGTCTCTCTCTCTGCTTCAGGCTGAGCGCTATCAGAGGCTGAAGGACGAAGTGGTACGGGCTAATGTTCAACTGCAGCTCTTCAAGCTCTACCATAATGAGTCTGAGATTGAGAAGCTGAACCGGGAGCTGGCCCAGCGCAACAAAGAGATTGAAAAAGACCGCAAACGCATGGACCGTGTGGAAGAGGAACTGAAGGACAAGAAGAAAGAGCTGGGCAGGATGATGAGAGAGCAACAGGCAGTGGAGAAGGAGATCAAGTGAGTGATTTAACAGATTTAGCTGTGTCTGCTGTGTCTGTGTCTGGTTGCTTCTGCGCCGTTGTTTTTTACCTTCTATTATAAATGTTGTTTGAGTCAGACGTTTTCTGTTCAGTTATGAAGTGCTAACAGGAGATATGTCAAAGTCGTACCTGGTTATCAGCCACATGCTACTGAGAAGGCAAATAGAGATTAAGTTAAAAATCCATTAGTTTTCCTTTAGGTAGCAAATTCATAGGTTACTCTTTTTTCAACTAAAAGGGAGAAGGACGCAGAACTGAACCAGAAAAGGCCACAGTACATCAAAGCAAAAGAGAACACTGCTCACAAGATTAAGAAGCTCGAGGCAGCACGCAAGTCCCTGCAGAATGCCCAGAAGTGCTACAAGAAACGCAAGGCAGACATGGATGAGCTGGACCGAGAGCAAAAAGCTGTGGAGATGGCCAGGCAGGAGTTTGAGGAACGAATGGAAGAGGAGGCACAAAGTCAGGGCCAGGACCTCCAGCTAGAGGAAAATCAGGTGAACAAAAAGATACAGATGTTTTTTCAGATGTTTTAAGAAAAGAAGAATCTTTTTGATTCAAATTTTTTTTTTTTTTTTAAATATTATACACATCAGTTGTGTTGTGTTTTTTCACTTTATCTTCTGTGTAATTTTATTTTTGTCTTGTCTCCTTTTTTTCCCTTTTTTTTTCATTTACTTTTTCATTCTAAAGCGTTTTTGCTGCTGCATATGTGAAACTATAAATGGTTATTGGATTACATTATTGTTATTATTAACAGAAAAGGTCAATACTGGATCCTGACTATCTTACAATATATTGTGCACCCAGTTTCTTTCATGAGAAATAAAGCAAAAAAACATAATACGCCTTTAATTACTTATCCTTCTTTTTATCTGCCTTGTTCTTTGTACAGGTCAAAGCATATCATCGCCTGAAGGAAGAAGCTAGCAAACGAGCTGCCACCCTCGCTCAGGAATTGGAGAAGTTTAATCGTGACCAGAAAGCTGACCAGGACCGCCTGGACCTGGAGGAGAGGAAGAAAGTGGAAACGGAGGTATAGAGGAGGAAGTATAATCAAATCTAGTAAAGAAGGTTGCAGCATGTCTCAGAAAGAAGCTGATGAGTGAATGTTGTTTTGTCCGTAGGCTAAGATCAAGCAGAAGATTAGAGAGATTGAGGAGAACCAGAAACGCATCGAAAAGCTTGAGGATTACATCGCCACGAGCAGGTACAGGCAGCACACTAAACTGAAACCAGCATTGTGTCTAAACATCTGCGTATATACCTATAATCAATCCAAAACTCCACATCATTCAGAAAGCTGCTTTAGTATCATTATCTTTGTTTTCTGTCATGCAGGCAGTCTCTGGATGAACAGAAGAGAATGGAAGAGGAGCTCACAGAGGAGGTGGAGCAGGCCAAAAGGAGGATTGATGAAATTAACATGGAGCTCAACCAGGTACTACAGGGCTTGTTTTCAGTTGGGCCCCAGTTTATTCTAATTTAGTAGTCAGCTCCAGCTATCTATGCAAGGTTCTTTGTATGTTTATTTTTAAAAATATTTTATATGCACATTTTCTATTAATACCTATTTATTCTTCTGATGTGGCTCTTTCCTTCATTATAGTACACAAAACCACACTTCATTATTTTTAATTGTTACAATGATGAAAATAATTTATGTGAAGTATGGAAAAGAGGAAACGTGAATTCATAACCTTCATATTTTTTCAGCTCTCTCCTACCTAAAGCACTATTTGTATGTTTAATACAGGTTGTCTGCCTTTCAAATGAGAGGGAAAGCATCACCACTTGATTCCTATTTCTTTGCCAGGTTATGGAGCAGCTTGGTGATGCTCGTATAGACAGACAGGAGAACAGCAGACAGCAGCGCAAAGCCGAGATCATGGAGAGCATTAAGAGGCTGTACCCTGGCTCAGTGGTAAGGCAGTCGATATGCAAATACGGTTTATTTTTTCCACAGTTATGGCTGCAACTTTGATTTATATTTCTACAATAGATTAATGTATTGAGTGCTATTCAATTAATCAAGTAAAAAAACTACACCCCCCACTATTCTTATACTGTATTACTATTGCTCAGAAAGACAGTTCCTGTAGTTTATTGTAATAGGACTGAACAGTTGTTTTTGTCGCAATATCACAGTTTAAAATGTTAAATATATCTTATTTAACATTGTTTTAAGTACTGAAATTTACCTTATAATACAGAGTCTGGCGCACTACTTTGAGCATTCAAGCCTCAAGTCTGAAAAAATGGAAATGCTGGTCTTGTTGGAGGGGGAAGAGCTTAATTGGTAGTGAAAATTGCATTTAAATTGCAGTCAAAATATTGGTCAGAAAAATTGCTGTAAGATATTTTTCCAAATTGTTCAGCCCTGCATTGCGAGTGGATCATATTAACAATATCGATTGCTTTTGTTTGTCTGCGACACCACGTATATTCAGATTTTTCCATTTAGGAAACATTTCTGTTTTCTCCCCAGTATGGCAGGCTCATAGATCTGTGTCAGCCCACTCAGAAGAAATACCAGATTGCTGTGACCAAAGTGCTGGGCAAAAACATGGATGCCATCATCGTGGACTCTGAGAAGACCGGACGTGACTGCATCCAGTATATAAAAGAACAGCGAGGAGAACCTGAAACCTTTTTGCCCCTCGATTACCTTGAGGTACCATCTGCAGTTTATTTTAGAATGTTCTTGTTACTTAACTACATTCAGAAAATTTATTTTAAGCATTTAGACCTGCTCTCAATAGTTTGACCAAAAAATTCCACAACTTCTCCCCCATCTCCAAATGAAGTTTTTGGTGTCCAGAGTTTGCTATTTATTTAGTTAGTTATTTAGTTAATAATTAAGCTAATAAGTAATAGAAGCGTATACCCTAACAGTTAGCAATTTTCATATTTAGCATATTTTCGCCAATAGACTTGCTTATGTAGTATCTCGCATACATGTATGGCATACTGTTATCTATAAAAATGGGACAAAACAATGGACAGCATTTTATGTTCCTAATTCAAATTGTCACTACAGTTGTCTTTAGATCACTAATATACTTTTGTCAATTTTTATTTGTATCAGTGAGTCACACAGTGTCAGAAAACACATAATCAAGTCTGTTAGAGATACTGATCAACTCCACACAGTTTAAGGTAATTTGTGATAGTTTAGACATGCAGTGATGCTGTGTATGGTGCTAATTAGTGGGGTGTAAGCTTTTATTACTTGTTGGCTACTTTAACCTCATAGCAGCAGTGGAAAAGTAAGCTAAATAGAGGATCTATTACAGTTAGATTGTCATGAATGAATTTGTGCCCTTGCTGCACCGTCCTCTCCACTGACAGGTCAAGCCGACAGATGAGAAGCTGCGTGAGCTTCGTGGTGCCAAACTGGTGATCGATGTCATTCGCTACGAACCGCCGCAGATAAAAAAAGCACTGCAGTATGCCTGTGGGAACGCCCTCGTTTGTGAGAATGTGGAGGATGCTCGCAGGATTGCCTTTGGGGGGCCCTACAGACACAAGGTACTGTATGAGACTTAATAATCCCTGTTCATTTGGGGTTTATTTTATTAGGAGAGGCCCAGTAGTATTTTCAGTCATTTTACTTGCCGATGTGAGTGATTGTGTTGTGTTTTTTCTCCTAAAAGCTTTTTTAATGTCAATGTAGCACTAGTATTTTTTTTTTTGATGTATTGTGGTGGTGATTACTTGAGCAGAATTGTAGTATGAGTTTCAAATGTAGAATAACTTTATTGTCTATTTCTGGAAATTTATTTTGGTCAAAACAGTACAGGCCAGTGTATAACTATGTAATGCTATTGATTCACCATTGTGTTAGTAATATATTGCAAGGTAAATCAGAATCATACTAGTGTTATGTTCATATTAAAGTAATTATTCACAAATATCCGTTGCTCTGTCAGTTTATTGGACTAAAGTTAACAGTACCGTTGTAGTGTAAGATAGGTGCAAGCCAAATAGCAGTACTTTGTGATCAATATATTATTAACAAGTTAACACACAGAACGTAAGAACTATGTTCAGAAAGCCCATACGGCTCTTCACAATAGATACAGTATAGAGTCAGTAATTACTGCTAGATACCAGAGTAGCAACATCAATGAGGACAGTAGTGATGGTTCGTGGTATGCTCATGTAAGAGAAAAAGACATATGTATTAAAGCAGAAGACAAATAAATAAATAAATAGATAGATAAATAAATTAACACAGTATACTGGAGTTTCTATCCTCATATCAGTTAGCGAAGGTTGCTATGTTCTAATTATTGTTAACAGTTCTTTCTCAGTATTTGACCAGGATACAGTTGTTCTTATTTTGGCCCTATTTGTTCATTTAGCCGTTGTACATTCCAAAACAGTAACGTACCGAAAATAAGCAAGACAAAGTAGGTATGCAGGGACGGAGGGTTTATACCATATTGTCAATATTGTCTTTTTTGGCTGCTGTGAGGCTGGCTGAAAAAATCTTTTTTTTAATAAAGGCAGTTCTGCAGAGTCATCAAGTAGAAATTCCAGGGATCTTTGTGTACAGATTTTCCCAAGTTATTAGAGAAAGCATCTTGACCGTATGACCAGAAGACATCCATGATGGGACTTGTCCAAAACATATGCATATACGTACCATCTACTGTTGAGTTACATAAATGGCAATAGTTGTAATTTGTGGCAATAACTTGAAATTTATACCGCAAATTAGGTGTGGCATATGCCTTTTGTGTGAGCCAAATAGCAGTATCTGTTTTATTCACTCTCACCAGACGGTGGCTCTAGATGGAACTCTGTTCCAGAAGTCTGGTGTGATCTCAGGAGGTGCCAGTGATCTGAAAGCTAAAGCTCGCCGTTGGGACGAGAAAGCTGTGGATAAGCTGAAGGACAGGAAGGAGAAGCTCACAGATGAACTCAAGGTGAACCTCCCAAGCTTACTACTATTTTATTTGTCTGGTAAGACTACCTGAGTGTGAGGACATACTCAATGAATGTTTTTTTTTTTTTCCCCATTGTAGGAGCAAATGAAAGCGAAAAGAAAGGAGGCTGAGTTGCGTCAGGTGCAGTCACAGGCTCATGGCCTGCAGATGAGGCTGAAGTACTCTCAGAGTGACCTTGAGCAGACAAAGACTCGCCATCTGTCTTTGAACATGCAGGTAAAGAGCAGTGTGCTGTCATGTAGTATGTCTGCATTTCACAGTGATCTGTTAGGTTCACCCAAATGTTCTAAAAATGAACAAAACAGGAATTAACAAAACTTTACTTTTTGTGTTTTGTTTGCTGCTTTCTTAAAAGTTTTGATGTGAGATGTTATCACAAGTTAAATTTAGCATGATTCTGGTGGAAAAGGCTGTGGGGAAAAATGGTCATTCATCAGTCATTTTAAGCTGCGCAGTGTTTATTGGTACACTGCAAAAAAGGTATCTTGGCAAGTAAAATGATCTTAAATCTGGTCAGTGAATCTAGTATTTCTCGTGTTGAGATTGTTGTAAGCTTATTTTAAGATTAACCTATTTCCAAACATTTATTACTTGTTTTAAGTGATTTTATTAAGTAAATTTTATAAAGTAAATTTATCTCCCTATATTGGCATATAATTTTGCATGTTTTAAGAAACGTGCTTTAAACCAGCAAAATTATCTGCCAATATAGTGAGGATTTTTCTTGATAAACTGACCTAAAACAGATACAAAAATGTCTAGAAATAAGCTAGACAGTCTTACAATAAGAGCACAACCATCTAAAAATAAGAAATATTAGATAGACTAAAATTAGGGTAGTTTCACTTCACACAATATCTGCTGATCCCCTATCTTATACTTCTTGCTGTTTGAATTTTAGGAAAAGTCCAAACTGGAGAGTGAGCTGGCCAACTTTGGGCCTCGTATCAATGATATCAAGAGGATCATCCAGTCACGGGAGAGAGACATGAAGGAGCTTAAAGACCGCATGAACTTGGTAAGACACCATATATATCACATTGCAAAATCTGCATCATTAATACTGCTCAAGAATTGATATCGTAATCACAATATGTAGCAACATAATTAAAGAACTAGGTGTATAATAGTATCCTCTAATGAGATTATGCAGTTTTACAACCAGACTGATATGGACATAAAGGAGTATATGTAGTATGTGGAATAGAGGCCTGTGTGTTTATCCACCGTGATCATGTTGCTTTCCAGGTGGAGGACGAGGTGTTTGTTGAGTTCTGTAAGGAGATCGGAGTCCGAAACATTCGTGAATTCGAGGAGGAGAAAGTCAAGAGACAGAACGAGATCGCCAAGAAACGGTAGGTTTATCTTGATTTTGTAGAGAATTATGTGCTAATTTGACCTGACTAACATGACATTGAAAATAGTAAACAGATAAATAATTGAAGAGGGGAGGAAAAGCTTTAATTACATTTACATTGCCTTTTTCCTCTAGCCTGGAGTTTGAAACCCAGAAGACTCGTCTCGCTATCCAGCTTGACTACGAGAAGAACCAGCTGAAGGAGGATCAGGAGAAGGTCGTCATGTGGGAGCAGACCGTCAAGAAGGACGAGAATGAAATTGAAAGACTAAAAAAGGTGAAGTGTGTAGCTTAAGACCTATGTACATAATACAGTCAATACATTTATTAAATAAGAAGTGGCAACAACAAAATTGTCTTAACCAGTTCTAAGTAAGGGAAAAATAAACTTAATACTACAGAGTTTATGAACTGCCAGTGGATTAGTTTAAACAAGCAGCCAAACACTCATATGCAGTGTAGAGATGCGCTACGTTCAGCATTAAATTCCCAAGCAAGAAAAAATGGATATGGTGGTGTTCTTGGCCAAAACAGTAGGCCTGGGACCATATTACATATTTTTGTCCTAAGATCTGACAGGTCAAGATACATTTTTTCACAAATTTGTATTACAGAAGTAAATGTTAATTTAGGAATTTTATCTTATCTTACAGCATCTTATCTCTAGTTAGGAAATCTTAACCTACTCAGTTAAAATCGACAATCAACTGTCTTTTACCTAGCAACCGACCGTATGCGCACACCTGAAATATAAACGTGTAATCAAAATAATCAAGTTAGTTATATAGGCAGCTATCGTTACTGATTAAAAAAAAAAAAAAGGTGAACAAAACTAAAATGCGAAAAACCTGATTATGAATATTGTGAGAGCGCCCCCTGCCATTCATCAGAGCATCGCTGCTCTGTGGATTCAGTTTCCGTTTCCCAAACACTTTAGCCAAGTGTGCTAACGTTATTCCTCGTAATCCTCTCCTCATTATTCACCACCATCACTGATATATTTTATCTGGCAAGTTTTCGTCAACATTCACACACAAAGGTAATAAGAGGGAACGTGTCTGCAGTGTCTGAGATTATGCCCAAAAAAAATGTCACTGCATAAAACAGTAGAGGTAGAAGGTTAAACAGAAGTTAAGTCACCTTTTGAAGTTGTCTTAAAGTTAGGACAGGTTAAGGACATTTTGTGTAGTTAGGATGTTTGTTTAATACTGTTTTCTTATCTGGAGTTAATGAATAAGATTATGAAATTAAGAACTGTTATTCTATAATAGCTACTGTCCTAAATACAGTCCTAACTGAATTTGTCATGGTGAGTAAACCAATAAGATTTCAGACATAAGACGTTTCTGTAATAAGGACCCTGGACCTTAATTCCTAGAAAACAGTTGCAAATTAAATCACAGTCTCAGGTTTGTTTAGAACACTTGCAAGTTTAAGTTCATAATCCAAATGGGAAATTCAGTTAGTCAGCAGCACCTAAAGAATACACCAGTAAAAAAAAAAAACGCCTACTATTCACTGATCGTTCTTAAGTGATTCCAGTGTAAAACCTTAATTGAATGTATCCATCTGACTGTGAACAAATGACTTTAAACAGGAAGAGCAGAGGCACATGAAGATCATCGATGAGACCATGGCTCAGCTGCAGGACCTGAAAAACCAGCACCTGACCAAGAAGTCAGAGGTCAACGACAAAAACCATGAAATGGAAGAGATCCGCAAGAAGCTTGGTTCTGCCAACAAGTGAGCTTCCATTTACGCTGCTTTTATTTGTAATGGAGGAAATTACAGTCAAGCAGGAATATTAAAGTACACATTTAGTGAGCCAGATTTCAAAACTGAGACAAGCTCATGGGCTAAATGTTTTAGGCAACACATTTTAAAACATATTTGCTTTGAGTCTATAAAAGACCTTTTTCCTTTTGGCCAGAATCCAGGCCAAAGGCGGTCACTCTCATCTGTCACTTGTAGCATGATTTATGTTGCTGTAAAGCTTGATACATACATTCTATTCAAAAGTTTGGAATTGCTGTTTTCAAACATATTTTGTTGCAGATACACATATAAAATAGTTATAATATGATGCTAATACTCTAAAACCTCAAAGTTGTTGAATAATTTGATGAAGCTTTCAAAAACTTAAAGTTTAGGTGTGTCCAGAATATTGCTGCTGATAAGTTAAGAGCGCAATAATACGTGTCAAACGATAGATTCAAAAGACTGGAGCAAATGAAGTGCTTTGTTTAATACAGATGATATTAAATTAAGTATAACAAACGTTTATCAAGTAATCCCACAATAAAGGCACATTCAGGCTTCTTTGAAAATATTGCTTACATTTTACTTCAAAATCAAGAGCAGGGAAGAAAAGCACTGCATATAAAGCTTCTGTTTGTTGTAGTTAGTGCATTATTATGAATGTTCTTTTGTAATGTTGAATGCTCTAATAAACTTAAACTAGTAATATTAGCATATTAACATAAGGAAGATTGTCAGCCAGTCCTTATTTCTGCTGTATCAAATCGAGACACCTCTGCATCGTATCGAACCGTTAGTGTATTATTTAGCCTGTAATATCTTGTTTTTCATCAAAAAAAGATTTCATTTAAAATGTTGCTTAAACTCATCTGAAATACCGTCTGACTCATTTCTAATTTAAATAAATAGGTATTTAAGTTATTGCTAACTATTATTAAATGTGTTAAGCAAATCCAAAATTGTCAGATGTCAGAACTGTCTACTACCTCAGAACTCCTGCATTATGTTATTTTGTTCAATCCATTTACTTAACTATAACCTTTTCTTGTAGAAATTGATTTTGACTGCGTTCGGAACCACTGAAGACAGCTCTTGGACCAGATTTGGTCCGTGCACCCTCAGCTGAATAGGCTTGCCATAGAGAAATAATCAATAGCATGTGTGTTTGTGTTTTAGAGAGTTGACGCAGCTTCAGAAGGAGGTGACAGCCATTGAGACCAAGTTGGAACAGAAGCGCAGTGACAGACACAATCTTCTGCAGGCTTGCAAGATGCAGGATATCAAACTGCCCCTCAGATCAGGCACCATGGATGACATCAGCCAAGAGGAGGTACAGTTAAATTCTCCAAGTTCTTTTCTAGCAAATCCCTGCTTTGTATTTGGATAAATGAATGTATATGTAATGTGTAATTTACATAACTCCTGCAGGGAAGTTCTCAGGAGGAAAGTCTAAGCAGCAGCCAGAAGACGTCCAGCAGTGTTCTGGCCAAAGAGGCTCTTATTGAGATTGATTACAGCAGTCTGTCGGATGACTTGAAGGTAATTATTTACCAGCACAGATACAGGGGCATGGGTTCTGATTTTCATTGAAGCACAGGGAAGAAAACTGCTAAGTCCTGCACTTACATATTACAAACGATATTTTCATACTATAGTTTGTAGTTAAATTAATCATACATGGTGGCATGTGTTTGTTAAGGTATGATGAAATGAAAAGAGAATTCCATCCATTTTTTAAAATTTCGGAATAAGGAAAATGTTCAGATGTAAACAAAGACATTTAATGTGGTCTGATGTGAAAGGGTTCATCATGGAGAAACTTACTGACTCCTTCCTTTACAGTGGAGTGTACTGGGCAGAACATGTGCGGGGTCAGGGTCGTCATTGCTCTGCTGTGTGTAGTTCAAAGGGGCTGCAGTGGGGCTCCCGAGGGGCACAGCCATCTATCAGCCGTCCATGGCCAGGAGACTTAGGAGAGAGTCTCTTTGACAAGTCTTGGTGCTTTTGGTGTCTATTATCGTTTGAATCCTGGTGATGCTAGGACCAAAAACTGCTCAAAAAAGGATCTCATGTAATGCTGATTATTGACAGCATTTCACTAATATCAATAAAACTGTAGGTTCTTTGTCAGTATTATTAGCCAGCCGATATATCGGCGCTGTTGAAGCTTTACAGGAAAGAGCAACCAAGGCCTCCTTCTCAATACTGAATTTAACATAATGAATCAAGGTTTTGACCGTCTGTTTGTTTTAAAAGCACTCAAAAAGATCAGTTCATGTATTGTTTTTCCGATTTACTTCCTGCATGGCAGCCAAGCGTGGCAAGAGATGCGTTTCTTTTCCAGTAACGGCATGTGTTTTTAATTTAGCAGTTTTTCTAGGTAGCATCATAACTCAGGATTTTCTTTTTTGTGTCTTATATATTGCAGCTGGAGCCTGAACATCCTTTATAAATCACAGAATTTAAAGTCAAATAAGCTGTTATAGTGGACTAACCTAAGAAAACCTTTTTCAGTTTGATCTCCTTAAGAAGGGAATTGTCTGATTTATCACCACATGCTCAGTGCACTAATATATCCTGTTTTTATGACATCTTTCATAACTCAGGACGCCCTGTCTGAAGAGGAGATAAAGGGAGAGATGAACACGCTGCAGCAGAGGCTGAACGAGCAGCAGAGCATTCTCCAAAGAATCAGCGCTCCAAACATGAAGGCCATGGAGAAGCTGGAGAGCGTCCGGGATAAGTTCCAGGAGACCAGCGACGGTGAGAGCAGAGCCAGGGGAACTGAGAGAGACAATAGGAGTAATGAATAAGACCGAAATAATGTTTCAGTCTAATAATGTGCTTATCAGTTCTTATCTCAAATTTCTGGAGTGGGTCTTCAAATAGTAAGTACTGTTTGGACAGGAATATTTTTCATCGGGAGGTGGGGTTATTTAATAATTACCAGTGTTTCTCAGTACATTAGTCTTGTCTGAATCATGTCAGTCATTTTTTATATAATTCCGTGCAAATTACTATGTCAGTATACTATGTAGTACTTCAGTACGTTTTTCCCTTGAGGTCTACGTATAACATACTGTTCACTCTGCAGTCTATACTGTCCATACATGAAAACTAAGCTGCAAAAACAGACCATTTTTAATTCACTGTTTCTGAGATGTCACAAAAACAACACATTTACATATATCCACCTGTTCAGCCTATAGCAGTTTAGCCCCACCCACTCACACTAAAGTTATAAGGAATGTTTCAGTCTGGCTGCCTTTTGAACAAGGCACAATACAGGACAATGCAGAACAGAGCTCATTTACATATCACAGCCGAACAGTAAACCTGTTTTATTTTCTGGCCTATGGATCCAGTGAAATCAATGGTTTGACGTGATCACATGATACATTACTACTGTTTTGATTGGTTGCATCATTAAACTTGTTCTGCAGTGCTGAGACACTTGCAACTGTTTTGATGGAGTTTCAAACGGGTTGCTGGACACTTTTTGTGCAACTCAAGCGCAATTTAGTTGCATGTAGGTTCCAAGCAGCTAAAGTTGCATGGAAATTTCACCACGTAAAGCCAGCCTAAGATGTAAAGAGAAGTTGAAAAATTAATTCTGGCTGTTTTTGTATATAAACCCACACAAGAATCATAAGTGGGACCTCAGGGCAAATCATTAAATTCAAGAAAAAGGTCCATTATAAACAGGGGTTCTGATGGGTCCTGAAATCTGATTGGCTGAGCTGCATTTGAAGCCATTGTGAAATACATGATAGACGCACACCTATGACTGCCTCACATCTGAACTCTGTATTACTGCACCACGACATGAAAAATCATTGTGCTGCTAATGGGATAATCTGACTAATGCTCCTCACATGGAACACCAAGTGTACTGATGAAGTAAGAACCTGTTTCTGTTTAAATGGAGGGGCTGAAAACTTTTTTTCTTATCTAGAACCAGGCTGGTTAGCTGACTAACAGGCTAAAAGAACTCAATCATTAATATCACAGGCTTGAATTAAAGTACTTACAATATGATTCACTGTAAAACGGCAAAAGTCTAAAGAATGTCACTTGAATAGCTTACGTGCTTCAAATGTGAAGTAGCATCAAACCCAGGTTGAATCCCAGATGGCTCCGTACTCCCTAAATAGCGTGCTAGCTTATGGAAGTTTAAAAATTCTAGCCTCTACAACCACGTAGTGCACTGTTTGTTGAGTATGGATGTGGCTGAATCCCAAATGACTATTTTTTGGCTATATTATGCACTGTTGAGCAGCAGGATCCAGTATGTAAACCTCTATGTAGTGCTCTATGTAAGGAGCAGGGAGCCATTTAAGATTCAGCCACAGTGTGGGAAGAGGGTTGCTGTTGGATTGGTGCCAAATAAGACTTGCGGTAGTAATTTGGTGATTAAAAAGTACTTATAAAGCGAAGCTAATGCATTACACAGTGCTTTATCATATGTTCATTGTTGTACAACAAAAAGTTAAAAAGTTCATGAAATGACTGCAACATACAGTGATGGGCAGCTGAAGGTTCTTCTGCTCAATTCAGCGATCCATGGTTACTTGCCAATGATACCTTACTCTAAAGGAACTATGTTTATTGGCGGAATACTTTATGTCGGTTATCATTAATAATGACTTAATTATTTTCTGAAAAATTGTGTATTTTATAATATTTTATGTTGGCCACTTTGCGTCATGCCTAAAAACACCCTTCACTGTGATAAAATCGCGGTAATGCATGGCCTCTCATGGCTTATTGCTTTAATATAAGCCCTTTAAACATCAGAAACCAACAATTTTTGCCATTGTCCTTAAAGTGTTAATGAGTTGAGCTCGATATGCAAATCCTCAGAATAGGACTAAGAACTTCAGAGGTAAAAGATTAAATGTTTGTCACTTTAAATTTTCAGAATTTGAAGCTGCCAGGAAGAGAGCAAAGAAAGCCAAGCAGGCGTTTGAGCAGATAAAGAAGGAGAGGTTTGATCGTTTCAACGCATGCTTTGAGTCTGTCGCCACCAACATTGATGAAATCTACAAAGCCCTGTCACGCAACAGCAGCGCTCAGGTGAGTACTCATAGGTCCTGATATTCTGGATCTACTCTCTGAACAATAATCTATTTGTTTACAGTGTCTTTTTTCATACATCTACTATTTTTATTCACAGACAGGAGTTGTATGAAGAACTCTTCTAGTTGAATGGTGTAAAAATCTGGTTATTTAATTGCAGGCTTTTCTTGGACCGGAGAACCCAGAGGAGCCTTACTTGGATGGGATTAATTACAACTGTGTGGCTCCAGGTAAACGTTTCAGGCCTATGGATAACCTGTCCGGAGGAGAGAAGACTGTGGCTGCCTTGGCCCTTCTGTTCGCCATCCACAGGTTAGTCCTCCTTTAAAAACAACCAAAGTTAGAAGTTTTCTTCATTTTTATACAGTGTTCCCATAAAGCTTAATCTTACTCATAAAATGTCTCCTTTCTGACAGCTATAAACCTGCTCCTTTCTTCGTCCTTGATGAGATTGATGCAGCCTTGGACAACACTAACATTGGCAAGGTTGGTGTTCACAAATCATACTGTTAATTATGTCAGTCTTGGGTATTTAAGCACATCCTGAAGATAACAACTCCATAGTCAAACTAAAGAACCGTTCTGTGTGTTCTGAAATGACTACAGATTAGAGACCAACCAGTATAACAGTTGGCTGAGATTGTTGACCCACAATTTAGTCAATATCAGCTAAAACACATCAACTTTTTCAGTCACGACATTCAAACTTGTGATCTCCTGGTGTTATGCCCAGTAAGAGGCACCCTGTCTTAATCTATATGACAGCAAGAGAACGTTGAGCTCAGTAAAATGTTTTACTGTGGATATACAGCTGAACATTAAAAGCCAATGGATATTTCCTGTTTCCATGTCTGTCTATGTCTACAAAGTCAAGCACTTTTTTACCTTTGGAAATGAATAATGTTTCATCTGCAAATCTTTTTATTAGATGTTAGACATGCTAGACATGTCCAGTGATCAAATATCCTGTAATTTTACAAATCCTATTCCTGCATAAAGAATATACACACCTATATTTGTGTTTGTCCTCTAGGTGGCTAACTACATCAAGGATCAGTCTATTCAGAACTTTCAAGCCATTGTCATCTCACTGAAAGAGGAGTTCTACACCAAGGCTGACTCCCTAATTGGAGTGTATCCTGAGGTTAGTATGTTTAAAAATGTGTACCCATGAACACTGTCCATGAAAGGCCCTGTACATATGGCATTGATATACATCCTGTGTGGTCCAACTGAAGGGCTGCCTAGCTGCAATATCACATCAGAGATGGAAGCAGCTGCCTGGCGTAGCTTCATCTCTTCTGCCGTTTGTATGAAGCATGTGTTAGCAATCCATGCTATCTAAACTGTGTGTGTGTGTGTGTGTGTGTGTGTATATACACACACACACACACACACACACACACACACACCTTTATGTAAAGGAGCGTAAATCCCTTTAGTGAAAGATGTACAGACTTTCAAAGTTCCTTTTAATGTAGGAATCCTTAATTACAGTTTAACCAGTCAAACAGATGTTTCTAATGTTATTTTGCTTTAATCATGTTCTTTAAATAAATACATAGTGTTGAAACGGCAATGATTTTTTGAAACCAAACAACCTTTTTGTGTTGGTTGAAACCAACAAACATTTCTGAAAAAAGTCTGTACTAGTGACAGTGAAACCAAAGGCCGAAGATTATACCATCATCAGCACTCAAACCTTTCAGGTGTTTAAATGAGCTTTGGGCCAAAAGAGCTTCAGTATAAGCTTTTAACAGTAGTAAGTTATAATAATCTGTAATAAACTAAGCCTTTACAGGAATTTTTCTTACTTATCTGAAATGTAAGCAGTTAAAATTGATATCTTTGTCATTATGTTGATGCTTTAGTCTCAGTGAGCAGACACGCTGTGAGTTAATGAATAAATAATATTGTAATTAATTTGATTCTCTCTGTCTGCAGCAAGGAGACTGTGTTATCAGTAAGGTTCTGACCTTCGACCTCTCCCAGTATCCAGACGCAAATCCGAATCCTAACGAGTGAAGGGGCTCCCACATTCCCAACACATCTGGAATTTTATTTGTAATGGAAATTTAAATTCCACCTGATAATTTACTGCTAATTTTTAGTTCCAACCTCTATGGTCATAGTTGTTTCTGCTCATACAAGCAAAGTATGTCAAGCATCTTAACAGCTATCGACAGCATTCATTTTAGTCTTCTTAGATTTTAAACATATTTACGCTTTACCATGTTGTATGAAAATTTCATGAGGTATTTTTTTTATTTTGCATTATTGCTGTTTTTTTCCCCTCATTCTGCTGATGTGCATTTTTATAATTAATCATGATCACTTTGATGAATTGATGGCTAATGCGGAGTTCAGGGGAAGTTTTCTGCTTCAATTTATAACTGTTACTTTTTTCACTTTAGTGTGATGTAGAGCAAAAAAATAGATTTCCCAGTGAACTAAGAGGCATTGTTTTCTTCCCTTTTTTTTTTATTATAACGTATAGACTACTCCTTTATGCTTGATCGTTCTCATCAGTGTACCCCAATTCTGTCTCAATTATATGTTTATTATGTAATGTAAAATTGTCTTTTCTGAACAATAAACTATTTACGACATTTTGTTGATGGTGATTTACACTTAGAGTGTACATTAAATAACAACCTTTTCAGTATTCAGATATTCACCAGCTTCTTGTTTGAATTTTCCTGTTCCACCTTGAATGGTCCCATTTAAAGTTAAATGGGAAGGCCAGCTAGTTAGCTGCCGAGACATCAGCATACTACTAGCGATTTTATGTTTGTTATGAAGAAAAGGAAACGACAATAAAATAAGATAATTCAATAGTTACTGTATTTTTTAACAGAGAATATAGTCACATTTGTGGGTTTCTTTAGTCAGTTGTGCAGCCATCTTGCTTTTTTCTCATAACACTCAGTTTGGACTGTGCGTCTGAAAAACCTTTGCTTGGAGGGCCATGTAGCCCTAACACTTCACCCTGCCCCTCTATCTCAACAAAAATCGGGAGACGTGAATGCACAAAACTGAGGGCTGAGGGCCAAGTGGTAGGGGCGAGGGGTGAAATGGGATTGGGCCTTTATTTATACAGGGTGTCACCAACAGGGCTCCGTAGTACAGGACACTGATAAAATTCAATATTGCACTTTTTCCCCAAATGTTGCAGTGTCGTGGTATTAGATGATGTATATTAGCATTAATAAAGTTAACAAAGTTAATGAGCTTGTGATTCCTGAGTGCTGCTGTGTTCTTAAAGAATGTCTTATACTGTGTTCTTAAAGAATGTCTTATAAACCTGAGCGTGTTTTAGTTGAACATATTAATTTACTTTTATACAGGACGTCGTTGTTTTTCACAAACATTTATATCTACAGGCTTTCGGGACAAATATGTTCAAATGTATGAATCTCTATGTATGAATTTGAAACAAAAAAAGCAGTTACAAAATCAGTCATTTTTACACTACCTTTTTCTAACATCTCTTTTTTCCTCAGAATCATACAGAGCCCTGAGGATGACATCCTGTATAAATAAAAATAATGCGTGGAATGAGATGATTAAGTCGTGGCCTTGACTTAGTAAGGCGTGGGAACAAGATCACAGCTTACTAAGTCATGGCCATGCATTAGGATCTCGTTGCCACGCTTTACTAAGTCATGGCCACGACTTAATCATCTCATTCCCACGCCTTACTAAGTCGTGGCCACGCATTATTTTTATTTATACAAGATGTCACCAGTGGGGCTCTGCAGAATCAAATCTGTTTTTGTTACCATGCCTTTAAGACTGATATGTAAATTAGCTCTGTTCTGATTGGCTTGTCTTGGATTGTCTTGTATCACGCTTCAATTAAAAAACAGTCCAGGCTGAAACACTCCATGTAGCTAAGGAGTAAATAAGGCTGAACTGTAGGAGGCTGAATGGGTGGGTGTACATAAATCTGCTGGTTTTTGTGACATCACAAAAGCAATGAGTTTCCATATGAACTCCATGAACTCGGGAGTGTTTTGAAACTTTACCAGTGTTTACATTAATAACAGAGTTTGATGTTAGTGACAAAAAGGTAAGGAACATTTAGATTTTGATGATCTGGGCTCTTTAAATGAGACATGATGAATCTTTACCAAAGAAGATGGTCAGTTTTGGGAAGCACTGTCCAAGTTGCTGAGACAGAAAAAGCTAATTTCAGAGTGGCCATATGGAGGATAATTCTGCTTTCTTTGCAAGAGAGTGTGACATTTTTGGCTGATGGTCACATGACGGTCACATGCCGGCTGTCTTATACAGCAAGTTCCCTTTCCTTGTACGAAAGAACACATTACTCACAGCTACTCACAGTTATTAATGTCCCAAAGCTCTGATTTGCTCACCATTGCCTCCTAGTAAACCTCCTTTTGAGGTTAACTGTGATGACCCTGTATCAAGTTGAATAGGAAAGAAAGCAAGGAAGTTCTGGACACAGCCCATTTCCTTTGTTTTCTTTTAGTGGAAAGAACCTGCGCAGGTTGCTGTGTCACTGTGATGAGGGAAAGAGTTGGATTCAGGTGTGGATTCTTGAAATGTTTATATTTTAAGTGTTAACCTTTATATAACTTTACATAACACTACTTGAAGGTAAAGGTTTTGGCTGCAGGATATGTAATCACAGTATCGGCCTTTGTTTTGCATATAACACTGTATGGTAAAAGTATGTGGACACCTCAATTTTATACCATGGGCATTAATGTGAAGTTAATCTGATCTTTGTGGTCATAACAGCTTGCCCTCTACTGGGAATACTTTAAAGATTTTGGAGTGCATCTGTGAGTGTGAATTTGTGCCCATTCAGTCAAAAAAGCATTTGTGAAGTCTCCTAGATATTTTCATTTTACAAAAATAGCACTTACTGGCCGGGGCAGATCTAGCAGGGCAGAAATTTCACAAACTGACTTGTGGCAGAAGTGGCATCCTATGACAGTGCCACGTTTAACGTCCCTGAGCTCTTCAGTACAACCCGTTCTACTGCCAGTGTTTGTCTATGGAGACTGCAGGGCTATGTGCCTGATTTTATACACCTGTTAGCAATGAGTGTGGCTGTAACACCTGAACTCAATCAGAGGTGTCCACATAATTTTAGCCATATAGTGTTTTTGAAGTAAGGCACACTTTTTTCTTTTTTTTTTGAGTTTTTGCCTTAATTGTGTTTATGGTCTGTATTCCACTGCTGTGTAAATAGTTCCTTCAGTCACTTTTGTACATTTTATGTATTTTTGAACAATATTCAGAATCATACAAAAAATAAATAATAAAATTCAACTGAATCATGGTGATATGTAGGATTTCGTGACACACTGGATTGCAATCAAATGGAATCACTGTGTGGTGAGATTTACTAATATGTGGTTTTGCTGAATAAGTTCTCTTACAGCAGTGTAAGGAGTGTACGCTGAGTAATGTGTTCTCCTTCTGCCCAGTTATGCAAGATGACCTTTCTGACCTTCTGTGCTACATCTTAGATAAGGCCTTTTTACACACCTTCTGTTGCAGTTGCACTTTTTTTTTAATTCTGCTGGTCTATATTATATTTGATTCTTTGAGATGTAAACAGAGGCATTCAGAGTGGTTTGGTGTGAAATAATTGATTGCAGAGATTTCTTTACAGTGGTGGTGATAGGAACCAGGGGTTGCCATGACTACAACACAAATAAAGACGTTTTATTTACTATCCAAAACCACCAGTGAGCCTACACGCGTCTTCTGAGTTTTGTATGGAATGTTTGACGATTGTAAAATAGTGATAAATCTGATTAAGTTTTCTTTGGAGACTATTTTGCCTTAGAACACCCTGCATGTACCTTTCCGCCAGTAATGGATTCAAATAAATGGGCTAAAATACATTTTAAACCAAACCTTTATCAAACTATCATAAAACAATGTGTCAGATATCAGGCAGCGTATATGTAACCATTCATGTAATAACTTTCTGTGAGGGAGCTTTTAAAGGTGGACATCTGGTTCCTGTCACCACCACTGTGAACAATTCTGACTCAGTAAGTTTCTCTAGAATGCAGCATTTCATACCAAATCACTCTGAATGACTCTGTTTACATCTCACCCGTTTAACTTTTTAATTTCTTAAAAATTGGTGGAGTTTCCCTTTAATCTTCCTCTGTCTCAGTGGAATCCTCACATTTAGAAATTGCTTGAGTTTCCTGGCTCTATTATAATATCCCTTATGTTTAATAGCACCATATATTACAAAGCTAGATTATTCTCAGGTCAGCAGGAAGGAACAGACCCCCTTCTTCTAAGAATATCCCTGAGGGACGTTCTCACCGCTACTGTGCATGTGATGTTCCTGGTATGTAAGAATGAAAAAAGCTGTAGGCGGCTCAGAATGAAATGTAATAAAGATGTTTAAATGCACAACTGATGTGTCGTGTTGGTGTATCTGTTTAATGTTTTTGCAAATAAGATGAGAAACGCATAACTGCTTTATGCATAGATTGATTACTATACAGCTAGAAAAAGTGAATTATCACCATGATGTAGCAGCAGAATGTAACTGCTGCATTATTTAAAGTGGAACGGGAAATTTGAATAAGCTGGTGAATAGGAAGCCAACTTTTTGAATTTCTGTAATTTGAGACTTGAAGTCGATAAGGACATGCTAATAAGAGCATTGAAACGGAGGGTAGATGTTCTGATAGAGGATGTACACAAAGATTTCATTATTAGCATAAAAGCTAACTTTGGTAATGTTTTGGGAATACCCTGGGAATACAGGGCGCTGGAAACAGTCAGGATTGTTCGCAGCGGTGTTGACAGGAACCAGACATCCACCTCTAAAAGCTGCCTGATACCCGAGACATTGTTTTACAATAGTTTTGAGAAAGGATTCTGGCCTTAAACACATTCTGATACATGCAGGCAGTTTTAAGGCAGTATATATATATATATATATATATATATATATATATATATATATATATATATATATATATATATATTTTTGCCATCAACAACATCACATATAACGTTCAGATAACACGTGTAGATTCACTGGTGGTTTTGGATAGTAAATAAAATGGCTATATTTGTGTTGTAGCCATGATGACCCCTGGTTCCTATCACCACCACTGTAAAGATATCTGAACCATTACACACCAAACCACTCTGAACTGTGACTGAATTTAATTATGCAGATATTTTTGAAATAAAAAAATCCTCTTAAGCAGCATTTTTGGTGAAAATGCAGATTCTTAGCTAAACTGATCCTGTAAGAGTGTACTGCTCTCCACCAGGGGGGGCCTAAACTCAGTTTAGAGCCCAGCCCTCACAGCAATCAGAGCCATGTGGGTGTGCTTGCATAACATCTGACACGCAATATCCACAGCACAGACCCACCGTGAGCCTCTCCAAAAATAGCTGGACGTTTTGTTTTCCCTGCAAAATGAACGGATCATCGATGGCACAGTCTGCGGTGGCGCCCCCTGGTGGCGGCGGGGCAGAGCCCCGTTCACTGCGAGCACATGGTGAGTCAAAGCTGAGCCGTAAAACGTGGAATGGGGGGATCTGTGTTGGGGTGCATTTTGTTTTTGCGGTAGTGGCACGGCAGCAGCGTGCACTGAGTGACGGCGCGCATGGAGCTACAACCATGCACGAGATAAAATAAATAATAATAAAAATACAATAAAATAATGCTTCTTTGTATGCATTTGGCTGCAAGGACTGTCATGAACCGCATATGATAGAGTTAAAATAGTAGGCAGAGGATTCTTGACTGTCAGCGTCTTATTCTCCAGCGTCTTGTTTGAATTTTCCCGTTCCACCTTAAATGGTGCAGCGGTGACATTCTGGCGCCAGCTTGCAACTGTCGCACCGTTTAAGGTGGCATGGGAAAATTTGGAAAAGAAGCTGGCGAATAAGAAGCTTAAAGGTGGAACGGGAATTTAAGGTGGTGCATTTAAAGTAGAACGAGGAAATTCTAATAAGCGGCCTTAAGGTGGAACGGGAATTTAAGGTGGTGCATTTAAGGTGAAACGGGAAAATTCGATCAAGAAGCTGGCAAATTGCAAGCCTTTAATGTTATGCATTTAAGGTGGAACGGGAATTTACGGCGTGGAACTGAAAATTGGAACAAAAAGCTGGCGAATAGGAAGCCGACTTAAGCCTCGTATTCTGGCTAAGGTGGGTCAGATTAGTGCAAGGTGTGGCTTTATTTTGCTTTTTGGCGATGACATGCACTGGTATTTATTGCGGCTGAGCTGAGCAGAGTTGCACTAAAGGCGTATCCAATGTCCCCGCAGTGAGGTGGGGGGTTGAGGGGGTTGCAGGCACATTTTCTGTGAATAAGGAGAGCAGGAACAGCTCAGAGTCCAGCCTGGTGTCCACGCTGCTCTCCTCGGAAGGACGCTGGATCAGTTGCAGCTGAAGCAATGGAGCGCTGGAGGGTCCAGGTTAGGAAACGCGCGCGCCGTGAGAGCACAGGTGAGAACCGAGGCTATTAGCCTGTCCCTCAACACTGGTCTCATGTTTGCTTTTTTTATTTTGCGTATTTGGCTGGTACTTCCCTGCTCTGACCTGGGTCAGCGGGGGTCCTGCTGTTCGGCTGAGTCTAGATCAGAAGGCCTTCAGTGTAATTGTGTCTGTAGCCGTAACTGGCCTTTAGAGGACAAGGCAGAGGCTACTGTGAGTATTTCACAAAAACATAATCTCTATTTATGAGGGACATTCCTATTGGACGATCCACACTTCAGGCTTACACGCGCTTGTTTTTGTCCAGCGTCGGACGTGACGTCACACTAACACGTGTTGTATGTATGCGGGTAAGTATACGTAACAGGATCTTCATATGTATTATTTATGTAAAGCTTCTTTAGTAGAGGCAGAACCATAGAACAATTTCTCGCTTAAAGGGTTCTCTGCATGGTGAAATTGTTCTTCGGATTGAATAGTGTATAGTATATATTGTATATAGTTCTATATAGAAACTTTTTACAAATGGTTCTACCTAGCACCAAAAAGGGCTCTGCTGTTAGCTGTTGTCATGTCATGTCAAGCTTGGAACAACAGAAGAACCCTTTCTGGTGCGATATAGAACCATTTTTAAAAAGGTTCTGTATAGAACCATACCCAACACATTCTCCATTGTTTTTCCAATTTGAAGAACAATTTCACCATGTAAAGAACCTTTTAAGCAAGAACTGGCTCAGTATAGAACTCTCTTAAAAAAGGTTTTTCAAGGGTTCTTTAGTAAAGAAAAGGGGTCTATATGGAACCATGAACACTCAAAGAACCCTTTAAAGGTTCTATATAGCACCATAAGGGTTCTGCTCTTGTTACAAGCTTGACATCATCACATTAGAAGAACTGTTTTGGTGCTGTATAGAACTATCTATAGCACATTCTCTGTCAATCTGAAGAACCTTTCAGGATACAAAGAACTCTTTAATTATGCAAAAGGTTCTTGAATTGTTAATGGTTCTAATATAGAACCATTGTCTTGACTAAAGAACCCCTCAAAGAACCATGTTTTTTGAGAGTGTGTAAGTACCTATATAACAACAACAATGATAATAATAATAATAATTCCCATATTTATTGTAGCATCTGCACAGTGCTATGTAAAGGTTTGAACGCCCTGGTCAAATGACATGTTTTGTTGATTCCTTACAGAAAAGTCTCATGTATTTCAATCACGTGTTTTTTCACAAATGAACGTGTTTTTAATATGGGAAGTTAATGCGTTTATTCACATGTGAAATTCATACGACTTTTCTTTAAGGGTTTCTAAGTGAAAAGAAGTTCCTCTACAGGGAACGCATTGAAATATGTCATTTTCTGCATATTTTTGTGCACAATTTCTATTTATATGCTGATTAAAAACACATACATTTTAAATTGTGCCATTACTTTTTTACAGGCCAAAAGTTTGTTTGTTTTTCCCTCAATATATTAAATTCAGCAGATAAATAGTATTTGTGCATTTAAATGTGCAGAAGTGTGTTCTCTGTAGAGGACGTGATAACTTATTTACGCTTACAACATCAACAAAAACATGTCAATTGACCAAATATTTGCACACAACTGTATGTAACAATAATATGTCCCCTAAATATTTTATATGTGTATCTATAAGTAATAATAATATGTCCCGTTAATATATATATGTAAGTATAGGTTAGTGTAAGTAAGTAAATGTAAGAATAATATGTCCTGTATGTATTATATATTTGTAAGTATAGGTCAATGTAAAAAACTATATGTAAGAATGATATGTTCTATTTGTATTGTATATTATAGAAATGTAAGTATAGGTCAAAGTAAATAACTAAGTAATAACAATATGTTATATATGCATTATATACAGTATCTACATATAATCTTAACCTCAGGAACCAAAAGTGCTTTTGCAGTTTTGAAACATTGAGCTTTTGGAAAAAGAAATTTAAATCAGAAGCATTTAAGCCATTTTCCTCTGGTTTTCTTGCAAAGTTGAGACACTTGTGTTCTTAAAACGTTCAAAAACAAACACACATTTTACAGCTTTGTGAAATTCCTAGTAGACCACAAGTAAACTACAACAGCTTTCTCACTGACTTGAGCAGTTCTCCTTTTGTTTTGCCTGTTCTGTCCTTTTATTTATTATTTTTGTCTTATCTGCATAAAGCGCTTTGATTCAATATAAGCTAACACACTTTTGTAATTTAATAAGTATTTTAGCCAGATTATTTTTATTTAAGCAACCTAAACATCCCTGCTGCACATGAAAACATAAGCTGTGTTTCCAGCACTTACCGTTTATTACCAGTTCAGCTGAAGGTGGAGTGAGTGGAGATGTAGAAACTTACCCCAGAGGTGGGTTAATTATAACTGACTGAGGGGCTGATTGGAACAGTCGCTAAAAAAAAAGTGCAAACATAACTAATTCAGTACATTTCAATGTTGCTTGAACAAGACAAGCTTCCCAAACTTAATACATAAAATATGTTCATCAAAATAAGTATGATTAGTGAAAAGATGCTGAGTGGAATGTCGCAAATATGTGGAGTAGAATAGCAAATATTAACATGCTAATATTGATGGGCATTCAAATTCATATGTTAAGGTATATATTGCTTACGTTTTAACTAACCCCTCCGTGTGGAGGCTGTACTTTAGCCTGGCTCGCTCTCGCTGGGAGTTACTATATTACAGCCCCCAAGAAGAAGATTAAACCCTTAAATGGTCAGGGCCTGCCAATGCGCCCAAACTTTTATTACACACTTCTATAACCTAAGAACAGCTCAACCAGTTTGCACTAAAGTCTGTGTAGTTACTGAATAATAAGCCTTAGTATGTAATAAGATTGAGTTTAAATGTAAAATTGAATTTATATAGAAGTGAATTATGTGATTTATAAATACACCTCAGTAATTAAAAACACTTTTGATGAAAAAAATGAAAAAACAGGGAGAATCTGGAAAAATATCTACCGATTGTTATCAAAATTGACAAGCTGTGATTTTACTGGAATACGAAATCTACGTGAACTTGCTTAACTACATAAAATGCCACTTTGTCATGTTTTAGCCTTCATTAAGTTGTGCTCTACTCCCCCTACTTATTTACTTTACTTCTAATTATATCTGTAGCACTTTTTTTGCAAAGTTGAGATGAGCTGGGGCTCACTGCAATATCTTAGGTTCTTGGCTTTCTCTGTGTTTGAGTGAACTGGTGTCTTTATTGAGGAAAACACACTCACTCAGACCCCAGCAGGCTAAAGCTAAGCCTGAATTCACTTAATTCAGTTAATTAAGTGTTCATCATTCTCTTGGGAGGCTGGCCAGAACTTTTTTTGATGCTGTAGCTAATATCCCAGTTGAGGAGTCCTCCGCTGAGAGTAGCCTTTATTGTTGGCCTGCAGATTAGCCAGGCTATATTGATTCTGATCAGATGATGATGATTGTGTATCCGCAGCCATGACTGAGCCTCTTGTTGCCAGAGATTTCTGCCGGGTGCTGGTAACACTCTCCACTATGAATGCACCCATCATAATTTTTGTTTCTGTACAGCCAAATTGGCTGATGGCAGATTTTGCACAGGTTGGGCTAAAAGGTCAGTGTTCTGGACATCTAAGAACAATGCTTTATCAGTAGTTTGCTAATAGGGACTAGGGCAGCAGATGCTGCAGTTTAAGGTGTAAGATCCCATATGGAAAAAATATATGGACATGTATATTTGTATATTTGAAATACATTTCAAATACATTGCAGTCCATGCTGAAATACATTCCACACACTAATTTCAGAATATGTTGTCATATTAGCCATATATATTTTAAAATGCATTTATTTTAAATGTATGGGGAAATATTACACCTACACTCTTAAAAAAGATGGTTCTGCAAGGGTTCTTCAGTAAAGAAAATGGCTGTATAGAACCATGAACACTCAAAGAACCCTTTGCATCATTTAATGTTTCTTCAGATTGATGGAGAATGTGTTGTAAATGGTTCCATATAGAACCTTTTTGAAAAGGGTCTTTCTATTGTTACTATGTCAAGCTTGTAATAATAAAAGAACTCTTGCTATATAGAACCATTTTCAAAAAGTTCTACACAGAACCATCTACAGCACATTCTCCATCTATCTGAAGAACACCTTTATGATATTTTCTTCAATATGGGATGTGCATTGCAGAGGAGTTGTTGTATTTCAGGGAGTTTGAGTCTCAAGCACTCTGCACACAGAAGTACTCAGACTGTCTGATGTAAACTGCATGCTAAAATCACCACAGCTCCCAGAATATCCCCTCTAATGAAGAATTTAACCTGGCTCTGGCTGTCCACACGTCCATGCACCGGTTTATCAGTATGATGGGGAACAAATAACTGTTTATCAAGCTAAAGGGTAGTAGCTGTAGTTATCAACAAGCAGTTGTATCTTTTCACCAGTAAGCTTTTTTTTTAGAGCGAGGTATCAGCTTGGTCGCTGAGCCAGGAAACATTTGTGATATCCCATTTCAAAACGTTATTCTTGAGTTGTGTTTGAGATCCTATGTAGCAAGTAAACAAGATGTCCTCATATTTTGCTGAGTGCTACTTTCATTTATTTAATAGAAGCTTGCTTTTATTGTGTATGTTGTGCTGAACAGTCTGTGATTGGATGTTTCGCCTGTCAGTCATACCTAGCCATACCTACCCGGTCTGGTTTAAAAGCCTGAATTTCAGCTCAGTCTTACACGGTCTGCAGTGGAATTGGTTTCATCTTGTGTAATATTTCCATTGTATGAAAATATTTTGGGCTTTGTGTTCAGCAGGAAAACTGAGTTCTGTTTTCTCCTCCTGTCTGTTCACTGTACTTTTTACCACTCTGTATTACAGGCACTGTCCTTGACTAGTTTACTGCTGCCCACAGTGCCCATTAGTGGATATGTTAGTTGACTAGGCTATGCAACCCCTAATATAGCATTCTAGGGCTAACAGGCCAAACAGGCATTTTAGATTTATAATTAAAAAATTAGTTAAATAATACATGCCATATATGTGCTACATTGCCGACTGGCTATTTAGCACATATAATTATGTGACATTTCACTACAAGTGTAGCAGCAGCATTCAAATACAGTGTGAGTGCCCTAATCTGCCTCACATTGTTTACTTCACGAAACGGCAACACAGATCGGCCAAATTCAAAATAATTAAAGAGCAAAAATCTGTCGGCTCCGATTTTGGACGATCTCTGTTTTCCACCAAAGCAAAACTCATTGTGTTGGACTCACTTACTTTTACTTTGTTTCATACTTTTTAAGATATTTATATATGGCTTACTCGTAGTGACATCATGACGTATGACTTCTTTTATGGACAGTAGTATACTAATGAGGCCTAAATGTTAACATAGCCCAAGGCTAAAGACATTCAAACTCAACTTTTCACAGCTCTACACATTCCATGTTACCCTGCATTTTCTGTATGTTAGTGCACAGACTTTGTTTCTTTTGAGAGGTTTTTTCAAAATGGCAAACAGATTTATTTCAGCTTTTACTAGATCAGATTTTCAGCAGGTCAAAACATACGCATCCTTAGTGTTTGGTGTTATGGCCCTTAAATTGCTTAACTTGTATCAAACACTTGGTAGCCCAAGCTTCTCACAAGACTTTCCCATTCCTCCTGATGGAACTGCTGTAATGGACACAGTTCACTCCACAGATTTACTGTGGGATTCAGGTCAGAGCTTTGTGATGCACACTCCATTGCTTTCCCTTTGTTGTTGTTATCCCCTTAAATGGCCAGGGCCACCAACAGGCCCAATGTTTTATTACACACTCCTAAAACCTAAGAATAGGTCAGCCAGTTTGCATTGAGGTCCCCGTAGTTACTGAATAATAGGCTTTAGTATGCAATACGCCTGGGATTTTAAGAGGTTAAACAACTTTGGAAGAATGCTTAGAATCATCATCCTTGGGAGACCCAACTGTGACAACTTTTAACTTTCTGGTTGATGCCTTGAGGTGTTGCTTCAGTATTTCTAGATGATCCTCCTTCCTCATGATTTCATCTCTTTTCATCACTTTCCCAGCAAAAGCCCCAAATCATGATGCTGCCACCACCATGCTTCACAGTTGGCATTGTGTTGTTTGGATTAGAAGCCTCACCCTTTTTCTTACGTACATAGTGCAGATCCAGATGTCCAAACCTGATGCCTCCAACTTTGTCATCAGTTTTTCTGTTGTTGTCTTGGCAGTTTGTTTTGCTCTGGGAGTTCATTTGTGCCTCCTGAGCTATGCAGTATCTCTGTGGTCCCAAGATGTTTATGTTTGCATACAGCTGTTTGTACAAATGTCTGTGGTACCTTGCATTGTTCAGAAATTGCTCCTAAGGAGGAACTGAGGAATAATGACATTCATGTTTTTTGCTCTGCTTTTGATGGGTTCATGTATTCACTGTAGCATCATGTCCAAGCTTGAATGAGTGGGAGTCTAGTTTTGCTATAACTACTGATCCTGGTTTGTTGAATAACCTGCTGAACTGGATAAATTACCAGGACTGACTGTTGAAAACTGACCTAGCAGGATATTGCATTTAAATAAGTTGTAGGACCACTTTCTCTGGTAGAGATTAAGCTCGTATTTATCCTTAGATGCCACAGTTTTTGCCAGTGATAACCATGCTGTAGTTTTATATAACTATTTCTGACCCATAGTTCACTAAAACAAGCAGAGAAAGTGCTAAACGTCTAAACTTGAATTATAAAAAAGTGTAGTTACATTGAAATAGTATCGTATAACAACAGCAATGGCTGAACACTTCTGAAAACTGAGGTGAAATGTTTTTTGCATAAAGAAGCACCAGGATTAGTATTTGATTAGATTAACTTCATTCGTATCATTTGGAAGTGAACAAGTCTTTCACTGCCTGAAATACCCGTCCACAGAGGTGCCAAGGCCACCGGCGCTCTTTGCCAATTTACTGAGACTCAAGTGTCAGTTTACAGGGTCGTTCACTCTGTCTGTTTGGGGGTTTATAAGCAGTCAAGAAGGTCAGGAAAACTGTTGAGTCAGAAGCTTGGCATAGGTCCTCTGGCCCCACACTCCTCTGCTGAGGTTATTCTAATCTTTAATTGTGGGTGTCACGATACACATATGTTCAGGATCAATATGGTTTTTGATTCAGAGGTCAAGATTCACATTAGGCTTGTCACAGTCATGGAACTTTAGCTGACGGTTAATTTACAAGTAAATAATCGCAGTTAAAAACTTTTTTTTGTCCCTTCTTTTACTTTTAAACTATTTTTTAGGCTTTAACTTTAACATTGATATCTTTTTTAGTGGTAAACTTGGAAATTGTGGAATTTATGATAGGCCTGAGGGATAGCATTATATTTTCTTGTTAAACCATCGAGATCATTGATTACATTGATTGATATTCAAATTTGTAAGGAAAAATACTCTATTAAGAATACAGGCTACCACACACTGGACATCACCTGAGACACCACTCAGTGTCTTATTATTACTGTACTACATTAAAACCAGACGCAGACCATAGATCCATAGTAGGTGACGTTTTGTTTGAATTTTACGTCAATCTAAAGTTTTTAATCGTTCACCTCAGCTAGCCTGGTCACATTGTATTTCACCTCTGACCTTTTAGCTCAAAACACTGAGTTTGTGAAGAGTTAGTTGGCTGATACAAAACATGATAAATTCACTAAATAATGTTGAAAAGTTTTGTTTCAAAAAACTTTTCTGTACAAGCTTTGCTTTACACAGTGAACCTTGTGTGCAACTTTAGTTGCTTGAAACCTACATGAAACTAAATTGCACCTAAGTTGCACAATGTAAAGCTTCCAGCAACTCACTTGAAACCCAAATTCAAGTGTTTATAATAGCGTTTATATTATGTTAGCCCTAAGCTATCACACTAGCCACATGCTAAATTGCTGGGCATAAATCAGTGACACAATACAATACGACGTAATACAGTGCAATATGTTTTATTGTTACATCCCTTATGAATTATATAAGTTTATTTAGAGATGAACCGGAACTAAACTGATAATTATCTATAAAATCATGATCATTATTTTGAAATATTGTACTTAAACCTTTAAAATTGACTACTAGAAGTGATAAAATAAATTGTTAAATAATTTGTAATATTGTAATATTATTTTGCTAATTTATCTTTAACACATGCAGAAAAACTTTCAATCCACACCACATTTGTGGTGATATTTTATTAGAATTTTAATTTTATGAAAGGTTATTGTTGTGTGTTAGCAGACAGTAATTAATTAGACAGTAACTGATTAGACGATTAATTCCCATGAATAATAGACTATCAAAACATTTGTTTTTTGCCGTCCTAATGAATTTTGAAGCATTGCATCAGTGTGCTTGGTAATCGTCGCTAAAGTCTTCCTACATCACGCTATCGCCCAGGCGTAGTTTTAAAGGCCATCCTAATGGCCTGTATGGTAGCTCAGGTGGATCAGCTGACACAGGTCCACCCACAGGGCTTAGTCCACTGCTGAGTTTGCTTTTCAAAGATAGGCCCACCATCACAGACAGACACATCCTGCGGTCCGGCTGGATAGATTCTCTTTCACTGATACACAAGCTTAGTGGAAATGGCTCACCTGCAAAGTGAACTTACCCAGAACCCCCTGGAAAAGATCTGGGTTCCATGGATGAGCAGCAAACTGAGCCGAAGAAGAGGCTGTAAGTGACCTTCTGAGCAATGTTGATGTTGCTTTTTCTTACAGCGGTAGTTTGACGGAACATTTCCTCCAAGATGTTTGGTGTCTGAAGTCTGTAAAAATATATTGTCAATAAAAAATAAATACAAAAGTGAACAAAATGTAGACGTCAAACTGCTCCTAACTCTGCTTCTCAAACTATGCTACTATACTTTTGTCCTTGTGTGTCATAAAGTGTCAGAGCAAGTTTAACAGCTCCACACAGTTTGAAGCAAGCATGTGATGATCTGTTTGAGGTATGTGGTGGACTTTAAGCTTCCATCACCTGTTAGGTACATTAGCCTCACAGCTCCAGTGCAAAACTAAGCAAACTTAAGATACCAAACATGTCTTTGCTGATTAAGTCTAGTGAAAGGGGGAAAACTGTGTAGAGTTTGTATTAATTATCTTGGAAACTGTTATCAGTGTTCCACAGCATGCTTCAGACACTGACCACAGGGCCGTTAACCTCGTGGGACGCAATCAAAGAGGACAAGTTCAGTCCATTTTCTGACTCACATGTGCAAAAAGAGCACTTGGTACACAAGGCTGAATTAACACGCTGTAATTAAACGAGTGGGTGTCTGATAAAGGCTCATGTCACGTCTCCATGGAGATTTTCATCAGCTGGAGTGATTCATCTAAAATCCTGAGTGTTTCTCATTAAGCGTGGGGTGTTAATTTGCTCCCGTTCATATTAAGCATCTGGCACTCTGCAGAACATCTGATGCAGATGTAGTGAGTGTTTTTACCCTCGTTCTTCACTGTTCTGTCATCCAGATGGAATACTTTCAGAAATTCTCATGAAAGTACGAAAAAAATTTTTTCTTGCTTTTCAGCTGTTCTGTATTATAGGGAACTCATGCTTCAGGAAATTCAGAATTCTGTTTGATATTATATGATAAATAGTGCCATTAATAATAGTTTATCAATAATGTATAGTGTTAACTTTGACAGCACTGTTTGAAACAAAACCTGCTAGAATTGCTAGAAACAATACAGTAACACAATGCGATACAATTTAATACAGTGCAATATGTTGTATTGTTACATCCCTGATTAATTTTATGAGTTTATTTAGAGATGGACAGGAACTAACCTGATAATTGTAACATTTGATCTGTTAATTTTTTACAATTATTTTGAGATTTTGTACTTAAATCCATAATATTCACCACTCTTCACTAAACAGTGAAGTGATCAAATTAATTTATTAAGCTTGTAATAATGTAGTTTTATATTAATCATTTATCTTTAACACAAACAGAGAATCTTTCAATCCTCACCACATTTTTATCTGAAGTGGAAGAGGAGGTGTTTTATTAGGGTTTAAATTTTCTGAAAGGTTATTGTTGTGTGTTTGCAGACAGTAAAAGTATCCTTTTCTATTTTATGTTTTTGTCATTTTTTGACATTAAAGCAGAAATTAGCTGAAATCTGAATATAAGTGCAAATTATTATGTGACAAACTGTGTCATTAATTGTGTCACATATTTAAATTATTGAGGTAAATTGAATACGACTGAACTGAATAACCTTTTAGACTTCTGAAGGTCCATAATCAATTTGGCTTCCAGATTCACAGACTCGTCAAGTTGTAGTTTCATGTGTAATGAGATTTTTTTTTTCGTTTTTTTTTTTTGCTGTGTTCCAGCGTCTGTGCCTCAGTTCACTAACTCGCCCACTATGATAGTGATGGTGGGGCTGCCGGCCAGAGGAAAAACCTACATCTCCAAAAAACTCACACGCTACCTCAACTGGATCGGAGTTCCAACTAAAGGTCAGTTTATTTTCCACTGAGATTCTTTGGGTACAGCAGTGAACACTTTACATGCACACCAATAATCTGATCGTTATCAGATTTCGGAGGTTATCTGATTATGGTGGTCATGTAAACAGCACACTCTGAGAGATAGATCCGATAAAGGTCTTAAAATCTGATTAAGGACTCTGATAAAGAGGCTGGATTTGAGCTCAGTAATGGGGTTTTTCAGTGCATGTGTACTCTGATTTCTTTCGTTTCTCTCCATCTGCACCTGTGAAGACAGAGCGCTGTCCCGGAAACAGCAAGCAGTGTTTAACACAGCACCCACGAAACACAACACAAGACTACATGCTTAACAAAATGAAGAATTAAAATATTTTTAATCTTCTGGATGATATATATTCATATTTTCTGCTAATGTGATTCGAAGCTGCAGCATGGCGCTGAGTTTTATGTTACATTTATGTCACGTCTTCTTCTGTGAGTTTATTGGCTGCCCGACTCATGTCGACCCAGAGTTTCCCATTATCTAATTACCCATGTGCATGTAAATGCACTGAACCAATTACTGACAAAATCTGTTTTTCTGCATTCATCAGATTATTAAGTGCCTGGAAATGCACTCAGGGAAAAGGACCAGACTTAAACTGAAAAGCCAAAGGAGGTTAGGTGTTTTTAAAACAAGATTAAAACAGGATAGACTGAAAAAAGTGCCACACTGAATTTGCTTCACATGTGCACATTATTTACACTTCAGTAAAATAGATAAGGCAGTGCAAATTTATTTACAGAGCACTTTTCATGGTTTGTTTATTAAATCATCACTCTTTTTGTCTCGTTCACATTAATAGTGTTCAATGTTGGGCAGTACCGCAGAGAGGCTGTCCAAACCTACAAGAATTTCGAGTTCTTCCGGCCAGACAATGAAGAAGCGATGAAGATTCGCAAGTAAGGACGTACATGATTAATTTTATTTCATGTGCTTGGTTGCCTAAATGTACAAAACAGTCCAAGCCCATGTTAACTTTTGCAAACAGTTGTTCACATTTTAAAAAAAGTAATATGTTTATTGCTTACAGGCAAAACTCATTTGTCAGAGCACATTGTTTAAAATCTTGGCAATAAGATAAAACACTATACATCATTAGACTGAATGCAGACAGGCGTTAGTAAAAAGAAACAAGCATTTCTTTTTTCCTGGATGCCAACAGCCATTACATAGATTAGTTAAATTTCACTATCAACACATTTGATTTAATACTATGAAGTATTGATTAACCAAACAAGATATGGAATCCTAACTACAGTTAATACTGGGCTTCAAATGAATACATATGTTAAATCACTACTGATGGTATTTATGTTTTTCATATGTGTTCTAATATCAGTCCTTTTCCTACGGACCAGCTTAATCTCAGAGTTACTGAGCTCTGCTAAAGCCTGAGTAGACTGATAAATCAGTATGATCAGTTATTAATCTCAGTGTTACTAAACTCCTTTATGGGCAGAGTTCTCCCAGTGTGCCTTATCAATATGAATTCCAAATGTGTTCTGAATGTTACTTTTTATGTACTGTAATGGAATATGTTCGTGAATACATTAAGGACACCGTATTCAGTATTTGGCCAATACTACTTCTTTAAAGCAGGGTTTCTCAACCACTGGGCTTTGAAACACCCTCTGGTGGACCTCAGGCCAATACTGAGGGGGTGCCAGGGGTTCGTACTGGGTCTGTGATCGCAGTTTGCCATAAAATAAGAATTGGCTTAACAATAAAAAAGTATAAAATGTTTCGAAATGGAAAGTAACATTAATACGAGGCCTGCGAAAACAGCACAAAAGATTTTTGCCTCTTGACTCTAAAAAACAAATACTCACCCCCCCCACACTACAAAAAGAAACTGTTGTAGGAACATTCAAATTAATATTTTAATATTCACTGATGCACGTTACATATTGCAGAAGTGGATACATTGTGCTACAAATTTCCCAAAAAATTAAGTAAAAAGTTGCGTTTTGTTTTCTTGTGGGCCTTCATGCTTACTAGTGACAAACAAGTGGGCCTTGAGGTGGACAAGGTTGAGAACCCTTGCTTTAAAGTATTCTGCCCAACCGTGTGTCCAGTGTTTTGTTGTAGCTGTGTGTTCTTGTGTTCAGAGCGTGCGCCCTCGCTGCACTGAAGGACGTGTCTACCTACTTCACTCAGGATCACGGCCAGGTGGCGGTGAGTGGACAGTCAACAGTGACAGTCTGTTAAGCAGTTTACGGTCTGTGTGCAGTGTCATTTGCTTTGAGTTATACCATTTTAAAGCACCCATATCATGTGAAAACAACATGTCCCCTTTTTTTTTAATAGAGTTTGATACAGAAACATTGTTGATGTAAAAAAAAAAAAGAAATACCATTTAGTAACACTCAAAACAGCCCATCTATGGAAGCTGAGCCAGTTTTAATTCATAATTACTGTGGTATCACAACCATGAACACATTTATTAATGTCTGCTCACTCAGCATACAGCAGTTTAGCCCCACCCATGCCATTTCTGCATTTTTTACTCTAATAGCTCCCACTTCAAAATGAATAGGTGTGATTAAACTGCTGTAGGCTGAGTGGGCAAACGCTTATCATTGTGTTCATGGTTGTGACATCACACTTTGAATTCAAAGTTTATAAATGTAGAATTGCTGTTAAGTAAGGAGCAGAGGTTTGTTATAATCAGTCTATTAATTCTCAATTTTCTGATTGTGCCCATTAAATTTCACAATAGCAGTGTCACGATGAATGATAACTGTGTGGGAGAAAAAAGGAAGGGGGAGGAAATTGTAGGGCTGTTTATGAACCTAAATTATTGATTCTGAAAGCAAGTAAAGCAGTTATATAAGAAGTACTCAGAGACTCAGGAGAGTCTGTCCAGTCCCTGTAGCTCACATGCAGTTGTATTCAAGTATAGTAAGTGTAATGATGACCAAACTGAGAGATGGACTAGGCTAAGTGATCCCAGTTACTCCAGCAAACAACAAACACAAAACTGCGGCAGGAATCCAGCATCTGGCATGAGTACAATCCATCAATCCTTCAAGCCCAGAATACATACTCATATATAAATAGCAAGCACTTTTATCAGTTTTGGCCTCACTCTTGAATAGACATTTGTTTTCCTTGTTGTGTTCCCACAGCAGCTGGAATGCTTGAGCTGAACTAGCAAAACTTACAGTTTCAGGCCTACTGTGGTGAGAGCGATTGTATTATGCATCATTTAAAAAGCGGTCTGGGCTGAAACACTTCTAATAACTTCAGTGTGAATGGGTGGGGCTACACTGCTATAATTTTGGACATATTCTGAGAAGAACCTGTTCATTGGAAAAGACAATTATACTTGGAAGAGTTGAGGGTAAAAGAAGAAGAGAATGTCCAGATACAAGATAGATGGAGACAATCATGAACCAGCCATTCAGAAGCCTGAAGACAGGACATTCTGGAGAAACACTGTTCATATGGAGGAGTCAGAAATGACTTGACGGCTCTTAAAATAATAATAATAAACTGCTGTAGACTGAATAGGGGGGTGAATCGTCCCCTTAGCATTATAAGGTTCTATCTGCGTTCTTAGCAGTTTTGAGATACTGAGTTTCAAAGATTTTGTATTCCAAATAGCAAAACTGGTATGTGGAACACATCTCTCTCATATATGACAATGACAATTAAAATAATCAAAAATTAAAAAATAAACATTTATTTTTATTATTTATTTATTTTTTAGGACTTTTATTTCTTGTTTTAGGATAAATCATCCTTTTCTTATTCAAAAAGCATTGATTGATAGAATATGTATAAGTTAAGGTCAGTTTTAGGTAGGAAACATTAGTTTAAGTGTCCTTTAGCTTAGACAGCAACCAGCTACTGTAATAAACTGTCCAGTGTAGCAGGTCAGTCAGATAGAAGCTTATAGAAAGTTAGAGTTTGACTCTGGAGATAGAACCTTTTTGTTTTCTAAATAAAGAGTCCAAAAATGCACACAACTCAAAAAAAAACACCTCACATAATGTTAAGAAGTTGTCACAGAATAAGAATATGTGAACAACTCAATTTTGACTAAAATGTGAGATAGAATCTTGTAACTCCAAGGGGACGAAATGTAGAAGTGTGACATCACCAAACCAGTAAATTCAAAACAGGCTTTGGTATTTGGACTGTATGTGCTGAGGAGGGAACAGTACGTTTTGAAACTTCATCAGACTCTTGCAAATCTTTACATTTCACATAAACATTGCACAGATGTGTTTATAGTGTTGAACAGACCAGTCAGTATTTCGCTCTCCAGCTTCTTGATCAAGGTGTTCGAAAACACTTTACATCAAGGCCATTTCAGAACATTTGGCCCTAAGAGATCCTATCCGGGTCCCCCCGACACCCCCCAGTCATGTTCTTTTGCACGCAAGAATGAAAGAGAAATAATAGTTGATTAATTGTGTAGGAAATTATGAGATGAAAACAGTAACATTTGGGAGAACAGAGTAAATAGTCAATAAAATGAAACAATTGCAAATAGAATGAAAGCGTGTTTAAGCTGTGTGTGTATGTAGCAAGAGACTGCCCTATATTGCTTTATGTTGTTTGGAGAAATGGGGCATTAACACAGTCTTTATCTCTCCAGGTATTTGATGCCACCAACACAACACGTGAACGGAGAGAGATCATCCTCTCCTTCGCCAAAGAGAACGGCTACAAGGTCAGTGAAAGTGGAGACGGAATCTGTTCTACAGTTACACCAGTCTTAGTTCATTAGCTGTGATAGTTTGTCTTACATATAAATCTTCACAACATAAAATGATATTCTTAAAAGGGAGTTCTGCCATTTCTTCTTTTTCAATATTCCTGCATAGTTAAATGGTTAAAATGTAAAGGGAGTCACTCAGAATGGTTTGGTGTGAAATGCTCTGTTGTAGAGAAATTTACAGTCAGAATTGTTCACAGTGGTGGTGATAGGAACCAGACGTCCACCTCTAAAAGCTCCCTCAAAGAAAGTTATTACATGAGATGGTTATGAATACACTGTCTGATGACTGAGACACACACACACACACACACACACACACATATATATATATATATATATATTTATAAATATATATATATATACCTCTTTTGTTGGTCCATTCTTGAAATTTTGACCCAACATAAACGGCAACTGCCTTTTTTAAATTGTATATATATATAATTTAAAAAAGACAGTTGCCGTTTATGTTGGGTCAAAATTTCAAGAATGGACCAACAAAAGAGGTCCAAAATTACTACTGACTAATTACAAATTACTAATTAAATTACTATTACATATTTCTCCTTTAACTTCTGTTAAAAGTTAAAAACTTTTCTCTCCTTGTCCTGTAAAGTTACCTTTTTGAAGATGCAAGGTTTTGTTTCGACAGCAGAGATATATATTTTAAATCCATTCATAATGGAGAGGTAAGCAAAATAGTTCCCAAAGAAAACTTCCTGTTACATAATTACCACTATTTTACCATCTTCTACATTTCAAATAAACACTCAAAAGACATGTGTAGGTTCACTGGTGGTTCTGGATAGTAAATAAAATGTCTATATTTGTTTTAGTCATGGCGACCCCTGTTTCCTATCACCACTTCTATAAAGAAAAATTCTCTAGAACAAAGCATTTCACATAAAAACCTTACATCTTAACTTATTTTATTCTTTTTTTCTTTGAAGCTTGTAAGCCAATTGAGACCTTTAAAACATATCAGTGTAGTTTACAGTTAAGCTGTTTCTATTTTCTAGGTGTTTTTCGTGGAGTCCATTTGTGAGGACCCTGAAATCATTGCTGAAAATATCAAGGTAAAAACAGCTGTGATTCCGTTTCAGAATGAACTTTTTATGAATAGCTAACATTACATAAACAATGTTCTGCAAAGATGTACAGTTGTATGCAAAATTTTGAACACCCCTGGTCAAATGACATTGATTTTCTAAGTGAAAATAAGTTCATGTCCTCCACAGAGGACACACATAAATATGTGTTTTTTCTGCAAATGTTAGTGCACAGTTTATATTCATTTGCTTGGTTTAACATATTGGAAAAAAACATGAAATAGAAAATATAAAATGTGTCATCATTTTGCACAGGACACGTTTTATGTTTTTTTTTACCCAATGTTAAATTCAGCAAATAAACAGTAACTATGTATTAAAACGTGCAGAAGTGTGTCTCTGTAGAGGACGAGTTTACTTATTTTCACAAATTAACAAAAACATGTCATTTGACCAGGGGCATCAAAACAGACAGTTATATAATAAGTGCTAAAGAATGTGCTTGTGGGCAGAGAACGTATCAGTTCCAATTAAGTCCTTTTTTTGAGACCACATTGAAAATCTGTGTTTTTTTCCCTTTTAAACTTGGAAATAAACAACAATATTTACAATATTGAAAAATTTAAAAAACAAATAAATGTTATGACAAGTAAAATGCAGAAGAAATATTCAAGATTCTGCACTATTTCTAGCTCACTACTCAAACTAAACAAATTTGTGACATCATGCTGTTCCAGCTTGACTGCACACTGTCATTAAAGGAAAAGAAGGACATATCAAATAGAAAGAAATTCTGAAACTCAAGTAAAATTTTCAAAGATTCTACTTTTCACTCAATCCTTAAGCTGCTCATAGAATTTGTAATGAAAATTTTTCTATTAATTTAGAAAGAAGTGCAAAATTTTCACTAGTGGTCTCAGACTTTTGGACCCCACTGTAGATGTTTTATGATGTAACAACATCTTATTGCAGGTCATTTTGGATCCTTACGACATGTTGGATCATGTAAACGACAGCTGCCCTTTCAGACACAAATGGTGTGATAGAATGAGTGATATAAAATCTCTGAATGCTCCAGGGTTGTTAACACTTTGGTTTCTGCTACATTGTCTCTGCAGCAAGTGAAGCTCAGCAGCCCTGATTATATTAACTGTGACAAAGAGGAGGCAGTGAAGGACTTTCTGAAGAGGATCGAGTGCTACAAGGTCACCTATATTTCTCTGGATGACGACAGAGACAGGTCAGACCTGGCAATCGACACTGCAATTATAAATAAAGCGCCTTGTCTTTTTAATAATATTCCTTTCCAGGTGTTGTAAACACTGGGATTTGGGGTGTATTCACTTAAACCAAGCTCAAACAGTGACATAAACTATACATTTCAAGTCTGTGAATTGTTTGTTCATGTTAACACATTTGCGTATACATGAGTCCCAGAGGTGAGTTGCCTCACAACAAAACGATTTGAAAGATATCAAAAGGAAAGTTGGATTTTTCCATAAATTCAGGAAGTGCTTACAGTGAATGACAGTATACAATTATTAAAATAATAAATGAAAGAAAAATCATTTTTTGTAGGTCATGCTTTTTATTTGTTTATTTATTTTTTACATTGAGGTCATTCACCACAGACACCTACCCTGGGCACTCTATTGTACAGTTTTTCTTCAATGCAAAATTAATGTGTAATTATTTGTATATTATTTATAATTTAATTACTTTTTTTTTAAACGATTCATTGGTGTCTGGTAAGTATTTCTGTTCATGAATTTAAATATACATAGTTTGTTGTTGCATATAAAATATCAAAAACTATGACCAATGAGCTTTATGTAGCTGTGAAAGCACTCTGGGACTCAATGTCTTGTCCTCTCTTTCTCTCTCTCTCTCTCTCTCTCTCTCTCTCTCTCTCTCTCTCTCTCTTCTCTCTTTCACTCACACAGAAATCTGTCCTATATAAAGATCTTTAATGCAGGGATCAGGTATTTGGTGAATCGTGTGCAGGATCATATCCAGAGTAGGATTGTCTATTATCTGATGAATATTCATGTTACACCACGCACGATCTACCTGTGTCGCCATGGAGAGAGCGAGCTGAACCTGCTGGGCCGCATCGGGGGGGATTCTGGCCTGTCCCCTCGGGGAAACAAGGTGGGCATGATGTAGGAGTATAGCAGTGTCTACTATGAATTATTCAGAGTCTACTATTAATTATTCAGTATTTACTATGAATTATTCAGTGTCTACTATGAATTATTCGTTATCTACTCTAAATTAATTCAGTATCTACTTGGAATTATTCATTATCTACTATGAATTATTGACTATCTACTCTTATTTATTCAGTATCTACTATGAATTATTCAGTATCCACTATGAATTATTCAGTGTCTACTCTGATTTATTCATTATCTACTCTGATTTATTAAGTATCTACTTGGAATTATTCATTATCTACTATGAATTATTGACTATTATTGATTATCTACTCTTATTTATTCCGTATCTACCATGGATTATTCAGTGTCTGTTTCGAATTATTCAATATATGCTATGAATTATTCAGTGTCCAATATGAATTATTCAGTATCTACTATAAATTATTCAGTATCTACTACAAAACTAATGTATGCATTCTGTAGTTTACAGAGTCAGGAGTATTAGCAAGATGAAAAGTTTAAGAGGTTAAGGGATCATCATTCTTATAGCTTTACTCCCTAGAAAAAGGAACATAAAATATTGTAAAATCATTTAGTCATAAGGCTAATGAAATGTATTGTTTTGTCCAGGTTAACTCTCTACCTCTTGGTGCTCTTTAAGATTAGACAGCACACGTCTTCTGTCAAAGTAAACACATCCTTGACCATTATGGCAGTGGTTCACAATCTCATCCTCAAGCACCACTGGGCAGTCCATATTTTTCACTCAGCTCCCAACACACAAGTTTACATGTGCCAAAGGCTTTTAGATAGAGAAAAGCTGAGTAGTGACTGTGAGAGCTCTGAGCATCTCACTCAATATTTGTAGCATCCTTCTCAAAAACCAGATGTTTCATGCATATGAAATTGTGTGTCATGCCCCCCTCAGTTTGCTGCTGCACTTGGGAAATACATCAGGGGCCAGTGCATCCCTGACCTAAAGATCTGGACCAGTCACATGAAGAGAACCATCCAGACTGCAGAGGCAGTGGGCGTTCCCTACGAGCAGTGGAAAGCCCTCAATGAGATTGATGCTGTGAGTACTGACCAATATCTGAATTGCTCTGTACCAGGGTTATTATAGTTGACTAAATCTGGACTTAACTGAAAAACAGTTGGCAGTGTTGTTTACTTTCTACACGGGGTTTAATAGTACATAGGCCAGCTCTGCTCAAACACGGACATTTGAAACATTTGTATTAAAGAACGAGAGGGCCTGGCTTGTGATCTCCGTTCTAGTTCATCCCAAAGGTGCTCAGTGGGGTTGAGGTCAGGGCTCTGTGAGGGTCAGTCAAGTTCTTCTACACCAAACTCACCCAGCCATGCCTTTATGGACCTTGCATTGTGCACTGGGGCTCAGTCATGCTGGAACAGACAAGGTTCTTTCCCAAACTGTTCCCAGAAAGTTGGAAGCATACATTGTCCAAAGTGTCTTGGTCTGGTGAAGCATTAAGATTTCCCTTTACTGGAACGAAGGGGTCTAGACCAAACCCCTGATAAACAACCCCATAGCATAACCCCTGCTCCACCTAACTTTACAGCTGGCACAATGCAGTCAGGCAGGTAACATTCTCCTGGCATTCACCAAACCCAGACTCGTCTGTGATTTGTCACTCCACAGAATATGTTTCCACTGCTCCAGAGTCCAGTACACCACTCTACCCAACGCTTCGCATTGTGCTTGATGATGTAAGGCTTGCAAGCAGCTGCTCAGCCATGGAAACCCATGCACAGTTTCAGCTATCAAACTACATCTTTATTATGAACAGCATATACTCTGTTTATCAGTTAAATTACAAACTAATCACAAAGTTGATTAATGGAGAATATAAATTGCAATCGATAATGTTTTCAATCGCGCAATCGTGACAGTAATTAATGTCAGCATGGCAATGCTGAGTGAAGATGTGTTTTAGGTTTAGTCTTCAAAGAAGAGAGCCTTGGAAATGTAGAGGAGTGACATTTTGACTTAATTTGATGGCGGCAGGAGATAGCAGGGTTGAGTTCATTTCCAGGCATTTCTGAGCCTCTAAATATACGACGCTGATTACACTCACTGCTCTAAATGAACACCTGTTGTCTCAGCATGCAGCTTTGCTGCTTGGACAGCAATCCAGTACTCCTCTTCTGCTGTTTTTGGATCATGACTGCATGTTGTGTCCTCTCATAGAGGAAAATTACTGAAATTAGAAAGTATGCGTCTCATGTCTTATGTATTTTTATCTCCGCTAACTGACTGCTTCTCTCTCTGAAGACTATTCCTCAGCTAACGGAAGTGTTTCTGTCTCTTGGCAGGGTGTGTGTGAGGAGATGACGTATGAGGAGATTCAGGAACACCACCCGGAGGAGTTTGCACTCAGAGACCAAGATAAATACCGCTATCGCTATCCAAAGGGTGAGGTAAGGGTCAAATAATTGCTGGAAGTTTTAGGACGAAGAACAATGGCGATACCAGCGGTCTGTCTACTATACATCCTTAAGGAAGCAGTGAGTTAGGAGATGACAAGGACTTAACACTGGACACCCCCATTATTATAAATGAGAATATAAAGAACCACCTTAACTCTCAAAAAAAGGCTCATAAAGAATCATGTTTGAAAAAAAAAGGTGTGTGAGTGTAAAGAACCTTTTAAAGGTTCCTAATTTCCAACTCCAAGTTTTATTTTAAAATTTTAATTTGATTTTAAATTATCCTAATTTAATTTCTAATTTGATTTGAAATTTAATGATTTTCTCTTTTAAATCGTTTTAATCATGTTTTTCATTTTTATTCTCCTTTACTTTTTAAAAGACTCTTTTCTTTTAAATGACTTTTGTAAGGCACTTTGCTTTACAAAAGACAGCAGTGTATGAAGGGTGCTATATAAATAAACTTGCCTTGCCTTGCCTAATGTAAAGTGTCTGGATCAATTTAAGGGTTCTTCCTAGAACTTTTAGATTATGTGGAATTTCTTTAAACTCTCAAAAAGGTTCTTCACTCATCTTATTTACCAAAAAAATGGTTCCTCAAAACAAACATGTTGCACATCATTGATGAGTTCTGATTTTGGGCTCAGATTCAATCTTTATGGTTTACGTTCCTGTTGTAAGTAACCCATATCTGTAACATGAACACATTTGCTCCCTGAAACTATTCACGTGCATATTTTTTGTCATTTGCATTATCGGTGTTATAAACAGCAACCAAGAACAAATCATTTTGACATTGCTCCATTTCTGTTTATTCTAATCTTGCCTGGATTCATTTTCCAAAATCATCTGTTTCACTCCTGTCTGCTGACTACACTCGCTGCTGCTGTAATCCATTGTTTTCAAGTTGCTCACCTGCTGCTCACACTGGAGCACATATGAAAGTGGCTCACATCTGAGTTGGAAAGATCAGTGTTCACCATATGAATAAGCCAAAAGCATCACAGGAACGTTCTGTTTTGCTGTTGTTCTGCGTGGCTTATATGTCTGTATGTCTGCTATTTATGTTCCATTATACACAAAATGCAGTAGCCTACACACTTAAAAATTATGGTTTGTCAAGGGTTCTTTAGTAAAGAAAATGTTTCATATAGAACCATAAACATTCAGAGAACTCCTTGCATGATTAAAGGGTTCTTGGCATCATTAAAGCGTTCTTCAGATTGACAGAGAGTGTGTTTTATATGGTTCCATGTAGAACCTTTTTGAAAAAGGGCGCTATATAGCACCATAAAGGGTTCTTCTATTGTTACAGGTTTGACATCGTCACAATAAAAGAACTCTTTTTGGTTCTATATAGAACCCTTTTCAAAAAGATTCTACATAGAACCATTTACAGCACATTCTTCATCAATCAGAAAAAAACTTTTAACAATGCAAAGAACGCTTTAATCATGGAAAGGGTTATTTGAGTGTTCATGGTTCTACATAGAACCATTTTCTTTAATAAAGAACCCTCAAACAACCATAATTTTTAAGAGTGTAGCTCTTAAAGTTGAACGTTCTCTACCACCCCAGCCCCACACCCCCAGTTTCCATCTATGGTATCGTGTGTCATGGTGGTACGGAACCCAAACACCATGACAGACCTTCAACCCTTCAGTATAAATGTAGCCAAATTAACTGCTCTGGTATAAGTTTGTTTATGCTTATGACTTAACTGCCTCTCTTCTTTCTGTCTCAGTCCTATGAAGACCTGGTCCAGAGGCTGGAGCCAGTCATCATGGAGCTGGAGAGACAGGAGAACGTCCTGGTCATCTGTCACCAGGCTGTGATGCGCTGCCTTCTGGCCTACTTCCTGGACAAAAGTGCAGGTAAAAGAATGTAAATTTTCTAAAAGCTCAGTTTCCTCTCAGAGTTTGATTGAAAGTTCACGCTCTTTCTTCTGCTCCTCTTTAGATGAGCTGGCGTATCTGAAGTGTCCTCTGCACACAGTGCTTAAACTCACACCTGTTGCCTACGGTCAGTGTCCTTTAGTCAATCAATTCAAAACAGTGTCTGAAACAGGGCTGTACAATATGGCTAAAGATTATCATGACATATTTTCCCTAGTCTTCAATACGACTCATTTTCATTAATTAAAAGCAGTGTCTGAGCGATATGGCCAGAAAATGTATCATGATATATTTTTCTCTATCTTTTGAAATCAGCAATTGTTGTATTATTGATTGTTATATGCAGTTCTTAATGCTCAGTTGTAAGCCTGAGTAGAATTATATATACAGATATACAGTATGTGAAAGGGATTCTGTTTGACATGCATTGCATTGAAAATGGCACAGAAAACCAATATTTGATGTTTTACCTTATGAACTTGTTTCTAAATAAATCTCTGCTGTTCGAACAAAACCTTGTATCTCCAAAATGATAACTTTACAGGACAAAGAAAAAAGTTCCTAACTTTTAATGGAAGTTTATGGAGAAATATTTTATTTTGGACCATTTCTGTGGTCCTGTTCATGATGAAATTTTGACACAAAAGCTTTTTCAAATTATGTCAGAAAATGAAAAATGGAGATAAGAGGTTTTGTCCTGATAGCCATGAAATGCTCATTCCAATTTTGATGCCTGCAGCAAGGTGGGACAGGAGCATGTTTACCACAAGTTACATCACCTCTCCTTTTAACAGTATTTGATATTCATTTGGGGACTGAATGCACAAACTGATCCCATTTTAAAAGCAGAACTTTTGCCATTCTTCTCTTATACAAGGCTGTGCAGCTGTACAGGGTCTATATTGTTGTATTCTGAGCTTAATAAGACACGTTTTCAATGGGAGGCAGGTCAGTTTAGCACCCGCACTCTCTGATTGCGCAGCCATGCTTTCTTGATGTTGTCATGTTGAAGTAAGCATGGACGTCCCTGAAAAAGACAGCATCTAGAAGGCAGCATATGTTGCTCCAATGTGTGTTCAGCGTTAATGGTGCCTACATAGATGTGCAAGTAACCCGCTAATTGGCCATTCCTGGACGTTCCTTTTATATCACAGCATAATTGCATCACCTGGTTAAGATGTTTGTATTTCTAGTCGCTCCTGTCCCAACTTTTTTGGAACATATTGCAGGCATCATATTTAACTGCACTAAATCCAAATAAACAGGCCTTATTATGCTCAATTACTAATGAAACATGTAGTTAGTCAGTGTTCTTTAAGTACTGACAATAGTCATGATATGTTCAGAAAAGCGTATTGTGACATAATTTATCATCATAACAATTAAATATAATCATATTGCCTAGCCCTATTTGACATACAGTCTTTGTAAGATGCTGTTATTTTTCTTATTTTTAACAGTAGTGCTCCCCTTTTTTTCTATTTCTCTCTTATCTTTTCTCTTGCTATTTCTTTCTTCTTCCGTCTCCTCTGTAGGCTGTAAAGTCGAATCAGTTTTCCTGAATGTTGAGGCGGTGAATACGCACAGAGATAAGCCTGTGGTAAGTTCAGTACAGCTGATAACACTTAATAAAATAAAAGTTTTATTAAAAAAATGTCTTTCAGCTTTCAGAGCACTGTTGTTATTTTTTTTTATGATGCTGGCGCGTTTTATTTGGCGACCAAAACACAAAATAAGTAATTACTGAACACAGTGTGTAATGTGGCCTTTAGACCAAGCAAAATGTCCCAATGCTACAACAGTATTATTGTCATAATGTTACAACAGTACAACATTGATTAAGTGTAGTAACTTAAGAATGCAATTAACTACATTAACAGTCGATTTACAGCCTGTATGAACAGGTTTGAATTGGCTCTTCCTGTTGACTTTTCCTGTTCATTTTGATTTAAAAAATGTCTTTCTACAATACAAGACAACAATACAATAGTGACGTTCCATCAAATTCAAATCAAAACAAAATATCTCCTCTTCTACTTAGACACTAATGTGGAGTAGACTGAAAGTTTAGAATCTGCACTTTCCACATAATTTCTCCGCTTGTTTCAACAGGCTACGAGTCAGAAATAATAAAACTATAGCATGATTTTGTTACCCATGGAGATAGCTGTGACTTCTAGAGGGTGAACAGTGTTATTCGACTCTACTAAGCTTGGATTTTGCTCCATGGAAGTGGCTCAAAGGAGGCAAATAGCAATTTAAATGTTCCTTTCTGAGATGGGGCATGAGTTAATGGCAGTATAGTTAAGTGATGTTAATCTGAGGGTTGGCTGGAACGCTGTATATTCATGTGATTTCTGCACACAGACACTGTGTTCTGCAGCGTTCTTTAGGAAAAGTGCAGAGCACAAAGGCTGCATTCATGTGCTGAAATGAATGGGTGCGTGCGTGAGTGGCTCAAAATGGATTGAGCTGAATGACCATGTAGTGAAAAAAGACCCATCGCCACATAAACGCCCAGGACATTAAAGGGCCCATATCGTATGTTTGTCTTGTATTTTATTATTTCTCTGTGGTGAACTTATGACGTCTGTGTGGTTTTATGTATTAAAAACAGTCATAATTCATTTCTACATGACCTAGCCAACCTCTCTATATCCCTTAGAATTCAACAGACTGTGCCCTTAAGACTGATATATGGTACTGTGCAAGAGTCAGAACAATCTTCATTTATTTAATTTTCAGTCAAAATGGCCTTTAAGAACAAGTTATTAATTTTTCAAGAGATATTTCTGACAAGATTAGATATCAGATAATCCGCTTGTGTAAGGAAGGAGAAAGTTCAAAGGAAAACAAGTGAAAAACAACAGATGTTCCCAGAACTGGGACTTCTAACAAGCACCTGGAAGACCTGGTAGACACCAAAACTGTCCCCATCAGATAATCAGCACTTAAAGCTCTCATCTTTGAGAGAGAGGAGAAAATCAAACTGCTTCAGATCTGAAAACATCCACAGGTGTTTCTGTCCATCCTCCCCTGTGAGAAGACAACTCAGCACTATGGGTCTGAAAGGATGGGTAGCTGTCAAGAAGCCTCACTGAGAAAAGGAGAAACACATCAAACAAAGAAGCTGAACAATAGACTGACCACCCCAGAGTCCAGACCTCAACATCACTGAATGTGTTTGATCACTTCAGAAAATGATAAACCAACTTCTAAGACTGAACTTTGGAGGTGTGTCTGCAGATTTCTTTGAGAAACTGAAAGTGAGTCTCCTGAAAAGAATAGAAACTGTAATAAAGAGTGGACAAAAAATATTTAAATTAGTTCTTGAGGCTTCTTTGTAATTTACTGCTAAATGCTTTCTTCTTTTTAGACACCAAAAAATTAATAACTTGTATTCAGTGGCCACTTTGACTGGAAATTAAATACATAAAGTGACTTTCGCACATTACTGTAAATCTAAATAACCTCTGTTGTGATTGGCTGCCCTGTATTGTGCCTCATTCAAAAAGCAGTTGGGCTTAAATGTATGGAATAGACTGTTTTCAGGCTGAAACAGCTAGAGAGGTAGGAGAAAAACTTGAGCCGCTCCTTTCGGATGTGTGGATCCTGTGGAATTCTGGAATGACACATTTGCTTCCCGACAGCCAGGAACAGCAATGTTTAATTGTTTCCCATATCGTCAATTCCAGTAACTTTAGACTATCTGCAGGAACAACACTCCGCATCACTTCAACAGGAATGGGCAGGGCTTAACTGCTCTAAGCTGAATGGGTGGTCATATGTAAATGTTTTCATGGTTGTGACATCGCAAGCCCATGTTAAAACAGGCTGTTTATGCAGCTTAGTTTCCATATATGGATTGAATTAACTGGAAAATAAAACTTTATGTCCTTCAACAAACTTTTATTTCAGAAAAGCAGGGAAACGCCTTTTCAATGAACTGGGCTTTTTGAGATGATTCCGTTTAATGGCCCTCTGTGAGGTAGTGCCATTGATTTAAACCTCAAACTTGCCTCTCCATCAGAGCGATGAACCTCAGGGCAGTCCCACACCCCTGTACCGCCACAGTCGTGTCCACCCCATGGCCAGTCCCACTCCGACCAAAGCCCCCAGCTTACAAGACCTGGGCTTGACTGAACTTAGTCTGCAGGTATAATGATCAAACAGTCTGTTCTGACTGTTCAGACTCATTCGGCTAATCAACACTAATCAACGGTCTCTAATCTCAAATATCTCAATTACAATACATTCAGCTGTTTAAAGGTGATGATTTGCTTTTTTCCCCACTTATTTTCTTTCTCTTTTCTTATCCGAGTGGATTATCTTACTTCTAATCTCCTCAGAAATATCTTGTGAAAAACAGATAACTTGTACTTAATGGCTGTTTTGATGGGTGTTAATAATAAATGAAGTGTGGACTTTTGCACAGAACTGTATTTAACAAAAGTAGAGAATGCCTCTTTTTATTTCTGGGTGTGTGTGTTTGTAGGTTGATTGTACTATGTGTTCGTGTGTGTTTGTGTGTGTGCTGTGATTTAGACCTGCATGGAAAGACAAATGTACCTGTACTGTTTCAGTTGTAGTGTAAAAGTTTAAACACCTCATTATTGTTTTTCTAAGGGGAAAAACTTGAATTTGGTATTTTTGCAAATTTTATTGAACAGTTTCTATTTCCTTGCAGAGTTTAACATATTGGAAAAACATACAGTATTAAATGTGCTATAACTTTTGGACATTTAATGCTTTTTGTGTTTTCCCCACTTGTTAAATTTCGCAAATAAACAATAACTGTGCATTAAAATATGCAGAAGTGTCTCGTAGAGGTGGTGTTAACTTATTTTCACTTATGAAATCAACATGTCATTTGGCCAGGGGTGCCCAAACTTTTGCATACAACTGTAGTCTCACTTAAAATTACATTATGTAGCTCTTGTCTAATGTATGGTTTCTGTTCTGATGTTTATAGAGAGTCATATAGATCTGTAAAATTTTCATAATTTTCAAGATTTGCCGCCTGTAAATAATGTATTATTTGTATATTAAAAGATGTAAGTCAGCGGGTGGGTTTCAAGAACAGATATGACTGTAAAACATGGTGTTGGTCTTGGTATTTACAGCTGAAGAAATGTTTATTTTAGCACTTATGTTGACTGGCAGCCTGACGTCACTGATTTTGCTTGACAACAACAAAGGGAAAGTATTGGAGTGCCCATCACAAAGCCCTAGCCTGAATCCCACAGTAAATCTGCGGAGTGAACTGAAACAGTGTGTCTGTTACAGCAGTTCTGTCAGGAGGAATGGGCAAGTCTTGTGAGAAGCTTGGGCTACTCCAAGTGTTTGATACAAGTTAAGCAATTACAAAAGCAGTAACACCAAATGTAAACTTTTGTCCCACTGAAAATCTAATTTAGTAAATAAAAGCTTAAATGAATCTGCCTTTTAGCTTTTTGCCCAAATGGCCCAAAATGACTTTGTCTGGTTCTGCTGACTTACATTAAAAGTAGAGTATGTTTTTGATACAGTTGTACACATTTCCATATATGCAAAGTGAGTCTGAGGGAGATCAAATTGGCCATTTAAGGGGTGAAAGTGCTTGGACCCCATAATTGCCATTATTAATGTAATGTCCTTAAAATCAACTCTAATATGACTTAAATAGCTCTGATGCATGTGAAAATTGTGAAAACTGTTGCATGAAATGGGTAACTTGTTTTGGTTTTGATAATCCAGTCACTTAATTTTAAGAATCTTTTAATCTTTTAAATCCTGTATTCCAGGTATGTTTTTAAACAATTGATACATATGAATGCAAATACAGACTAGATCTTAATTCAAAAGCTGCTATACATGTTCTTTAAAAACGTTTCTGTTTTTTTTTTTTCTTGTTCTCTGATTTTCTAGAACGTCAGTGTGGACAGAGATGCTGAAGACGCTCTCCTGACGGTTCCTGAGCACATCTAGAGCTCTGAAAAGGCCATGAAGAAAAGCTTCTTCTTCCTCAACATCACTACACTGGCACAGTGCATTGGCCGTTTTGATGCATCCTTGACCCAGTTTGAATGTCAGTTTTAATTGCAATGATTCGTGTTGTAAAAAATGTCCTATGTTATGGTGGTTGGTGAAGAGCCGCTCATGGATGTCCATTCACCTACTTCAGAGGGAATCGGGAGTTTGATTGCACTGCAAGGCAAGACAAAACAAAACAAAACAAGCTGAGACTAATTAAGTCAAGACAAGTCAAGAAATTGGATTAAACTGCTGGGAGTCTTAATTTGGATGAAGACTAAGGATATAGTGTGGTTAAAAAATAAAATTGACACTTTTTTCCCTTTCAGGTGTAGTCAGTCAGCTAAGACAAGTTTGGTGTCTGAAGGTTGCTTATTTACTTTTAGCACTGGAGCTACGAGGCTAATGTAGCTATCAAGTAATAGAAGTTCATGAGCACCACATTGCATGCTAGATCAACACTCATTTGCCTCAAACTGTGTGGAGTTGTTCAGTATCTCTAATAGACTTGATTTTGTGGTTTCTGACATTGTGTGACTCACTAATAGCTGTGATTATCGACTAAAGTACATTAGCATAGCTAAAAACAGTAGCAGCATCCATCTTCAAGCCTGATTTTTCATTCCAAAGTTGAGGAAACCTCAGACGTTAAACATGTCTTGGCTGACTACATCTGGGATAAAACTGTGTAAGTTTATTGTTTAACTACTCATTTAAAGGGGAATTCCACCAATTTTTCAAAAAGTCGGAATAATTCAGTGGTAGAGATGTAAGTCATTCTGAGTGGTTTGGTGTTTTACAGTGGTGCTGATAGGAACCAAGGGGCAATGTTGATGACACAAACGAATCCAATTTAATTTTATTTAACAAATACATTTTTTAAACTAATTTTATTAACTATTAAAATGACCAGTGAATCTGCACTTCATATGTAATGTTGATGATGGCAAAAATCTGGAAAAAAATGTTTTCCTGCTTTTATGTACTCTCTGCTCCATTAACAATATGTTTTAGCCCACCTATGTTGGGCTCCAGTCCTCGTGGGCTGAAACACTGCAGACTTCAGCACGCTGCCTCATTAAACACCCCTGATTCAGCTTATCAGCTAATTAGCAAAGCCTTCATGGACTAAATTCAGAGCGTTAGATGAGGGTAAACGCTAATCTCTGTAGCACTTTGGCCCAGAAAGTCCCCAGTTTCACATGCCTGTTTTAGACCAAAGTTTTATCTCAAACTATCATAAAACTGTGTCTCAGTCATCAGGCAGTGTATTCATAACCATTTCATGGTTTCTCTGAAACCTTTGAGGGAGCTTTTAGAGTTGGACGTCTGGTTCCTATCACCACCACTGTGGTTAACTGAGTTACTCTAGAACAGAGCATTTCACACCAAACCACTCTGAATGACTTTGTTTCTATCTTAACTGTTAAATTATGCAGAAATGCTCATGGATTTCACCTTCAATCACAAGTAGTTGACTGGCACAAGCTGGTTTGTCTGGACAGTTTTGTACTGACAGATTGTTTCTACCTGCTCCTGGTGCATGAGGAGAGGTCAGTACAGTATTCTAACATGGAAAACATGCTGTGAAGCTGGACCTCTCCACCTATGGTGCTTTCCTCTGTGGTGGCCACAGCACAAACGCACGTGCCATAAATTTACCTCTCAGACTGTAGCTGATTCTACCTGGACAAAACGTTCACATCTGGATTATGTTTATGTTTGCTTAGTTAGTGTTTGTCCAAACGGTGAGACATACAGTCGTGTGCAAATGTTTGTGCACCCTGGCCGATTGATATGTTCTGAGTGAAAGTTAGAGAGAACACTCTTCTGCACATTTTAATGCACAACTTATATCAGGGGGGAAGAATAAAACATAAAATGTGGCCTGTGCAAAAGTAATAGCACGTTATATTTTGTGTTTTATGTTTTTCCAATAAATTAAACTCAGAAACAAATAAATAGAAATTTTGCACAAACATTTGCAGAAAAAATGCTACATTTAAGTGTTTTCTCTGTAGAAGATGAACTTATTTTTGCTTAGAAAATTAAAAAAAACGTTTGCATACGACTGTAAATATCTGTGATGAAAATGAAGTGATCAGTCGCTATAACTATGTCAGGGCCTTGTTTAGCCCCATGGGCTACACGATTACTATATGATTTACATGAATACTTGGAGTGATTTCAAGTAGTTGAGTAATTGCACATTGTACACTGTAATTGTAACATTAAAGCAGTAGTGTTTTCCCCATTTAAAAAGTTTTTGCGTCCGAAAAGCATTAAATGGTCATAAACCAACTGAAATCATTACATGACTGTAGTGTGTGTCGTCTTAGCTCGTCTCATTACTCGTCCGTCCAATGTGATGTAATGCAAAAATAGAGTAAACAGTCAAAGTAGAGGAGCTAGTTTGCTAGTAGTGAGTCTCACAGTTGTATCAAATGATACTTTGGTGAGTGAAAGCATGTCAAGAGTTGGAACTATAAATATAAATGAGTAATTTATAATGTAATTATACAATGTATATTATGCATAATTTAATAACCTTTTGATTTTCTCGAAAAAAAAATATTGAATAAATCTTAAATAACATAGTTGTGTGCAAAAGTTTGGGCATCCGATGTCAAATGAATTATTTCAATAATAAAATTAAATAAAACATAAAATATGGCTTCTGCAAAAGTTATGACACATAACTTTTTCCTGGTTTATGCTTGTTTTATTAGGATACAAAATTCAGCAAACAAATCAAAATTGTTTGCTAAATTTTGTAGAAAATACATCATTTGTTCTCTGTAGAGGGTGTGTTCACTTATTTTCACTTAAAACAATCAATATAATGAAATTGTAAGAATATTGTCAGATGATTTTACCTATTTTTAGACATTTCTATCTAAATAAAGTGACTAACGATCTTACTGCATCTGGAGATGTTTTTAATGATTTTACATCCTTCAAATGTAAACAGTCTCATAATAAAAATGACATATATATATATATATATATATATATATATATATATATATATATATATATATATATTTCTTAATATAATAATGTAGAAATTTATAGAAAATGCCAAAATACAATGTTAGTGCACAGGTTTTATTTATTTGCTATGGTTAACATATTGGAAAAAGTATATAAAGTGAGATGTGCCATAACCTTTGCACAAGCCACATTTTATATATATATATATATATATATATATATATATATATAATATATATATACTGGTAGTGCTCTCAACATTATAAAAAAAAATTTCCATGTACAAAATTCTATTCTATTATGATGCTGCTGCTCTGCAGGTTCAACTGATCCGATAGAAAGCTGAGGTACAGATCTGTTAATGATGAGATAATAATAATGTGAAAGCTGCAGAACATCAAGAATGAAGTTCTAAAACAATTCATACCCAGAATACCTCATATCTGTAACATGATGGTCAAATCTCAGGCAGATAACATACTACTAAATTACCATGAATAAAAATGAAAAAATAAATAAACCATAAATGATTAATTACAGTATATCATGTATCATTTAATAACCTCTTGATATTCCCAAAAAACAAAATATTGAGCAAATCAATCATCTTGAGTTATCTTCTGGTAATTCTGGTAAACATTTCATAGTATAACAATATATACTGTGTAAGTTATCACTGGATAAAGTTTAAAAAATCATTAATATGATGAGTGGTCCCAAACTTTTGAATGACAGTGTTATTCTAGGTGATGTGGGACTTGATCACTAGTTGTTTAGTTGAGTTTGTTGTATTGAATCAGGGAAAATACCTAAATACCATACGGTCCACACAGTTCAGTTGGTTTCTATTGTTTTTGTTGTTGTTTTAATGTTATACATCCAGTCTTGTGTAACTTAAAGAGATTTAGCTTGTGTAGCAGGTGAAGTGGCAATGTAACTAAATACACATGTTGCTGTGACTGGCAGTAATGCAGTGGTCTTATAAAGCGTATTCTGGGTGTGTAATAATAAACTGGACTGTATTAGACTTTAATGTATATGGAAGCCTCAGACTTTGAGTTTACTGCAAAAAATGTTATCTTAGCAAGTAAAAATACACCTAATATTTCTCATGATGGGGTTGTTCTGATAATGTTACAACCAGTTTTTAAATAATATGATATGACTAGATTTTAGATAATTAGACTTACTAAGATCTAATTTTTTGCAGTGTATTGAGTTGCTGAAAGCCTGTTTGGTTTTGTGAGCTTTAGGTCAGTTCAAGGCCTGTTTGCTGCTGGACTGTGTGCTCAGTGATGGGAGGGAATTTCTGAAAGAAGCTGGTCTGTTTCTTTTTGTGTTATGTATTTGATTACTGTAAAAAATTAATCTCCCATTATTATTTATTTGTTTGTTTTTTTTTATTTAATCTACTTTATTAAAACCTTGTCATTAACTTTTTTGTTGTACTAAATTCTAAATGTGTCATTACTATTATGCAGGATTCAGAGATTGTGATTATAAAATTTGATTTTAAATGTTAGGTCATTATTGTTTATTACTGCATTTAACAGCTTTTATTACTCAGAATTACTTATTTATGGAAAACTGATATTTCATCAGACTGAATAATGATGATCTTTTCAGCTGATTGCTGGTATCTGCAATGTGAGAAAGCACATTCAGATTTAGATTCCACATATCTGGGGCTTTTTGCTTGAACGCATTCAATATTCGTACGATTACTGCATTAAGAACATTTACTAAGCCTTTCAAACCAACTGAATTGATTAAGTGATGCTACTATCAAACACTGCCACCAGAGGGAGCCAAAGCTGCACAGTAAAGGCCTCAAATATTACAAAACAAAAACATAAATCATATTAGTCACCAAATATACTGGCATATAAAAGAGATTTCTCTTAGTGCTGGTGCTTCAGCATAATTTATCTACTATAAATTATTCACTGTCCACCATGAATATTTAATAACTACTATGAATTATTCAATATCCACTCTGTTATTCAGTATCTACTATGAATTATTCAATATCTACTCTGTTATTCAGTATCTACTATGAATTATTCAGTATCTAAATTATTCCAAATCTACCATAAATTATTCACTATTCACCAAGAACTATTCAGAATCTACCATAAATTATTCACTGTTCAGTATGAATTATTCAGAATCTACCATAAATTATTCACTATTTACTATGAATTATTCAGAATCTATAATAAATTATTCACTATTCACTATGAATTATTCAGAATCTACCATGCATTATTCTCTGTTCACTATGTATTATAAAGTATTTATTATGAATTATTTAGTAACTACTATGAATTATTAAGCATCTAGTTATTCAGTAATTACAATGAATTTTTCAGGATCTGCTATAAGTTACTCAATAACTATTAGAAATTATTCAGTAACTGCTATAAATGATTTAGTAACTACTATGGATTACTCTTAAAATGGGTTCAATCTGATTCACATATGATCAGATAACAACAGATATCAACAGGACAACATCACTCTGTGTAACCCTTTAAATGGCTGGACCTGCTGGTGAGTCCACAGTTCTTGTTTTTTCAGAATTTAGTTTTGGGTTGTTTTTTCATGTAAATACTGAATAATACACATTAGCCTGTAGCAATCCTAGGAATTTTAGGGGTTAATTAGTGTGTGGCGTTTAGCTATACATTATGATAGGAACCAGACATCTGAAGAGCTTAACGCCTCTAAAAGCTCCCTCACAGAAAGTTATTACATGAAATGGTTATGAATACACTTCGTGAGGTCTGAGACATTGTTTTATGATAGTTTTGAAATAAAGTTTTTTCCTAAAATATATTTTTAAAATCCATTCATGGTGGAGGGATACATTCCCTGAGTGTTGTGAGGCAAAATAGTGCCTGGAGAAACCTTATTTTTTTAGATTTATCACTATTTTACCATCATCAACACTCTGTATAGAATGTTGAGGATGTATGTAGGTTCACTGGTGGTTTTGGATAGTAAATAAAATGTCTACATTTGTGTTGTAGATATGACAACCTCTGGATCCCATCACCACCACTGTAAAGAAATCTGAACCATTTCACACCAAACCACACTGAATCACTCTGATTACATCTCACACACTGAATTATACACTGGAATTCTTCTTTAAGGGAGCACTGATGGGTTTATTAACAGTCTGAAAGAGAATTAGTTGCATATTGCTGCTGTGAAAATCTCCTAAATGAGAACTTTACAGGAGAAGGAACAAACCTACTTTACTTTTAATGTAAATCAGTGGAACCAGACTTTTTTCCAAGTCGTTTTGGGTCATTTCTTTTGGCCCATTAATTATGAAATTTACACACAATGTAAAGAGCAACAAGCATTTTCTAATTATGTCAAAAACTGAAAAACAATTGAGTAAATGTTGTGACGAGACTATAGAAAAGTAATCCTCTCTCTCTCCCTCTCTCTGAAGGTACTTCAGTTTTATCTTGACGAGATTTCTATTGATTAAGTGCGCTGCCACTGACCAATCAAAGGTGAGTGCAGCTGGCCTTTGATATGCAGACCCTCCTCACCACTAACTGCTGTCACGTCCTGTTTATTCACTCAGACTCATGATTCAATCATGAATGTCCATTTGTCTTTGTCCTGAGGTAAAAAACCTACTTTACTTTTAAGTCAATGGAACCAGAATGTTTTCCAAATAATTTTGCCATTTCTTTTGGTCCATTTATCATGAACTTTTGACACAATGTTAAAGGCAACAGGCATTTTCAAATTATGTCAAAAACTGAAAAACGATAAAATGGAGGTACAAGGTTTTCTTCCGACAGCAGCGATATATTCACCTCTTGTATTGTTCCTATGATGACGTATAGTAATCAAGACTACCTGTAGTAAACTATAGGAGGGTGAACTCAGCAGCAGTGGGAAACTTTTTAGAAAATGCTCATAAAAGCTATACATTTGTATATTTTGTGGTTTTCGAGTTACAAGTCACAAGTCTCTTTAATATAAATACATTAAAACTGTATTGAATATAGTTTTTATGTAAATATTACAGACCCTGGGACACAGTTTGCAAAAGTGGGACAGCTTATAGGAAACTTACTGGCAGTACAGTAAAGTCCTATGTTTAGCAACGAAACATATAATCGTGTTTGGCTGAAGGAACAACAGTCATGAACTGAGCTGGCTTAAAGGGGAGTTCCACCAAATTTTCAAAATATCTGAAAAATTAAATGGTTAAGACATAAACAGGGTCATTCAGAGTGATTTGGTGTGAAATGCTCTGTTCTAGAGAAACTTACATTCAGAACTGTTCACAGTGGTCCACCTCTAAAAGCCCCCACATAGAAAGTTAATATATGAAATGGTTATGAAATTGCTAGTGATGTTGGAGACATATATTGGACGTACATGCAGGGCATATCCTGATTTGTCACTGGCTTACCTTAATCAACATTACAAATAAAAACTTGTGTAGGTTCACTGACGGTTTTGTATAGTAAATAAAATGTCTATGTTTGTGTTGTAGTCATGGCGACCCCTGGTTCCTATCACCACCACTGCAAAGAAATCAGAGTCTCTACAATCAACTATTTCACGTCAAACCACTCTGAATCACTCTGTTTACATCTCAACCACTGAATTACACAGAAATTTTGAAAAATAAGTGGAATTCTCCTTTAATTTTTTAAAAACAAATTTACTATAGCTATATTAATCTATAATAATATTCTCATAAGAATCCTGTATAAATTCTGGTATTTTTTACTGCAGTTCCTTTTCATAGAATTCCCAAAACAGCTTTTGGCCTACACTGACCTGTCATGGCAGTCTGATGCCAGTAGATGTTGCTGTTGATCTGTAGCTGAGTTCAGCGGAGCACATTAGCTTCAGCTCCCATTTTTATTACTTCGGCATTCCAGCTGTGGATGAGTTAACACTCTGGCTGTGAATCAGCATTAATAAGTTTATAAACACAGAGAACTCAGGCAAAAGCAGCATCCCTGCTACAAAAACCAGCACAGACTTTCATGGCTCGTCACCAGCAAAACCAGCATATGCTGTGTTTTGGATGCTGGCATGCTGGTCAACCAGCACCAGACCAGCACTAGACCAGTATAAACCAGCACAAACCAGCTAAGACCAGCATGGAATACATGCTAGTCTGTGCTGTTTTTCTTTTCAGCAAGGTGAGATGGGAAGTTTACATTTAAAACAAGCATTATTTTTAGCTCTGTTTTGGCCTACTTCAAAAATCAGTGTTTATTTAAGGAGAATTCCTCTGATTTTTCAAAATTACTGTGCAATTTAGTGGTTGAGATGTAACGAGAATCATTCAGAGTGGTTTGGTGTGAAATGATTAATTGTCTTTACAGTGGTGATGATAAGAACCAGAGGTCACCATGACTACATCACAAATATAGCCATTTTATTTACTATCCAAAACCACCAGTGAACCTATTTTGCTTCACAACAACCTACATGTATCCCTCCACCATGATCAGATTCTAAAAACACATTTTAGGCCAAAAATCTTCTGAAAACTGTGTCTCAGTCATCAGGCAGTGTATTTATAACAATTTAATATAATAACTTTCTGTGAGGGAGCTTTTAGAGGTGGACGTCTGGTTCCTATCACCACCACTGTGAACAATTTTGACTCTGTAAGTATCTCTAGAACAGAGCATTTCATACCAAACCACTCTGAATGACTTTGTTTACATCCTAACCATTTATTTATACAGACATAGTGGAAAAATAAGTGGAATTCCTTTTTAAGCAAAAAATAGGACACGACTACAAATTCCTACAGAAATATTTTAGCATATGCTCTATTTAATCAGGCCAAGTAATCAGTAATCAAGTAATCAGCATAACACAGTTATCTTTTGCATAAATCTGTCATTGTAACTCAGTAGTCTAATCTAGTTCAACTGAATATGAAAGCACAAATTAAGTTCCTTTAACACAATATTATTTTGTCAAAACATAAATTTGAACAGACCGCTGATGTAATTTAATTTAACCTAGCAGTATTTTACTCTGCATTATGTGTCATCTGCCTCAGTCTCTTGTGTACAGCAGCAGTATTAACAACATATAACTTCTTCACAGCTTTCTTGATGCAGATCCTACACAGGATGTCCTTTAGACACCTGCTTGTCCAGTGTTTCTTCTGAAATGAAGGGAATTAAAGTAAGTGTGTCCCCCTTTGCTGCAGTAACACACATAAAATCATAATATTTTTCATTAAAGCATAAAAAAATTTACTTAATTGAAAAAATTCTGTTTCGGTAGTTACATGTGGTCACCATGTGGCCCTGAGGGACAGGGATGCAGGCTCACTTCCTGCTCTACAACGCAGGGGCGTGGCTAAAATAAGACTCTGCCTACAGACTAAAACTGTGCTTTGGTTGTGACATGAAATGTGGGACAGGAATTTTTAAATACAAGATTTTTTTAAAAAAACAACATTTAAAAAATGCAAAATAGTTCAAAAAATGTTAAAAGTATTATTATTATATCATTCCTGCTACTGAAGGAGGACACAGCTTCCGCTCAAACAGTAGGCCTTACCTCAGGCTGTCTCTGGCTCCAGCCTTGCCTCACACTTGGAAGGAATATGCTAACTGCTAATTCTCACTTCCGAGCTCCGACACACCCCTTCCGCGTCGTTGTACAGGCATAAACATGGCAAGCGGGCTAACCCCGCCCTTCAAAATAAGAGTCCTTCTCTTTTTTTACGCTGCAAACACTTAACCCGGAATAAACATGTGGAATACATTCATAAATTCAGTACAGTAAGACTATAAATTTAGGGGTTAGGGTTTGGGACAAACATCTCCCAATAGAAAGTATTTTGTACATATTTAGCTTATTACTACTATTACTTTGGTAGTACCGTATATATATGTTTGTCATTATGATGTCAATTGCTATCTTAATACACTGTCTTGTTAAGAATCTTGAAGCAAGCTTCTCTGTTCGTCTATCTGTTCTCTCTCTCCTCTCCTCCTCATCCGTCTCTCCGTTTTCCTCTGTCCCACTTTTGTGTTTTGGATGGGAAACTCCTCTAAAGGAAGCAGAGTTTAAAAGGCCAATGCTGTCGCCCTCGCTAACTTCCTGCTGCACTGATTCAGCAAAGCCTGCTTTCATATGTGTTTGTATTCTTTCCCATTTTCTCTCTCTCCCTCTCTCTCTCTCTCCTTCTCTCTTTTCTCTCTCTTTCTCTCCCTCTCCCTCTCTTTCTCTTCTCTCTCTCTTTTTCTCTCTGTCCCTCTCTCTTTCTCTCTGTCTCTCTATCTTCCTCTGTTTCTCTCTCCTATCCTCTCTTCCTCTTTTCTCTCTCTATTTCTCACTCATTAAACAAGGCTCCAGTCATGTGCAATGTCTTGTCCTCTCTTTCTCTCTCTCTCTCTCTCTCTCTCTCCTCCTTTTTTCTCTTCCTGTCAATCAGCAACCCTCCCACTCATGTGCAATGTGTCTCGTCCTCTCTCTCTCTCTCTCTCTCTCTCTCTCTCTCTCTCTCTCTCTCTCTCTCTCTCTGCACTGACCACAGACAGGCCAACTGGCCGCAGTATTTTTATAATCTCTCTCTCCTCTCTGACCTGTTGCTCCTCTCCTGGCGCCGGCCGTCTCGGACCCCCCCTTCCCCTTTACTCCCCCATTGCCCCTGTGCCCCCCGGGCCCTGGGGTAGTTAATTGAGTCCAGCTGTTGCAAGGTGCCTCACACACTCACACACACACCCTGCTGCACTTGCCTTTTTGGCAGATTGCTCACTTTAACACCCCCATCAACCCCCCCCCCACCCCCCACCCCTCTCCTTCTGCCTGTGTCAATCCTCATCAACTACTATCACTGACTGATTACCTTCATCCTCTCTCTCTCTCTCTCTATCTGTCTATCTCTATCTCTTTTGCTCTCTCTCTTTCTCTTATTTTTCTTTCTTTCTTTCTTTCTTTTTCCTTTGCTCTTTCTTTTTCCTTTCTTTTTTCTACCCACTTTCTGCTTTTCTCTCTCTCTCTATCTCTCTCTCTTTCCTGCTTCTTTCTTTCATCTGTCTCTCTGCCTCTTTCTCTGTCTTTTTTTCTTGTATTTCTCTTTTTTCTCTATTAATTCCCCTCATCTTCCTCTCCTCCTCCTCTGATTCCTCTCCTCCTCTTTTTTTTCTCTCCTCTTGCTGTTCTTTTTCATCTTTTGCTCTTCACCCCATTCCAGCACTCCCAAGCTCGCCCTGCCAGCCTTCAGTGGAGAGAGAAAAGGCACAGAGAGAGGGTAATGGGAGGGAGTGATGGAGGGATGATGGAAGGATTTAAGGCTTTTGGTGTACTTTAAGTGTACTTACAGCTCATAGACCCCCACATTGCTGCCCCCCCACCACACCACCACACACACGCGCGCACACACACACATACTAAAATCCGACAAGACAGCAGGAATTTGTGTGTTTGTGTTTGTTGGAGAGAGAGAGAGAGAGAGAGAGAGAGAGAGAGAGAGTGCTTTTCTCAGTTTATTGCAACAAATTAAGTTATATCATTATTATAAAGGCAATATTAAGAACCAAGTAATAGGAATTAGGGGATTATATTATATTATATTATATTATATTATGTTATAATTCAACAGTTTTAAATCAGTTTTTATAACTATAAATAACAGATATATGTATAAATAACAGATATATGTACAAAATCCTTCTAATATGATGCTAATATTCAAATGATTTGTATGATGTTGTAAAATGTAATAAATTTCTGATAATGAACAGAGCGGTAGATGATTCTCTTCTCTCTTTGGTGCTATATAGAACCATTTTCAAAAATGTTCTATATAGAACAGATCATTGTTCATCAATCTGAAGAACGCTTTCACCATGTGAAGAACCATTTAATCATGCAAAGGGTTCTTTGACTGGTCATGATTCTACATAGAACCATTTCTTTACTAAAGAGCCCTTGAGAAACCATCTTTTTTAAGTGTGCAGGGAAGGATGAAGCTGTTTTGGTATCTAGTTTGTAACATTTCAGTCCACACTGTTTAAGTTATTACTGAATGACAAATATATATTATATATTATATATTATCATTGCTGTCCAAAGGAAAACATGCATCTCCATTTTTGTTGATTTTTTCTCTTCATCGTTTGAAAACACTAGCATGCAAATTAGCTTGGACTTAAATCTTTTTACATTAATTTACATTAAATGTAAAGAATTAACATTATATTGTATTATTAATGTAGTATAATTGTGCTGCCTGTGTATGTGAATGTGTGTACCGGTATGTGTGTGTGTGTGTGTGAGCTGCTCATTAGGGGGTGGGTCTCCCTGGCTCCAGACCCCCACGGTAGGACTGAGGGTAGTGTATGTGCCACTTTGATGCTCCCACCTGCAGAGGAGTTAATGAGAGACAGAGTGAGATCTGCTGAGGGACACTGTGCTAGTGTCTGTTGGTGTGTGTGTGTGTGAATGTGTGTGTGTGTGTGTGCTGAGTGTATTGACTGTAAGTAGTGACTAGTGTTTTAATTAGTGTTTTGGATTCTGACTCTAAACTTTTTCTCATCTGTTTTCAACATGCTTTCGGTCCAGCAGGATGACCCAACTTCTACAACATAGCAGATACAAGATCTGAGTGCAGAGTCCAACTGATCACACTGACACCTCACCTGACCACACTACACAACAAAATAATCACTGCCTGTTTCGCTACACCCGAAGCCAACAGAATGGAAACAAGCAGTGCTCTTATTTTCTGGCTTACATCCTAAAGCTGTAGAACATTCATATAACTAGTTGCATGTTGTGAGTTACATGCAACTCAATTTCCGTGCAACTTGATAGTAACCTAAACAACTCAAAAACGTTTAAGGTTGCATACAATACATTCCAAGCTAGACCTTCAATTTGGACCATAAATGTCAAAACGTGGTTGAAACATGACCCCACCTCAAAAAAAATGCTAACTTCTGCTAGCATCCCTACAGGATTCTGGTAAGCACTAAGCTAATGCCAATTTGCATGAACACTTTCTGACAAGGCTGAAATCAGCTTCTTATTTGTATTTTCTGCTCCACCTTAAACAGTACATTCAGGTACCAGAATCCACCATTTAAGGCAGGATGGAAATTTTGAAAAAGGCTGTTCTAGATTAAACACAGACATTTGTATAGATTTTAAAAATAATTTTAATTATAATGAAAATGAAAAAAACAATGATTAAAAAAGCTGTTTGTATCTTCACTCTCCAAAGCATGTCAGTGCAGACATGTTCAAACAGTTTGAGCTCCAGCAGATCAACAGTAAAAATATCAGCCATGTGTAGCTGTTTCACAGTTTCTGTGAGGAACATTGGAACATGTTCATGTTGAACATCAAGAGGAGATACAAGGCTCAAGAAACTTGTCCACTGCAGGTTTGATAGCACATAACAACACATCAAGATATAGAATACAGCAAAGCTAAGGAAGCAGAAAGGAACGTTCTCAATAGCTGTGCTAAAGCCATCTGCAGCCTCAGCTTTTGAAATGAAAATTGATACAAACGACAGCCAAAGTGCTGAATAACTAAAAATAATGTAATTCACTGCCATTGATGACCAACCGTTCTGAACTGCCATGACACATACTGTGACCTATTTACTGTAGTCACTTCAGCAAGTTTATGTTATGTAAACTTGTTTATGCGATGTCAGCTCAGTTGTGTCCTACCTTGTCTTATAGCTATAGCTTTGTAGATTTTATCCTTAGTATGTTTATTCAAAAGCGTAAATAAAATGGCTTATTAAAAAAGGCAAACTTTTTGATAGTTTCAGTTTTTGGCTACGAATTTTAATTTTCGCTTTTGTACACTTTCGCTTCTGACTAGCAGTGGAAAATGCATCGTAATGATGCAGTCTGAAGGTGGCTAAGAGCTTTAGCAACTGTTAGAGTCAATAAGAGTCTATGAAAATAATGTTCCATAAAGAGTGTGACCTCAGTGTTTGGCTACAGTAAAATTCTTCATGTTTATTCCTGTTTGTTTTTCCAAAGTTAGTGTTCTGAGTCGGCTTCCAGCACAGCGTCTCTTTGTCTAAGCTCTAATCACGAGTGGGAGTTTTCTACAACAGGTGTTCTCTCTCTTTTAACTCTCTCTCTCTCTTTCTCCTTTCTTCCCATGCTCTCTCCTCCCCACACCTGTTGTGGCATGAGGGTGCTCTGTGTGGCTGGAGGGAGGGACGGAGGGAGGGCTGAGGAGGAGGGATGTTTAATAGCTACTTTAATACAACCCCCCACCAATCCCCAACATGCACTCCGCTCTTGTCCCTCTTTGATCCGAGTAGGTGTCCGAGCCTCAGCTAATTAGACATGTTGCTCATTTAGCACCTGGGTGAAAAGCAGCCTGTAATGGAATTAGCATGTTAGCGCTACAGTAACAACCCACTTTAATGTCCATGTCAAGGCAAGAAGGATGAGAAGAGGAGGAAAAAAACACAGAAATAAACGCGCTAACACTGACACGCTTGCGTAGGCCGAGACAGGAGAGCAATCTGAAGCCCTCACAACCCAACTTTGCCTCTCATCTCAACCCTTGAAGGTCGTTTCACACCTTGACTTCTTTTAGAAGTTGAATTTTATCACTGTTACTTGCAAATACATAAGAAAAAATACTCCTCAAAGGTTTAGCTAGCTTAAAAAAGCTCTGTGCTAATGCTTTGTGTGTATTTATCTTCAGCTTCATGTTCAGTAAAGTGTCTTGTTTGATGTGAAGAGCAGTTTCTAAGTAATGATTTAACAATTCTCTTTTCTAAACTATTGTTAAAAACACAATTTTTTTAGACCAAAGGTGCTTTAAACCCCTGAAAGGTTGGAGTGCTAACATCACAACAAGGGGATAGAGTGCATGAAGGCTTTGGTGTTATTGATATTATTTACAAGGTAGGGCTCTCATCAGTTATTTTTTCAGTTTAGCAGGTTTTACCAAAAAGACACAAAACCAAACAGATTTTAATTTAGTACATTTAGTTACTACTTATTTAGAAAGGGACAAAAAATTTTTAATAAACCAGGGTCTCTCAAAATTTTATGAGAAGTTATATATATATATATGCATAAAGGAAAAACATACTTTACTTTTAATGTAAGTCAATGGAACCAGACTTTTTTACTTTTTTCCAAGTCATTTTGGGCCATTTTTTTTACAGGGCAACAGTGATTGAATGAACATTGATATATACTGAATGAACTTTGAAATATATTGAATGAACATTGATATATATGGATCTGTACTATACTATTAACAACAATTGTATGTAATATTTTGCCTCTTAAAATCTGGTCAGGTCAAAATGAATCCTTTTGTTTCACTGTGGCTCATTTACAGCTTTGTTTATACCGTACAATAATGGCACCTGTCCCTGAAAAATAAATCTGCACTCTATTCTATATATAACTACACTGTACTGTATATGCAACCACACTGTACTATATATATACTGTACTCAGTCGCATAATTCACTGTTACATGAGCCTAAAATCTGGGTGGTGACTGGACACCACACACGTCTTTTTTCCTTTTTTTTCACTAAAGTTCACGATCCAGCTGCATTGCGATTTAAGTCCAGTCTTCGGGCCCTTTCTCTGTGTCAGTGTCTGTAAGTACTTAGACAGGTGGCACAATTTTTGTAATTTTGCCACCCTACACCACAATTGATTTGAAATGAGGCAGTCAAAACGTGCAACTTTAATTCAATGGCTTTACCAAAAATATTGCATTAACTGTTTAGGATTTACTTTAAATTTGACACAGTCAATGATTATTTTTAATACGTGGATACAAATCTTTTGGACTCCATGGAAACCATGGACATTATGCTGAGTTTCCTCCCTTGAGATGCGTTGCTAGGCTTTGCAATGCCTTTACTCCAGCTACCTTCAGTTTGTGGCTCTTTCTGCCTCTAGTTTTGTCTTCAGTAAGTGAAAAACTTTTGTTTTTTGAGCCTAGTGATGGCCCCCTGCACTTGCATTGACACCTCTTTGGAGCGCATACTGAGAGTTCCTATGACCAGCTACCAAATGCATATTCAACACTTGGAATCAACTCCAGACCTTTTATCTCCTTAATTTGTCATGAACTAATGAGGGACCAACCCACACTTGGCCATGGCTGCTTATCAGTCAACTGTCTAGTTACTTTTGAGCCTGTGAAAATGGAGAGACCATATAAAAAATGGCTGTAATTCCTAAACAGTTAACGCAGTATTTTGGTCTACAATTCAATCACATCTCGACTGCTTCGTTTCAAATCCATTGTGGTGGAGTACAGAGGTAAAATTACAAAAATCCATGTGTCACTGTTCAAATACTTGAGACCTGACTGTATATACAACTATTGTGTACTATTCAACTGTACTGCCCTATAAATATAATATACTGCACATCACTGCTGTCAGAAAAAAAAATTGTATCTCCATTTTTTACATTTTTCAGTTTTTGACATAATTTGAAAATGCCTTTTGCCCTCTATATTGTATGTAAATTTCATGATGAATGGAGCAAAAGAAATGGCTCAAAATGACTTGGCAAAAACGTCTGGTTCCTTTGACTTACGTTAAAAATGAAGTAGGTTTTTTTCCTTCTCCTGTAAAATTACCATTTTGGACGTACAAGGTTGTGTTCTGACAACAGCGGTATACTACTATAATATACCACGCTCTTAAAAAAGAAGGTTCTTCAGTAAAGGGAAAAGTTCTGTTTAGTTTTATATAGAACCATTTCATGTTTGACTGGTTCTTCAGATTGATGGAGAATGTGTTGTCTTTTTGACCAAAAAGAGTATTTCTATTTGTAAAATCTCTTTTTGGTGCTGTATAGAACCATTTTTAAAAATCTTCTATATAGAACCATCTACAGCACGTTCTCCATTAATCTGAAGAACCAAATGGTTCTTTGAGTGTTCATTGTTCTATATAGAACCACTGTCTTTACTAAAGAACTCTTTGAAAACCATCTTTATTAAGAGTGTATATTAACCAGTATACTGTAGTATTTATACCACTGTATTTATGTCAGTTTTTGTACATAATTTGAAAATGCCAGCTGCCCTTTACACTGTGTCAGATTACATTAACTGCACTGCATTATATACACAGTTTACTGCTATATGCACAGGCCTGTGTTTATGTGAGTGAGAGCAGAATGCTTTAGTGTAGCCGAGCTCCGTCTCCACACAAGTGTTGCTCCTCTTGTTAGTGCCTCAGCAACTCATTGTAGGTTTTTTGTCACTGTTGCCACACAGCTGTTAAATACCCTCGACTACACACTCTCTCACACACTTGCACCTTGTCTCCTCCACAGTCTTACAGCAGCCTGCTGCCATCACTGTCCCATTTGGCTCCAGTGACTGTGAACTCCCCTTTATGACTTCCTGTCTTCAGTGGTTGTGTGTTAGAGGATGAGAATTAAAAGGCAAAGCTATTTCCTTCTCTCTGCTCTTTGCATTTCAGTGGCTCTGCAGTGTGAAACTTCTCGTCCTCACCTCCTTTCAGACACTTTTAACATTTTGTGCTCTGTTGTGACTAATATAAAAAGCTTTGTCACAAAAAGCCTGTTGTGTCAAAGAGCAAAAGGGATGAAACTTTTGGCATTTTCTTCAAAAGTTGGAGCACAAATGGGGAAAAAATAATTTAAAAAATGCTAGAACGCTTATGTTGGCCAAAAATTGGGGTTAAGTGAAGCCCCCAAAAGTGTTTTTATCATCCACAAACACGTACTGCTATGATAAATAGTTTTAAACAATTTTCTTTTGTAGAGGAATGCACTAATAAAACTCAATTCCAAAAATGTGGGACACTATATGAAATGTTACTAAAAGCAGAAATCAATAATTACTAAATTCTGTTTGAGCTTTATTGGATTAAAAACAGTACAAAACCACTTTATGTAAAATATTTAATGGTTTACATGATAACCACTTTTGTTTTTTAATAAATATACGCTCATTCCAAGTTTCCTTGGCAAAAAAAAAATGCATCAGGTGAGTTATATTACATAATAGTATATTAATAATATTAATAATCATATATATACATACAGCTGAAGTTATACATTTATATACACTTTGGTTGGTCAACAAACTATCATTTTAGCAGGATGTTTAGGATATCTACTTTGTACACTACACAACAATTTCTCCAACAAATATTTGCAAACAGATTATTTCACTTATAAGTCACTATATGAAAATTCCAGTGGGTCAGAAATTTACATACACCAAGTGGAATGTGCCTTTAAATAGCTTGGAAGATTCCAGAAAATGACATCATGGCTTTAGAATCTTCTAATAGGCTTATTGACATCATTTCAGTTAATTGGAGGTGAACCTGTGGCAGTATTGTACTGTCTGTCTGTCTGTCTGTCTGTCTGTCTAAGCCTACTTGCCTCTTTGCTTGAAAAAAGTTTGGACCTCCACAAATCTGGTATATTATTGGGAGCAATTTTGAAACTGAAGGTACCACATTCATCCGTTCAAATGATAATATGCAAATTTAAACACCATGGAAACATGTAGCCATCATACCATTCAGAAAGAAGATGTATCTCCTAGAGGTGAATGTACAGTACTTTGGTGCAAAAACAGCAAACAACCTTATGAAGATGCTGGAGGAACCGGGTACAACAGTATCTCTATCAATAGTTAAATGTGTCCAATGTCAACATGACCTAAAAGACCGCTTAGCAAGGAAGAAGCCCCTGCTCCAAAACCGCCATAAAAAAGCCATGTTACAGTTTGCAACTGCACACGGGGACAAAGATCTTACCTTTTGCAGAAATGTCCTCTGATCTGATGAAACAAAGATGGAACTGTTTGGCCATAATGACCATTATGGGGGAAAAAAGGGTAGGCTTGCAAGCCAAAGAACACCATCCCAACTGTGAAGCATGGGGGTGGCAGTATCATGTTGTGAGGGTGCTTTGCTGCAGGAGGGACTGGTGCACTTCACAAAATAAATGGCATTATGAGGAATGAAAATTATGTGGAGATAGTGAGGCAACATCTCAAGCCATCAGCCAAGAAGTTATGGGTATAGGTGCAAATGGGTCTTCCAAATGGATAATGACCCCAAACATACTTCCAAAGTTGTGGCAAAATGGCTTAAGGACAATAAAGTGAAGGTAATGGAGTGGCCATCATCAAGCCCTAACCTCAATCCCATAGAAATTGTATGGGCAGAACTGAAAATGCATGTGCGAGCAAGGAGGCCTACAAACCTGACTCAGTTACACAAGCTCTGCCAGGAGTAATGGGCCAAAATTCAAGCCCTTGGGTTCCCTCAGTCAAACCTGGCTTTTCCACCTTTGGAAATATCTAAAATCCGTGGAATTTACTTACTGAGGAACATTTTTCTTATACTGTTGGATAATTTACTGAGCCTTGACTATCCATGCTGATTAAAGAACTCAGTCTGTCTGTCTGTCTATCTATCTGTCTATCTATCTATCTATCTTGCTTTTAGTTTTTGAAAGGGATATTTTTCCAAACCTGCATAGTTCAGTCTGAGAAGTTGGTTTTGCTAACAAAACTCACAAAATCTTTTTTTTTTTGAGTAGACACACGTGGCATGTACAATCAGTGCATTGTTAATGTGATACTGTCGTGTTTTGTGGCAAATTGCTCCTGAAGTAAATGAGTGCGCGTGCGTGCATATGTGTGTGTGTGTGTTTGGTGGCATCTCTCTGCAGTGGGACGGATGTAGGCACATCTGGAAAGGCTTATGCGGTGGCGGCGGGGGTCTGTGGAGCGGTGCCGGCTCCGCAGTGCGTGTGTGGGAATTCTCTCAGCCCCCTCTGCAGGGGGGCCGTTCTCCTCAGGGTTTGAAACCCTGAAAAAACAAGCAGTGCGGTAATGACTTCAGTGTGTGCCTTCAGCACTGAGAGAGTGCAGTGAAAGATGGCATGAAGTTTTGCTTTTCTTCTCCTTTACTGCTGTCATTCTCTCTTATTGTTTTTACTGTTGTTCTATTGTCTATTGTTCAGTCTGATTTACACATGGACCCCATGACTACATCAGAGAGAGAGAGAGAGAGAGAGAGAGAGAGAGAGAGAGAGAGAGAAAAGAGCAAAAGGCAGAGAGGGAAGAGAGAGAAGACAGAGAGAGATAGACAGAGAGAGGGTAGAGAGAGAGGAAGAAAGGGCAAAAGAGAGAGAAAGAGAGAGGTAAAGAGGGATGGAGGAAAAGGGAGTGAGAGAAAAGAGGAGAGAAAGGAAAGAGAGAGAAAGAGGGTGGAAAGGCAAAAAGGAAAGAAAGATGGAGGGCAGAAAAAGAGATAGTGAAAGTGTAGAGTGGGGAAAGAGAAAGAGAGGGAAAAGGAGAGAGAGAGAGAGAGAGAGAGAGAGAGAGAGAGAGAGAGAGAGATAGTTAGTAATAGTATGTAGGCTGATGTGATGTATGTGCTCTGTGGAGTCAGTGTAATAGCAGGAACACTCCCATACCACTTGCCCACAACACACACACACACACACCATTTATGGAAATGTGTGCACTTGCTCTTTGACACACACACACACACACACACACCCCAGTGGCAGCACATGCACTTGCTTTCTGTCACACACACACCCACACACACACATACACAGAGAGAGACAGATGCAGGTTTGTGGTGAATGTTTGTCGCTGCTGCTCTTTTCTTTTCCCTGGAGAGGAAGAGCTCCATACGGGTCAGCTGGGTTTCACAGATGTAGCTTTTGAAGGCTTTTTCACATATAGCTAAACTCTCTCTCTCCTCTCTCCTCTCTCCTATCTATCTATCTATCTATCTATCTATCTGTCTATCTATCTATCTATCTATCTACTTACTTTCAGTGTTTTGAAGAAATCTGTAGAGACATTTATTTTTAAGTTCAGTAGTTCGAAGTTGATTTAGATTTGATTTATTTTCTGCTTCTCACGATCCAAGTAACATTCAGTGATGATAACAGTAAGCTAGCTAATGTTGACATTAATGACATGTAATTGGACATTAATCACAGCCAGTCAGTAATGTAGAAAGCAAACCTTAATTGATGACAGTCAGTAAGCTAGGTATCTAATTCTGACATTAATCCATAAAAATCAAAAGCTAGCTAGCTATTCTTGACTAACAACATGATATGTGTCATTCATTAATGCCAGTTAGTAATGTAGCTCATTTTAATTGATTTAATTAATGACAGTATAAGTAAACAAGTGCACTCTTCTTAACCTTTATGGCAGCCAGTAAACTAGATAGCGATTGATCTTAATTTTAATGTCACCTAATTTCTCAATATTCCTTATATTTAAAGGTACGTATGAACTTCGGTAAGATTAGTTCATGGATTTGCAGTGTGTAGTTGAGAAGTGGAGAGAAGTATGCTATTGTTTTGTGTGTGAGTCATAGCTGTAGCTGTAGTGCTCAGGTGGGCAGAGGGCTAGAGTTACACTGTGACAGCTGTACACACACTTCAGCCAAACGGGCTGCTCGTTCTGTCACAGCTCAGCAACTTGTGTGTGTGTTTGTGTGTGATGTGTATAGTTGTAATCAAAATTAGGTAGTTATATACAGGGCCGTTTCTTCCTATAAGAGATATAAGCAGTTACTTAGGGCCCCTTAAAATATAGATATTTTATATAAAGCACCTTTGGGCCTAAAGAGCTTCAGTATGATCTTTTAGCAATAGTTTTGAAATGCAAGCTGTCAAAAATCCTTATTTTGGAGAAAATAATGCTCTTACCAAGTAAGACACTTGAAGTTGAAGTTGCATGATGAACATGAAGCTGAGTGCTGAAGATAAATACACCCAAAGCATTAGCACAGAGATGCTTTATCACCTAACTGAAACTTTGCATGGATACTTTTCATCTAACTGAAGAGTAACAGTGATAGTCATTACTGAGAACACTTCCAAAGAAGGCAAAGTGTCCCCAAACTTCTGACAGGCAGTGTAATCAGAATCTCTGTGCAGAGCTGGTGAACAGGTGTGGTCCCACCTGGTCCTGCCTTCAGGGCAAAAGCACCTTCTGTCCTCCCTCGCTCCACCTGGCTCGGCCTTCTGCGCTGGGACCTCCATCTCCCCAGATACACCCAAACAGTCTCCCTTTACCATCGCAGTCGTCTCCGTTTCACCCCACATCCATTACGCAACAGTGTCTGGAAACAAAGCAGATTCTCTCTGGAATACAGTGGAGTGGAATTTAATTGTATATGGGAATTACATATAGGAAGAAGAATACCTACAGTCTGTAACATCCAGTGGGGAATATTTCTGTGAAATAAGATATGCTGTAAAAGTGCTATAAAAATCACTGACTCAATTTTAGTTCATTTTCAGTTAATGTAACCATCATGCTTGTTGCACGAATTGTGGTTATACTCTTATTTCATTATTAAGTTTTGGTTGAAAACAAAAGAGTCAAAATCTCAAACTGAACACTGTCCAATCAGGATCATTTTCTCTGTGGTATCTAAATAGATACAGCCAAGCAAGCTCTACCATTGGTTAGGACTTCAGGAGCTAAACTGAAGGCCTGAGGCTACCAACTAGAAACTGACAGTGGAATCAGACATTCACATTTTTATTTACAATACGTGGGATCATAGGTATATATACATAAATGCCACTTTGGGTTCAGCAGTAAGTCAGCAGTAAGCAGTAAGTTCAGCGCCCCAAGTCAAATGACATGTGTTGTTGATTTTCTATGTAAAAATTTGTTAACACTTCTTCTACACACAACATAAAACACGGCCTGTGTAAAAGTTATGGCATATATTTCATACTTTTTATCCCAATGTGTCAAACTGTTCCCAATATGGCATAACTTGTAGTTTGACTGAGGGGGTTCAAACTTTTCAATATGACTGCATGGCAGTGACAATTTATAAGGAGCATATTTGATACATTTATATATTGCACTTTCAGTATATATACAGTATTCACTGCAATATTATTCTTGTATGTACATAAGTAGATATACAAGTCAAGAAAATACTAGCTTTATGGCAAATACACTGTGAAATTAGTTATTATCTACTTAGCTTACACTATCTGTCCAAAAGTATCTGGAAAGTCCTTCTAATGAGTGAATTCAGCTACTTTAAAGTGCCCCATTATTGAGACAGTTTGTATATTCTCTATAGAAAAGCACTGGCTAATAAAATGGGATGCTCTGAAGCAGCCATACATGAGCTTAAGGTCACCATGCCCAATGCCAAGAGTGGGCTAGAGGCGTATGAAGGCCCCCAGCATTGGGCTGTGCAGCGGCAGAGCTGTATTCTCTGGAGTGATGGAGCTCCATCCAGTACCTTTGGGATGAGTTAGAGTGATCCAGAACTGATCATCCCACATCAGTACCTGATCTCACTAATGCTCAATCAAATTCTCACAGCAATGTTCCAACATCTAGAAGCCTTCCCAGAAGAGTAGAGGCTGTTACTGCAGCAAAGGTGGACAAACTCACCATTAATACCCTTCATTTCAGAAGAAATGCTAGAGGAGCAGGTGTCTACAAACTTTTGGACATGTAGTGTCTCCTCACTGAAAAGGAAATAATAGAAATAATAATCAGTCAGGAAAGTGATCCTCTATTGCTCTCGGCACTCGCTGCACTCATCCAAGAACAACATACCAGAGCAAATCTTCAGCATCCTGCTGATATAGCGATGAAGGAAGTGAAACAGAATGTATATTAGCAAAAACAAAAGCATGAAAATAAAAACAAAAATCAAAAGGCATAAGATTTACTTTTGGTTACTTAGTTTAAAGGGAAAATCCACCGATCGTTCAAAATGTCTTCATAATTAATACATTATGAACAAGGTAATTCAGAGCGGTTTGGTGTGAAATGCTCCATTCTACACTCTCGAATATGGGTCTTCAAGGGTTCTTTAGTTAAGGCAATGGTTCTATTTAGAACCATGAGTTCTATATAGAATCATCTCATGCTTAAATGTTTCTTTGCCTGATGAAATGGTACTTCAGATTGATGAAAAACATATTGTATAAGGTTCTATATAGACCTTTTTAAAAAAGGTTCTATATATAACCATATGCAACACATTTTCCATCAATCTGAAGAACCATTTCACCCATGGAAAAACATTTTTTCAAAACTGTAGGGAAACTTACAGAGTCAGAATTGCTCATAGTCATGGTGACAGAAATCAGACCTGCATCTCTAAAAGCTAAAATCATATGGTTTTATGTTAAAATCTTTTTTTGCACACTGCAGAAATCTGTCAAAATTAAAACCAAATGAAGAAAAAAGTATCTGCTTATACTGAGAAAATTTTACTTATATACTTCAATTAGGAATATCTTCACTGCAAAATATCTCAAAATCTGTAAACATTGATTTAAGGCTTAATGGCTATTTCTTAAACAACTAGGATGAAAAGTTTTGATGCTCTGCACTATGAAGAACTTTCAAGATAATGGGTCTCATATTAGAAATATTAGATATTTCGACTAGATTTAAGCTCATGTCACTTGACAAGATACAATTTTTTTTGCTCTTTCTACATATATATATATATATATATAGAGAGAGAGAGAGAGAGAGAGAGAGAGAGAGAGAGAGAGAGAGAGAGAGAGAGGGAGAGAGAGAAAGTGCAATGTCTTGAAATTTCTTCTTTCACAATAAAGAGCTTCAAAATTGTTCCATTGCCATTTTTTTTTTAAATTTCAGTTTGAAAAGTCTGTATATTCAAGATTTCCACTATTTTATATTATGTATAAAAGATCAGAAGACATGTGTAGGTTCACTGGTGGTTTTGGATAGTAAATAAAATGTCTATATTTGTGTTGTAGTCATGGCGACCCCTGGTTCCTATCACCACCACTGTTAAGAAATCTGAACAATTACACACCAAACCACTCTGAATTCAGAAATTTTGAAAAGAAAGTGTGGAATTACCCTTAAAGGTCACAGCTGTGTGAGGCAGAAATTTGTTGGCATTTAGAGTTTGGCTTTAGTAATGCAGAGGTTAACAGGAAAACCCCTGTAAAGACAGTAATACAAATGTGAGTGTGAGTTATAAAATAATTACAGCTATACAAAGTCAATCAGAGCTGTGCAGCATACGCCACATCTCAGAGGCTCCTGAGTGCTGAGCTGTTCCTGTGAGGAGGAACGTGATATACTGACATAAGTCGTGGTAAGAGGACACGTCATGCATGTCACACACACACACACACACACACACACGCTCACTCACTGGGTATTTGATGTGGAGATAAGAGTTCAGCCTGAGGGTTTGGATTTCAAGCAGGTGCAATCACGCACCCGCGGCTTTCCTCAGGGACATGAAGGAACAAGGCAGCGGACGAGTGTGAGCAATCTGTGCTCATTGTGCTGTCTTGACCCTAAACCCCAGCACTCTCTCTCTCTCTCTCTCTACTCTCTCTCCACTCTTTTCTTTCTCTCTTTCTCCTCTCTTTCTCTACTCTCTCTCTCCACTCTCTTCTTTCTCTCTCTCTCTTTCTCTCTCACTCTCTCTCTACTCTCTCTCCACTCTTTTCTTTCTTTCTTTCCCCTCTATCTCTCACTCTCTCTCTGTACTCTTTCTTCTTTCTCTTTCTCTCTGTACGCTCTCTTCTTTCACTCTCTCTCTCTGTGCTCTCTCTTTTTTCTCTCTGTCTTTCTCTGTCTATCTGTACTTTCCTTTCTCTCTTTCTCCTCTCTCTTCTTTCTCTCGCCCTTACCTTTTTCTCATTTCTCTTTCTCTCTCTCTTTCTCTATTTCAACTGTCTCTTTTATCTCTCTATTTGCTTTGTAGTCTCTCTCTCCATCTCTCTCATTTTTTTCTTATTCTTCTCTTTCTTCTTTACTCTCTCTCTCTCTCTCTCTCTCTCTCTCTCTACAACTGCAACAATTATTCAGTGTTAAATATCAATTGCAGTATCTCTCTCTCTCTATCTCTCTCTCTCTCTCTCTCTCTCTCTGGAATGCACTGGAACAATAGAAAACTAAGCAGCCCTGTTAGGAGCCCCAGAGCCTCAGCAAGCCCAGACAAGAGAACAAAAGTGCACCTTGCGCTTCTCGGCCCATCCAAAGGATCCTGAGGGCCAAATACCTGCAGAGAGACGTGGGTGGGGAGGGGGGCGGGCTGGAGAGAGAGAGCGCAGGTGATCCCTCTCTCCTTTTCGCCAGGTGCACCACACACAGTGGTAAACACACCCCTAAACCTGGGAGATCCTCAGAAAAACAGCAATTCTTCTTTCGCTCTCCTGCCTCCACCTACACCTCCCTCTCTCGCTTTGTTCACTTCATCTCTGCCCCCTTTTTCCTTAAATCTCTTCTCCTACCCTCATTAACCCCTTCTAATTACCGCCCTCCGCCCTTCTCTTTTCTGTCCCTGCCTACGCAAGGCTGTGTACCTCATCATGAGACGCACTCTACGCCCTTTGTAGCGCGATCTGTTGATAGAATCGGGTTTTATGCACTGTTGAATAAAGTGTCCGGCATCACAGTGTGTCTAGCTGGGACATTTAAGCTGGCAGATGCCGTTATACAAAGAAATGTTGCTTTCCTTTGGTATAAAATTTAAAAAATGAGACTTTACAAAAATCTGACTAATGAAATTGGCTGTAGAGGATGTCAGACATAACAGGATATTTCAAGATCTGAAAATTCTCTTTTTAAACAAAAAAAAAATTTGACGTTAAGTCTGTTTTTACTCTTTGGGTCCCCTAGGAGTGCTGTTTCTGCATAATAGGCCCATTTCACATTTCCACATTTTTCTGCTGGTAGCAGTTGTTGTAGGGAAACGCTGCTTCCGCTAAAGCAACAACGATGATGAGTAAAACATGTACAGCTCACTTAAGTGTTCAAGTTTGAAGCAAAAACAACCTTATATCATTTTCAGTGGTTTGTCAGCTGACCATGAGGAGAGATAAAATGAGTTTGTGCAATTAGCAAAGGAATAAACTTCGTCATACGGAGGAAAAGACTCTCTGTGTCAGCATTTCAGTGCTACTGACCAATATTAACGTGCAGTTCGTGCTTCAAAGTTGCTGCTGCAGCCGCTTTCAGAGGTACATTTTCTTCCTCAAAAGCTGTTGGCATCTGAGAGAGCGAGTGCTCGGCAGGGAGTAGATGTTCATTCTGTGGAGCTGGTGTTTGTGTAAAAGTGTCGCTACAGACCATGATGACCCGACACGCCCCCCTGCCAATGTGTGTGTCTTTAGCTTTTTGCTAACTAGTTTGTTAGCGAGCTGTTTCAACAACTTCAGCTAACATGGCTAATCTAGCGTTTTGGTTATAGTTATTTTCACCCATCCATCGATTTATCACTCTGTAGACATTAGCTGACGTTATTGTTGTCTAATAGCAGTGAAGGAGTTTTTCCACGAATCATTTATGTCCTTTATTTAGTTTGGACTCTCAGATTGTTGTGTGTTTGGTTCTCCAACCATTCTGGACACATCCTTGAATTCCAGTCTTGGCAACTATGACAAAGATAAAGTGACTCATCTTTCTGTGGTGAGCTGATGTCATACGAACGCCTGTATTTCTGAGGTTGATAACTGTCTGTAAGGCAACAGTGGAACTTCTTTTATCCAGTGTTTATGCCACTCCGTTTCTTGTGAAAAGGGCCTATTCAATCACTGAGATGTCATTCACAGAGGCTTAATAGGCATGTGAAATGGTTCATTGTAGAGAAACTTACCTAGACGAGTCAGATTTCTTTACAATGGTGGAGTTTTTAAACATTGTGTCCACTCACTGTCCATTCTTTTAGACACTCCTACCTTGTTGGTCCACCTTGTAGATGTAAAGTCAGAGACGATAGCTCATCTGCTGCTGTACAGTTTGTGTTGGTCATCCTCTAGTCCTTCATCAGTGGTCACAGACGCTGCCCAGAGGACGCTGTTGGCTGGATATTTTTGGTTCTCAGTCCAGCAGCAACACTGAGGTATTTAAAACTCCAGCAGCTCTGCTGTGTCTGATCCACTCGCACTAGCGCAACACACACTAACATACCACCACCATATCAGTGTCACTGCAGTGCTGAGAATGACCCACCACACAAATAATACCTGCTCTGTGGTGGTCCTGTATATAACGTCATACATGCTGGCTAACTTCACTGAACTGTAATAAATCTGTGAGACTGAATGGTCTGTTTTGGCTGAGTTCCATGCGGTTGGTGTCAGTGTCTCTTCAGCTGGTCACCTGTCTCACTTCAGGTGTTTTTGTGCGGAGAGAGAGACGTAAAGATGTCTGCCACCCTTTTGTGTCTCTCTGTTGTCCTCTCTCTCTTTCTCACTAAAGCCAGGGGGGCTCATAAGCTTCTTTACCGCAATACAAACCCGTCATCATCATCATCATCATGATACGCATCACTCTTTTACTGCCGAACGGAATGAAAAACACAAGTGTGACACTCATTCTCCCACCGTTCCCCTTTCCCCCGCTTGCCTCGCTCCCTCTCACGCACTTCTTCCTCCAGTAATGTGTTTCATCATCCCTCGCTCCAGTTCCAAATAGCTTGCGGATATCATGCACAATCTATTAGCTCATTGTGGAGTGGAGGCAGAGTTCTGCTCTGTGTGGTGGGCTGAAGATTTGCTATGAAACTGGACAGGAGAAGATGAGGGTATTGCAGTTATTTGAATAGTACATGCTGTTCAGAGAGAGAGAGAGAGAGAGAGAGAGAGAGAGAGAGAGAGATGTGCGTGGGGGACAAACAAACTGGGGGAAAGAGCATTGCTGGAAGAAATGAAAGAGAGAGAGAGAAATAGAGAGAGAGTTTGCTGCAAAATGAGTAAAAACAGGCCAGTGCCTGAGAGACTAGTGACTATTCAACTTGTCCAAAAATATTAATGATGATTTCTTCTATTCTTAAAGTCAGAAAGCTTTTCTGTTGGTGGCCAAAATAAAGAATGTTACCATCGCTACGTGTTGTAAACATAACTCTTAAAAAAGATGGTTCTTCAAGGGTTCTTTTGTAAAGATAATGATTCTATTTAGCACCCTGAACACTTAAAGAACCATTTGCATGACTAAATAGTTCTTTGCATGGTGAAATGGTTCATCAGAGAGATGGAGAATGTTTTTGTAACAATAGAAGAACCCTACTGGTGCTATATAGAACCTTTTTTAAAAAAAATCTATTTGCTATTTGATCGTAAACATGCACACTTAAAAAGGATGGTGCTACAAGGGTTCTTTAGTAAAGAAAATGAAGCACCATCTTTTTTTGATTGAAAGGGTAAAGAAATGTCTTGTTATTCTATTTGTGCAAAATAAAGACAGAATCACTGTTTTTTTATTTTTTTATTTTGTTTGATAAATGAGGTAAGAGTTACGCTAATCCTAACTTGGTTGCATTCATTAGAATTATTAGATTATAGATCAGTGGCTAGGCTAGCAGTCAGGACTGGTTGACACCGCAGGGATTCCCATTGGATGTATGATGCAAGTAAAACTGTCCTAAATCTAGTCAATGTATCTAATTTTTCTTATGTTGAGATTGTTGTATTTTATTTTTGCTTCAGATCTGAAAACATCCACAGGTGTTTCTGTCCATCCTTCCACTGTGAGAAGACAACTCAGCACTATGGGTCTGAAAGGATGTGTAGCTGTCAAGAAGCCTCACTGAGAAAAGGAGACAGACACATCAAACAAAGAAGCTGAACAATGGACTGACCACCCCAGAGTCCAGACCTCAACATCACTGAATGTGTTTGATTACTTCAGAAAATGATCAACCAACTTGTAAGACTGAACTTTGGAGGTGTGTCTGCAGATTTCTTTTGAAACTGAAAGTGAGTCTCCTGAAAAGAATGGAAGCTGTAATAAAGCTAAAGAGTGACACACTGAACACTTAAACAGCTGATATTAGATTTAGTTTTTGAGGCTTCTGTGTAATTTATGTTACATATGTGCTCTTTTGAAAAACGAATAACTTGTAGTGAATGACCATATGACAGAAAATTAAATAAATGATGGGTGGTCTCTGAGTTTGTACACAGTACTGTATGTTGTGAAAATGTCAAGTACTGTGATGTTATATTTTTGCCACATTGCCCACACTTAATTTTTGATTGATTTAGCCACTTTGTGAGGCATACTGATAAAGTAAGCACTGGATTGGCATCAAACTGAGAGAGAGAGAGCAAGAAATAAACTAAACGTGTTCACCAAAAGCTCCCTTACACCCTGACAGCCTCAGACGACAGAAGTGACTCAACCCTCCAAACCACAGCTTCAGACAAAAGATGCAGGACGTCAGGGCTTAAACATTCAAACATGTCATTCTTCAGAGATGGTTCAGCTATGATGTTCCCATATATGTCCAGCTGTGGTTACATATGGCCCTTTAGCACTGTTCCAGGAGCAGCGCCCACACCTAAATTCCCCTGAATGTAACTTTAGACCACATGGGGCAGGATTACACACCCACGGTGCCCATGAGCAGGAGCAGATTGGCAAAAGTTCCCTTATTACACAGTTTAAAGCTATAAATTTATCTTCTACATGGTTTGTATATTGGTGATCCTTTCACAGTGACTTATGGAAGATCAGATGATTGATGGGAGCCGTTTAGAATAATAGAAGCAATGTGCTCCAATATTGTGAACCAACTTCCATTCTTCTTCTTCCGCTTATTATTATTATTATTATTATTATTATTATTTTTCAAAGATATTTGTCCACTAAATTATCAGTTTTCAAGATATCAACACCTTTTCAACTCCAGAATGTTCGGTCTGATTTGGAATCGTGTGCTAGCATACAGCTTTTTGTTTTGACGTATGTTTTTTATACAATATTTGTTAAATGATGATTTTTTCCACACAGGAATGAATAGTGGGCAAAAATGTGTGCACCCCACTTATATCACAATGACACAATTACACTGGCCACTCACTGTTAATCATGTAGGATACCATAGTAACCACATTTCAACACCCTAGCAACCACCTAGCAACAGCCTACCAACCATCCATGACACTATAGTAACCACATAGCAACATCTTAGCAATAACCTGGAACACCATTGTGACCACCTAGCAACCACCTAGGATACAACAGCAACACCCTAGCCAACACCCATAGAATACCAGAACAACCACCTAGCAAAGCAACACCCTGGCAACCACCTACAAATTCATGGCAACCACCAAGCAACACCATAGCAGTCACTAGAGATACCATGGCAAACACATAGGAAAAATAATATTCATACCAAAAATGTCATAATTACCACCATAGCAACCACCTATGGCTTAAGCTGCACAATTGCTCTGCATGTTCTTCAGGAAAAAGCATATTTCTAGTCATTTATGTGCAGTACAGCAATAGAGCTGTAATTGTGGTCATTTGTTTACCAGCGGTCATTCTGTTCACATCATCTGTTCTTTCTAATTAGATCCGTGCTCTCAAATTAGTTGCCTTGAAGGAGTTACTTGGTACCAAAATGTCTATACAAGACTCTTCCTGTGCTACAGTAGTCTCCAGGTAGTCCCCAGGTCATCTACATAACAATACATCTTGGCTGCAGCCCACTAGTGACAGATAAATCCCACCCCAACCTCCCAACAACTGTTACTAAAGTATGGTAAAATGCTTAAAGGGTTCATATAGATAGATTCAACGTTATTATCATTGCTTAGCACAAGTACAAGGCAATGAAATGCAGTTAGCAAAATGAAGCAAAATGCAGTGTAATATTATCTATATATACACCATATGGACAAAAATATTGGGACACCTACACATTACACCCACAGCAGCTTTTATGACATCCCATTCTAAATCTATATGTATTAATATGGAGTTGGCCCCCCCTTTGCGGCTGTAACAGCTTCCACTCTTCTGAGAAGCTTTCTATAAGATTTTGGAGTGTGTCTGTAGGAATTTTTGCCCATTCACCCAGAAGAGCATTTGTGAGCTCAGACACTGATGTTGGACAAGAGGGCCTGGCTTCCAATAGTGTACATGTAATAAATATACAAAATATATTAACTAGTTAAAGAACAGTTAAAGACCAGTGTATCAGTGTATATTCTAATAATATTACTGTAGTTACTAATAGATAGTAATAAAAACAAATAACAGTTATAAATATATAGCAACATATATCAAAATATAGACATAAATATGTAAATAAAGTATAGAATAGTGGTGTTTTGAGTTGTGTGTTAAATGTATAGATTATGTGTGAACAGAATGTACAGTGGACAGAGTGTAATAAATACGGTATACAGTGTAATAAGTATGCCGAATGTAACAAGTATACAACAGAATACAACATACGTGTACTGAGTATAATAAGGTTAAATTAATCACTAAGGTTATTTACAATGTGTGTGGTATACACAGCAATGCTCTACCAGTGCAGAGTAGAGTCAGTGTGATGTTTGCTGTGAAGAAGCTGGACCTGAGCTGACTGGTTCTGGCCCGGATGCTCCTGTACCTCCTCATGGATGGCAGGTGGTTATACAGTGTATGGCTGCGGTGGAAGGGGTCCCTAATGACAATCGCTCTGTGCAGACAGCATTGCCAGTAAAGGTCTCCAATGGTGGGGAGCTGGGCACCAATAATGTGCTGAGCCGTCTTCACCGCTCTCTGCAGGGCCTTCCTGCCAGCCACAGTGGAGCTGCTGTACCACACTGTCATACATCTGGTCAGGATACTCTCAACAGTGCACTGGGAAAAGTTTGTGCGGATCTAAAGGGGAAGATCTGATATCATGTCAGGAGGAACTTTGATGTGGTGTGTAGACACTGTTTAACGTTCAAAATGTACCATTGATTTCCCAGTACACACACAGTCCATATATGGAAATCAAGCCTCAAAAACAGCCATTGTTCTTGTGATGTCATGATGTCACTCCATAGGTGATGAAGTTATAAGGAGTGTTTCACCACAGACTGCTTTTTGATAAGGTACAATACAGAGAAGCCAATCATAACAAAGCTCATTTACATACATCAGTCTCAAAATGTGCAGTAACAAAAACAATCTGTTGGAAAATCATTATGCAAAATGAATTATGACTGTTTTGGTACATAACCACACAAGCTTTGAGTGGATCTCATAAATCTTGTATCATCAAACCATTTTTATTATTTAGGAACTGTGATTAACCACTGCCGTGGTGGAAAATACTTGAGTGGTTACTTTATTTTTATTAACTATTATGTTTTTCACCCACAACAATTCTTAATTGCCAAAACAGTGGAAGGAATGCTCAAAGGGGAATTCCACTGCTCTTTCAAAATTTCTACGTAAGTAAATGGTTCACATGTAAACAGTCATTCAGAGTGTTTTGGTGCAAAATGTTACATTCTAGAGAACCTTACTGAGTCAGAATTGTTCACGGTGGTGGTGATAGGAACCAGACATCCAGCTTTAAAAGCTCCCTCACAGAAAGTTATTACATGAAATGGTTATGAATACACTGACTAATAGCTGAGACATTGTTTTACAACAGTTTTGTGAAGTTTTCCGCTTAAAAGGCTTTTTTTTGTATGGCAGAAAGGTCCATGCAGAGGTGAAATATTCCCCAAAGAAAACTTATTTTTTCACATTTACCACAAGTTTATCATCATCAACATTCCATATAAAGCTCAGAAGACACGTGTTGGTTCACTGGTGTTTTGGATAGTAAATACAATGGCTGTATTTGTGTCGTAGACATCACAACACGGCAGTAGGTTTTTCTACAATGAACCATTTCACATCAAACCACTCTGACTGACTTTGTTTACATCTCAACCCCTAAAGTATGCAGAAATTTTAAAAGACTGGTGGAATTCCTCTTTCATACTAATAGTATACTAAAATAAAATACACACATATGTGTGTGTGATTATGCATACATGCACTTGCTCTCTGTCTCTCTCTCTGTCTCTCTCTCTCTCCACCCAGATGCTTTTTATCAGAGCTACAGGATGGCTCTTGTTTACATGCGGCTGACAAGCAGCTTCCTGTGTCCCAAGGTCGAGGGGCTAGGGCCCATACAGAGAGAGAGAGAGAGAGAGAGAGAGAGAGAGAGAGAGAGAGAGAGAGAGAGAGAGAGAGAGAGAGAGAGAGAGAGAGAGAGAGAGAGAGAGAGAGAGAGAGAGAGAGAGAGAGAGAGAGAGAGAGAGAGAGATCTTAATGCTAAATGTTGATGTTCTCTTTATGTTATTTCAATGATGCTTTGGCTAAACTAAACTATTAAATAATGAGAAAGAGAAAGAGAAAGAGAGAAACAGACAGATACAGGGAGAGAGAAAGAGGGAGAAATTTTTAAAGACAAAGGAAGAAAATGGAGATGGAAGATCGATAGATTGCTAGATGGATAGATGCAATACAGAGGGAAAGAGAGAGAGAGAGAGAGAGAGAGTTAATAGGGGGATTGAGAATGAAAAAAAAAAGAAAAAGCCCCCCATTTCAAACTAGGTCAGCGTAAACTGCATGAGCTTCCCGCCCAGGAGGGAGAAGCTGGAATGGTGAAACTGTGTATTTGGAAACTGCAGCACAACAGCAACAAAAACTCCCACACTTTCATTAAATCTGCTTTTTAAAATGTGATTTTATGCACCATTAATTTAGCCTTTTCTCTTAAATTAACTACATTTTCACTCCTTCAAAAGCAGCTCAGACAGAATTTGTGAAACCCAGACAAACATCTCACAGCTATATTGATGACATTCCATCAGCATAATGTGTGTGAGCAGTCAACACCAACTAAAGCTTCCAAATCAAGATATGAAGAAAAAGTTAGTTTGATCAGAGGAGTTGATCCTGAATCAATAAGTAGTTTTTGAGTGCTGATTATGCATTAGTGCCTGCGATATCATATCCAGACATCTATAATTACCTTAAATATTGCATCAGTTTATGCATTGCAGGAGTTAAAAGCATACAAATCGATATATAATCATATAATTGTTTACTCTGTGGAAGAATCAGCAATATTCTCTTTTGAATCTTCAACTACACCAGGGGTCGGCAACATGCGGCTCTTTTAATGTACTTTTGCGGCTCCACAGCAGAATTCGATTTGTACATAAAAATAAAATGGTCCTCCTTTGCAGTAAAATAAAGCTCTGCTGATCGTTCAACACAGTTTAACAATAAATGGTTTTAAACACTGGAGTTAATGTAGAACTGTTTATTAACCCTTTAACCCTGAAGATTGGCGCGCAGTCTGCTGGTCACCATAGCAATGCAGCCATCAATCTGGCCTAGCTAGTAGCTAACGAAAAGGCAAAGTAAGATTTAAGATGAACAACAATAATTCGGAGATTAATGAACTTATTTGCATTTATAATCAGTCCAGCTGGTTTCCTGATACGTTTACAACTGTCAAACTGTCAAACACAAAAAAAGTCGCGAGGCTGAAGTTGCTTCTCATTTGCCAGCTTCTTGTTCAAATTTTCCCATTCCACCTTAAATGGTGCAGCAGTTACATTCTGGTGCCTCAGGCGCCATTTAAGGTGGAACGAGAAAATTTGAACAATAAGCTGGCAAATGAAAAGCTGACTTCAGCCTTGTTTTACAAGACATTTTACAAGAAACTGTCCTACTTTTGTGGAAAAGTTTCCTGCTGGAGATGCAAGAAAAGTGGCAATAGCTAAGAAAAAGCTTGAAAAGCACAAAGTAAGTCTGAGTTTTCGTTTATATTATATTTTTAGCCTATACTAGTACATTAGCACATACTGAGATATATTTACAGCCAAGATGACAAAACAATAAAATGGACATAAAATGTTGTGGCTCCCAAGGTGGTTTGATTTTTGTTGAAAGGACAAAATGGCTCTTCTCAACATTTGGGTTGTGACCCCTGAACTACACCATCAAACAGCATCGTCATTGCAGAAGTAAGTATCTGATTAATGGAATTAATCAGTGTTAGCTTGTAGTTAACTTAACGTCAGCCCTGCTAACTGTATTCAATGTCTAGCTAATGCATAAAAAACTTAGATTTAAATACATTGCAAAAGTTAATCATCAATCAGTCAATTAGATATCAATCGTGAACAGTTCTCAACACTCAAAAATGATCAAAACTACAGAATTCGACTGTCTCCTGTGTTAATATCATGTTTTTTCCTGCTTATTCTCTCTACTCAAAGATTTCTCCATGGTTGGCTCCACTTTTCAGCCTCTTTGGCGTCATTCAGCCTCTTTGGCGTCATCCCTCATGGCGTCATCATGGATATCTTAAACTGTTCTGTTCTGTTCTGTCCCTTTTGAAAAGGGTTCTATATATCACCAAAAAGGGTTTTTCTATTGTTACGATATCAAGCTTGTTACAATACACACTTTGTGGTGCTTTATACAAAACTGAAATGCTGTTGTCAAAATTTCAGTGCATCTCTAGATTACAAAGTACAACCAGCTCTTTTGTTTCAAAGAGGTGAGGAAAGTGAGTTTTCCATGATTTGGGCCCTTTAAATATTTTACTGTTAGTGCTTGTTATTTCAGTGGAGCTTTGGCAATGCTGTAACTGGTCATGCTCATAAAACTTAATGGATTGAACTGGAGTTTTGCGCAAGACTGGGAATTCCAGTGTGAATCGAGTGTTAGTCTTCACAAAGAAACTGAATCTGCCCCATTCCCAGAGTGTGTGTCAGTGCTGTCGCATAACGCAACGAACACACACACAAACAGAAAGCTCTGCAGCTCAAACACGACACCAACTCAGATTTTTCTGCTCTCACTCCCCTAAACGCCCAATCCCAGAGTCAGCGGAAAAACCACTCTAATTTTAGCTGCAACATTTCTGCTCTTTTTTTCTCTCTCTCTCCCCAATTCCCCAATGCAGAACAAGAGCACAGCTCAGCCTGGAACAGGAGGGCGTGTTTTATGTTTTATCCAGCTGGAGGGGGCGAATACTTTTGGTTTAGTCAGCATGAGACGCACCTTGTGGCTGTGAGATCAATCAAAACATGTCTTTATGTGAGTTGACACAAGTTTTTAAAGGGAAATTCACCACCAATTTTTCAGAATTTCTGCATACTTCAGTGGTTAAGATGTAAACACAGTCATTCAGAGTGGTTTTGTGTGAAATGGTTGTTTGTAGACACTCTACAATTTCTTTACAGTGGTGTTGATAGGAACCAGGGGTCGCCATGACTACAGCACAAATATAGACATTTTATTTACTGTCCAAAACCACCAGTGAACCTACACTTTTATATGGAATGTTGATGATGGTGAAATAGTGATAAATCTGAAAAAATAAGTTAAAAAATTGAGTTACATTTTTTTTGCATTTTGTTTTTCAGTGTTGTTTTTGAAAAGATCTTTTTGATTTTTGCAAGTGAAGTTTACATTTAGATTTAGATTAGATTAGATTTTTAAATTAAAAAAACCTCATTGAGAAAGTGCTGTCCCACAGGATCATGTCACTACCAAAACGCAAAGAGTTTAAGTCTGTAGGCGGGGCCTTATTTTAGAGAAGGAAGTGAGGCTGCATCCCTGTCCCTCATGGCCACATGGTGAGCAGTTGGATCTCATTGTTGTGAAGTAGATGTGTCCTAAAGTCAAAGAATCAGTGTGGAACAATAAGAATTCTCACTTCCAAAACACAGATTTTTTGCAGTTAATTAAACTTTTTTGTGTTTTAATGAAGAATATGATATATCTGTGTACAGCTGTTCAAAGCTGTGCTTGTTAGTCATGTACTGGCTTATATATATATATATATATATATATATATATATATATATATATATATATATAAGAGACAAGACAAAAAGTGGTGAAACCTTCTTTTACAATCTCCTAAATTTGAGCTATCAACCAGGTAACTAAGAAGTAGAAACTTCAAAGTACTAGATAAGGAGTTAAGTTATACAAAATAATCACCACCATTTGCACCACATGTTTACCTGGTTAATACCCAGAACTGTAAAGCAAAGTTTCGTTGGCACTGAACTCTTCCAACATCTGGTTCCTATCACCACCCCTGTGATCAGTTCCAACTCAGTGAGTTTCTCCAGAACGGAACAATTCACACCAAACTATTGTTGATTATTTATATGTCGATGTCTCAACCTTTTAATTATGTAGAAATTTTGAAAAAGTAGTGGAACTCCCCTTTAAGTGTGTGCATGTCTGTGAGTGTTCACAGGACCTAAGCGTGTGTGTGTGTGTTAGTTTTGTGAGCATGACACATGTGGTCCTTGACTAATGTGACATTCCAGCTCCATTAGTGACAGACACACAATACACACCGCCGTCAGGCTCTCAGAAATGATGGCCAGCGGCGCAAACAGGAGACGAACGTGAAGAAAAAGGAGATGATTACAGCAAAACAGTGTTTTAAAGGACCAGCTTGTCGAAATATCAAATTTGCAGTTTTTCACCCTTAACTCAAATGCAGTTGATCAGACTTATTTGGTGTCTGAAGTTTGCATCTTCAGTTTTAGCTCTGGAGCTACAAGGCTACCATGGCTAACAAATAATGGGAGGTTGTAGCCAACAACTAGCACTGTGCAAACTGCATGTCTTATTTTGAAATGTTAAAAATTTGGCAGTAGACGAATGGTGGCAAACCCTGTTTTCAGTGTTGCCAGGCTTTAGCTTACAGCAGCGGGAAGCAGAATTCTATAAAGCATTTCATTTTCCCAACTTTTGCCACCAACCGTGGCAGTGAAATAAACTGAATGTTGATTTTTTTGGGAGCCAATAAACACTGAACATCTCCTTGTTAAGTTCACTCTGCTAGAAAAACAGCAAAGACTAGCATAGCTGATCACCGCAGAAACCAGTACATGCTGGGTGACCAGCTAAATCAGCACCAGACCAGCATTAACCAGCATAAACCAGCCTGGTGGTCTTTTCAGCAAGACAGGACCACCCATTGTACTACAAAAATTAAATTTATAAATAAATAAAAGAGCACAGAGAGTCCTTTTGCCTTTTGTTTACCTTAAATGAGAACTTTCATTTTTGCCAGCTATGCTGTCACCATGGCAACGTTTCCATTTCTGTTTGCTGCCGTCGTTCGCGGACCACCATGAGGCCTGGAGCGATGTTATAATCTGCAACGTGTGAACGCCGCATTTTAAAATTAGCATCGTGCTAACTGGGCAACTTTCAGCCAAAATTAGCATTGTGCTAACTGAATTACTTAGCTACCTTAGCCATTAGAGGCTAATACAGCTAAGTAATGGAAGTTTCTAGCCGACATCTAGCTTGTGCTAGCTGCGTCAACCTGTATGGAGTTGCTAATTAATCTCAAACAGACTTGCTTGATGCTGTATGACGTAAACATGCCGGCTGAAAAAAAAAGACAGAAACCATTAAGTGTTGGTTTTTGGTGGTTTTTTAATGTGTTTTGGCTTTTCCTGATGGGCAGATATCACAGTGTGAAGGACTCTAAAGGTTTAACAGGCATTCTGGGACTGATTCCAGATGCATTTGATTGTTTCCTAATGGGATCTAAAGGTGTCCTACAAGAAAGTAGTGGTAACCATAAAGATTGGGAAGCAAAAACCGTTTTTAACCCTAATGGTTTGAATGGTCTTTCTCTATCCTGAAGACTTACATTTGTCCATATTTTTTTATCAATAACAGTGAGTCATACAGTATCAGAAGCACATAAACAAGTCCATTGGAGATACTGAACAACTCAACACAGTTTAGAGTGTGAAGATTCAGGCATGCAGTTAGCACCATGCTAATCGTTCGCTATGAGCTTGTTAGGCTGAAAAAGCAAACTCTTTGCTGCTTGAGTACATTTAAGGAGGAAAACTGCACGTTTGATTTCTTGCAGTGCTTTTCCTTTAAGTCCAGAGTGGCTGTTCATGTAAACCATGTCGCTTCCAGTGCAAGGAGCCATCCTTACATCATTCCTTGTCATCCATCAAGCCACCCACGCACATTTTTTCACCCTCTCAGAACATGAGTCCCAGACTGGAGGGGATAAACCCCCCTTCCCCTCCCCCCGCAATGTGTCTGCCATGACTGAGTCAGTGTCTGCAGCACAGGCCGACCACATCAAACTCAAGTGGCCGAAAACTCTCAAAACCCGTACCTTACCAACACCCACACTGGCCATTTTCTTTGTCACTTTGCAATATTAAAAATGAAACTGGTCTTGTTTTTGCTGTGTTTCTACATTTATAACTGAAAGAACAACTAAGTAGTAATGTTGTACACACAAGTACAGTATAGTAGTATACATCATACAGTATAAAGGTAAAGTACTGTACAAAAGTCAGAGACTGCCCTTCATTTATTTAATTTTTAAGTTACTCATTTTTCAGGTGATATTTCTGGGGAGACAAGCTATGAAATAATCCAAGCTACACGGACTCCTAACAACCACCTAGAAGACCTGGTAGACACCAAAGCTGCCCCCATCGCATAAACAGCACTTTAAGCTTTCGTCTTTGAGAGAGAGGAGAAAATCAAGCTGCTTCAGATCTGAAAACATCCACAGGTGTTTCTGTCCATCCTTCCACTGTGAGAGAACAACTCAGCTCTATGGGTCTGAAAGGATGTGTAGCTGTCAAGACGCCTCACTGAGAAAAGGAGACAGACACATCAAACAAAGAAGTCCAGACCTCAACATCACTGAATGTGTTTGATTACTTCAGAAAATGATCAACCAACTTGTAAGACTGAACTTTGGAGGTGTGTCTGCAGATTTCTTTGAGAACCTGAAAGTGAGTCTCCTGAAAAGAGAAAAATGACTATATATTGGGCAATATAGTGTGAATCAATATGTGGTGCAGGTATACTGTGTCCATGCAAAGTTTTGGAATGCCCAGCCTAAATGGCTTTAAAATGTTTGAACATGTTTTCTTTGCCAATTTGCTAATTAAATAAAAATGTTTGCTGTTTTTCTCTGCAAAAAAACAACTGACCTCAACAAAAGTAGACTACAAGCCTAGAGAATAAAACCAAAAGCCAATTTTATCCCCTCGTCAGTACTTAAACATTTGGGCAGAAAGACTTTCTGTGCTTTTAACAAAAGCATTAGCACAGAGCTGCTAAACCTTCACAGTGATGTTTTATTACTTAATTGAAAAGTAACAGTGAAAATCAAACGTGGAAAACTGCAAAAGAAGGCGAGATGTTCCCAAACTTTTGACGGTTTATTCAGTGTCTTTCCTAACACTCACATACACACACACACACAGAGGGCTCTCTGCCTCAGAAGCTGCGGAGGAAGTGCATCGTTACTCCAGCAAGACTGGCTGGCGTCAGTGAGCGGGTCACAAGGGCATTGTAGATCCAACATGTGGTTGGAGGGAAGGGGGAAAGGGGCGGGGGCGGAGAGAGAGAGCGAGAGAGAGAGAGAGAGAGAGAGAGAGAGAGAGAGAGAGAGAGAGAGAGAAGAAGAAGAAGAAGAGAGCAAGAAAGAGAAGAAAACGAGAGCAAGAGAGAGAAGAAAGAGAAGAAAACGAGAGCAAGAGAGAGAAGAAAGAGAATAAGAGAGAGAAGAGAGAGAGCAAGAGAGAGAAGAAAAAGAAGAGAGAAAGAAGATAAAGAAATAAAGAACAGAGAAAGGGAGAGGGAGAGAAACAGCAGAGAGAAGAGAGAGAAAGAGAGCAAGAAGTAGGAGAAAGGGAGATCAAAGAGAGAGAGAGAGAGAGAGAGAGAGAAGGAGAAAAAAGGAGAGAACAGAGAAAGAGAAAGAAGAAAGAAAAGAGTCTGAAAGAGAGATCAAAAGAGAAAGAGAGAGTGAGATAGAGGAATATAGGAGAGAGAGAAGGAGAGAGAAAAAAGAGAGAGAGAGAAAGAGAGAAAAAAAAGAGAGGGGGAGAGAGGGTGAGAGAGAAAGAGAGAGAAAAAAAGAGAGAGGGTGAGAGAGAAAGAGAGAGAGAGAGAGAGAGAGAGAGAGGAAAGCCCCTGGACTTCAGGCCAGAATGGAGGCTCAGTTTGTTGGGGCTTCCCGTCTTTAACTGACTCCAGCGTGGAGCAGTGCATGTGAGGCTGGATGCACTGGTGTGTGTGGTGCTGGCTGGTCCTTTTCTTTCTTTTTTTAGCATTCTCTTCTTTCTTTTTTAATGTGTAAGAAAGGAAGAGAGAAAGAAAATGCTTAGAAAAGAAAATTAGAAGCTTCATAAGCAAACATGTTAGAGATTTCTCAACAACTCAGCACAGTTTAAGGCGAGTTTAGGCCTGCGGTTTACATGATGCTAATTGGTGTTGCATAGGCTTATATTATTCATTAGCTACATTAGCCTCATTGCTCCAGTGCTAAAACTAAAGAAGCACCAAACATGCCTTGGCTGAAGGACTACATTCGGAGTAAAGGGAGAGAGAGAAACTGCACTACACAGAAAAAGAAGATGGAATAGTAATTCCAGGCTTTGTGACATTATAATTAGAATCAATTCAGAATCACTTTAGTCAGCAAGTAGTTTTGCAAGTACGAGGAGTTTTTCTTGGCAAAATTGGTGCTTTTGTAAATTGACATTAGAGCAGAATGGAACTTCCAGGCCTTCAGAGAAAACCCATTGATTTCTGGGAACTTAAAATGCATGCTTGTAATATTTAGTTAATTTTTATTTAAGCATTCTATTTGTCTTTAAACTCTAGTATTACAATATTACTTTTGTTTCATTGTTAAGTTCTGAATGGAAAAAACTGGTAACTTCCTAGATCACTTAGTGGAAAATTGCCCAATAAGCAATTTTTCTCTGTGGTATCTAGATAGACATAACTAAACAAAGTATCCTATTGATTAGGACCTCAGGAGCTGTAGAGAAGTCCTAATGCTCTGTATGAAGGAATCAAACCAATCAGATTTTGATTTTCAATGGGGGCAATTTCATGAGAGGCCTTCTGGAAGTCAGGAAAAAGCTGTATACTAGAGCTCACTACTGAAAAAGTCAGTGTGAAACTGAAACAAGGTAAAATATAAGCTAATATGTCTGTAACAAGCTTTAAGTAGATTATTACATAAAATCATAAAATAAAAGCAAAGAATCCCATAGAAATGCTAGCAGGAAGTTAGTATTGTCGTAGGGGTGGGTTTTTTTCTACACGTTTTGGTCGAGTTTTAACATTTATGGCATGAATTGAAGGCCTAGCTCTAATAATCATGGTTTGAAACTGCAATAGAGAATATAAATAGTAAACAAATAAATAACACAAAATGCTTCACTGAATGTTTGGTTCAGTGATATGACAGTGTTTGTTTTAGTTAATTGCCATTGTAAACCCAAGTCATTAGTAGAGATAGTATAATATATACAAAATCATTACTTTCTTCTGGGAGGTGTCTGTCCCAAACCCTAACCCCTAAATTTACACTTGCGAAAGTAATATTTTCATTTTTTGAATGTCTAATTTAATGAATTATATTTGTCATTATTTTTAATTTTGAAATTAAAAAACTTTATTCAGAAATTGCTGTGTCACATTTTATGTCACTACCGAAACATAGCAAACAAAGAGTTTTAATCAGTAGGCAGAGACTTATTTTAACCACACCCCAGCATTTTAGACCAGGAAGTGAGGTTGCATCCCTGTCCATCATGGCCACATGGTGAACAATAATACAAAACAATAATCCCATTGTTTTGAAGTAAATGTGCCCCAAAGTCCAAAAATCAGCATGGAATATTAATAATTGTCGCTTTTCGTGTTTTAATGAACATATGATGATTTTTTGTTTGTCCAGCTGTTCAAATCTGTGTTTGCTAGTCATGTACTGGCTAGTGTTTTTGAGTTCTGCACAAAATTAGCTAAGATTGTCTCTACCGAAACATTTGGTAGTGTTGTAATTGTATTGTAAGTGACAAAATGGAATAAATTAATTCACCTAATAAAGATATAGGGTCACTCAAAGCAAAAGGATTTTCAAGGAAGTCCAAGATCAGTTAAAAGTGCCAAATGTGTTTTTAACTCTAAACCAATGCGGTAGAATGATCCATACATATAGTACTGTGCAAAAGTCAGAGACACCTATTCATTTATTTAATTTCATATAATTCTAATCGAAACAGCCAAGTACAAGTTATTTATCGTTGATTTCCAATATATTAATTAACAGTAACTGTGTATTAAAATGTGCAGAAGTGTGTTCTCTGTAGAGGATGTGTAACTTATTTACATTCAGAAAACAAATCATGTCATTTGACCAGAGCACCCAAAATTTCCATACGATTGTATGACATCAGAGATGACAAAAGCAGCCCTTAGACAGATTAATGTCTGTTGGATCAAGCCTTTATAACCGTCTATGTAGGTTTGTGTCAGTTGTCATGACAAGCTTACGTAGCCTTATGAACCTTACTCTTTGTATTGTCTACATAAGCACCAAATTCACAAAGACAAATCCCTCATACACGAGAACTTTCTTGATTCTGGATCAAGTCTTTTTTCCCTGTCCCTCTCCCCCTGGCCCGATTCCATTTTCCCTTTTTCAGTGCAGTACAGTGTCTCTCTCCCTTTCTTTCTCACTCTCTGACCATCTGCGGCTCGTCCAAGTGTTTGCCGGCTTGTGTTATTACTGCTATGTTAGCGCTCAGGTTAGCCGGAGCCGAGAGCATGACAGGTGTGTGCAGGTGCTCCATCTATCCGTCATTCGACACGTCTTTTACTCACGCACACGCTGCGCCACGTCTGCTGAGAAAGCTTTACAGCAAACACCGTCAGTCTCTTTCATCAGCCTTTACTCATACCACACAGTGAACAGACGCTCTTTCTTATCCAAACATAAATTAGTTTATTGAAAAAACACTTTGGTTGACTGTACAAAAGTCTGGAGATATAGAATGGACCCAAAAAATAAAAACAGAACAAAACAAAAGTGATTGCATAGCGTTTCTGTGAGAAGGTCACTGTATAAATACATGTGGTTCATGCACAGGCAGGTTCAGGTTCATACGTCACTATGGCTTGCAGGATATTGTCCACAATCTTTCTCCGTTTTGCAGCATTTTAAGGCAAAATTCTCTTTTTTTTCTTTAAAGTGAAAAGGTTGTGGCGCCACTCTTTGGTTTGAGCCCTATAGCACAGTGCTGTAGTGTCCTTTTCAGAGAAGAAAAATCAGCCCTACTGCTCTTTTACAACACTTTGAATTTGCTTGATTGAAATGTCAAACATCAACACAATTAAGGCCAAAAATATGTAAACAAATGTGATGAGAGATAAAATTCAGAGGATGTAGTATGTTTCATACATTTCAGTCAAGTAAATGCAAACCACTAGTATTTTTTTCCAGTGGTATGCTTTGGAGCACTTTAGTGCACAGACTAAATGAAGCCAAAATTGCTTTTTATTATGTTTTTAAAAAAGGTTTCAGACACTCACCAGCCTGCAATATACGTCTACAATACAAACATTTAGAAATAAAACAATCAGTGGTGAGGCTCTGCTGTTAGGGCCACTATGCAGCAAACGTGACGCTAATAAACGTCATGAAAATGAGGAATATTCGATTTTCACATCACGGTACACGACGTGATTTCTTGGGAATTTTGCTATTTTGTTACCCAACCAATGAAAAATGTGTTGCTTACAAAACAGACAAATGGTGAAACTGTTTGTGCTACTTTTCATTTCGTAAAAGTGAAAGTAGTGCGAAGAGCTCCTTCATTCAGGTGCCACAACCACATGTAACTTGGGTGTCCGTAGCCCAGTTTGAGTTGCCTTTCGAGGTGCTAACACCGTCCGTGATAAAGCCGACTAATCAGTGCTGGGACACAACCAACCTGTCATTTTGGCTGCCAGCAACAGCAGAGACAATTGGTGGAGTGAGTTTGTGTTGCCTGCAAAAGTTGAAACAGAAAAATAAAAATATGTTGCTTGAAAGAAACTATTTCTGGTGTGCAAGATATCACCAATTATATATATATGGTGTCCATATAAATCACGCTCGGTGTATAAAGGCCTTTACTCTGAACATGCATTTAAACGCCTCCATCATTTCCATGTGAATAAAATAGATATAACTTTGTCTTTGACTAAATCAAATGTGGCAGTAAATGCCATGACATAGTATATTTTATTCATGTAGAAATGATTTGCACATTCCGAATCAAGTAAATTCAACGCATTACTTTCTTTCCACATACAGTCTAGTTAGACACCAACTGACAGTTCCAGTATCAGATTGCCTTTGCTGGTGCAAGACTGGAAGTGTGGAAAAGGCTTCCGTGGCTGAGGCATCTGTCCTCAGGCCCGGTGCTCAGGCAGCTGTCTCAATACATCGCTGCAAAGTGTGGTGAGAGACGACCCCCCGCCCCCACACACTCTCCAGCAGCTGCCCGTGTGAGGGCCGGACCAGCCGGCACCAATGGGCATCTTGGGAATGAGCAACTGGAGGAAAAAACCCCAGCAGGCACCGAACTGGGTTAGGAAAACATTCTTCAGTGTCCGTACGACGCACACTGCCTCTTTGTGAGAGTGCAAGTTCAGGCTGAAAACCAGCAGAAGGCAAAATATATCATATCTCTGCTAGGAAGGTAAAAGTAAGGCACTTTGAGACTGAACTTCAAAAAAAAGCCCACAAAACTTCAGTTCGTTCTTGAGTTGCTTGGCCCCCTAAAATTGCCTCCTTGCACCAGGTTAGGCTGAGATCATTACCCACACTCAGCCAGTGGAGAGGTGGCAGTAAATGGCTTTGAAGCGTATGTACGTGTGTGGGCTAGGCGGTCGGGCAGCAGCTGGAGACCGTGTGTTTGTGCAGGAGGGACATGCGGCTGAAGGTGCGAGAGCAGGTGCCACACTGATACTTCTTCACCTCGGAGTGGGTCTGCAGGTGCGCTCTAAGGTTCGAACGGTCAGCAAATGCCCGGTTGCAGTGAGGACAGGAAAATGGACGCTCACCTGGAGAGAGAAAATGAAATACAGTTGGTTAGCCTCTTAAAATCTACAGATGTTATCGCCTGAAGCTCCCTCTAGAAGCTCCCTCACAGAAAACTATTGCATGATATGGGTGTAGATATGTTGCTTGATACCTGAGACATCGTTTTACAATAGTTTTGAGAAAGTTTTAGCCTAAAACGTATTTTTAAAATCCATTTAGGGCATTACAAGGCAAAATAGTCCCCCAGGTAAACATATTTCTTTAGATTTAACACTATTTTACCATCAATATAACATTAACATATAAAAATCATTCACATATGCATACAAAATGTTCACTGGTGGTTTCTGACGGTAAATTAATGAACCATTTCACATCAGCGCTCTCTGGATGACTTAGTTTTGATTGTTGAACCGTTGAATTATACAGAAATTTTACAAAATTGGTGGGATTCCCTTCAAGACACACTATCAGGTAACTACTTGAATTACTTATTAACTACAGTGCTAACAAATATATTGTTTTGAGTGAGGAATTTCACTTTAATGGGTCTACAGGGGTTAAGGTGTTAAGATAAAACGTGCTGTCTTTGCTCTAAGATGCATTTGGTCAAGCTAGGATATCATCAAGCTTTTCAGTTTCTCTGTGTACTTTTTTATCACCTTGCCTACAGCTGTTTGCACTGGTTAAGCCACTCTGGATAAGAGCGTCTGCCAAACGATTAAATGTTCTCAGATCTGTTTTCTGTCATCAACTATACAAGCTAAGACCTGTGCAGTTGTAGCAACAGCAATCAAGATGCAGACATCTAACTCCAGCCATCACAGTTCAATCTCTCCAGTTTAACATAAACAATTCCACTAACTAGCATTGCCTCTGGTTATCAAATTTCCAAATTGCTCTGCTCTAATAAGGCAAATGTAGCGACTAGCCACTAAAGGAGCCATCAACCATTTCTACAAGGCTAATTCTAATGCTAATTACTGCCAAATGGTGGCTACCCCATTTCTTTTTACTCCTTTGCCTATGTGAAAAAAAATAGTGGTACCAAAGTGGCAAATGTGGCAATCAGTAGCTACTAGCTGTCAGTGAACAGGAATCCTTCCCATAATGCTAATTCCCGCTAACTGATGGGTACTAGCATTCTTCAGTGTTTTATACTTTAGTTCACTCTGCCCACAAGTTAGAGGTACTCTTGATTGCTTGGGGTAAACGTGGCCAAAAGGCTTGGCCGCATGCGTTAGCCGATGCTAATAATAATGCTAATTACTGCTGATTCCATTTGACCATTTCACACCCTACTATCAGTCTTCCCAAAGTTGGAGCCACTCACCAGTGTGTGAGAAAATGTAACCATGGTCTGCCACAGGTTGTAAAAAGAAAAGCAGCATGTTTGAGCTGATGCTAATTGTTATGCTAATTACTGCTAATTGATGGCTGCTACCTTTCTTTTGACGTTTTGACACCTTAATGTCTCTCTGCCCAAAATCAGAGCCACTTACCAGGGCACCAGTGTCTGGAGAAGGCCTTGCCACAGGTTATACAAACACAACACAGTGGAGGCTAATTCTAATGCTAATTACTGCTAGCTGGTGGCTGATTGCATGCATATTTGATTAGAGAACTTCACACACCGTTCAATTTGCTACTACCTTTGTTTTTCCTGTTCTTTTAGAGTCACTTAACAGTGTAACCAGGCCTTGCCACAGATTGCACAGATGCTAATTATAATGCTATTTACTGCTAGTTGGTGGCTGTAAACTTGACAAGAGACCTTTCCATTTGCTACCACTTTACTTTTTACTATTTTATTCACTCTTTCAGAGTCGCTTACCAGTATGTGTGCGAATGTGGCCTCTTAGCAGCCAGGGTCTGGAGAAGGCCTTTCCGCAGGTGGTGCAAACGCAGGGCAGCGTGTGTGAGCGGATGTGCATCTTCAGGGCCCCCAGGCTGTTGTACTCTTTGGGGCAGTGTTTGCAGCGGAAGGCCGCTCTGGAAGCAGTGTTTTCGGCCGCGTTTAGCCCAGCGTCCACTCCGGCGCTGCAGTGGGTCAGCTGGTGGCGGGACAGGGCCGCAGGGCTGCTGCAGGTTTTCCCACACTGAGCACAGTGGAAGCGGTCAGCAGGGTCTGGGCTGGGGGGGTCAGAAGTGCGGCCTTCGTCCTCTTCTCCAGAGCTGGATGGAGAGCTGAGGTCCAGGGGTCCGGGGATGGGGGAGGGAGGTGTGGTGGGGGACACTGGAGTGAAGGAAATGGGCAAGGTGGCGGTGGTCCACACAAGAGTTGGTGTGTAAGCGGACGCTAGAGAGCCGTCGACTTTGGTGGGGAGTTCAGCAAGAGGGTAACGCTCGGGTATGAAGGCAGAGAGCGGGCCTGGAGAAAGGTGGAGAAAGAGAGCTGTTAATTGTAATAATAATAATAATAATATTATAACAGCAATGTTATACAGTTAAAACAACACTACACAGGTCAACAAGAATGCAATACATATAATAATAGCAGAAAAGCTATTAACAGAAAGCTAGTAAATAACAAAAAAATGAACTCTATGACTACATTTACTTATTTATTTATTTATTGCATCTTAACTGTCCCAGTATTATTAGATTTAACATAAAACACAATCTCAAATCCATCATGAACCTACTGAACATCACCAACATGACAGTCTGAGACAGAAAAAGAGAGAGAGAGATTGAGAGAGAGAGGAAGAAGGAAAGCAAGAGTCAGGTGGCTGTTCACTAAGGCCTAATCCACTTAGATGGTTAAGTTGTTTTGATGCTCGAGTGTCATATTACAGTCCAATGGTCAATTTGCCACAAAGAAAGCCAGTCAGGACAGTTGTATTTGATTATTGCATCTGCCCACAAAGCCATGGGGGATTTGGATGATAGCTGCAGGGCCCTCGGCATAAAGTTCCAATACCATTGACATATTTGACCTTGCCTTTTTAAAACGGAAAATTGGACATGACTAACGTGAATTAGATTAGCTTGGCTATTGTGCGTGCTTCTGGCTGCACACCAACTATGGGGTAATAGGACTTATTTCCACCACTTATTGACACAAGACTGCCAGAGGACTGCAGCACTAAGTGCTAAACTAGATTCATGAGGATGTAATTTGTAGCCTAGAACAGCCACAAGTGGAAATGAGGTTCCGCTGGGGGAAGCTCAAAAACTGCTTGGTTTGGATGTTTGTTACTCCCCTCAAGAATTCACATGTCTGCAGCACTAATTAGACCGCTAATAAAAAGTCACAGATGAAAAAAAGGAACAGTTACTTGCTGATCTGGTTGAGCAATGCAAATTTTCATCATGCAAATCCATTTGGATTTTGGTGTACTGCAATTTCAAGGACTTCAAAAGACTTTATGCAGAGATTACTCCACTGATATGGATTTAGAAATAGCTTTTAACCACAAGCAAGCCAATGCACATCCAGGAAAAACAGCTTCAATGAGCTTGCAGATGTGGAAAGAAGTTCAGACTCACCATTCTGGCTCTCCAGCTCGCTGTAGTTTGGTTTCTTGTTGGTGAAATACTTCTTGACCAGGAATGAACGAGGCATTTTGGAAACAAGCTTGATCCCGTTATTCTCCTGCGCAGCCTGAACCCCACTGCAGTCTGCCTTGACTGCTAAAATCTCAGTGGAGGAGCAGTTAGAACCTTCAGGACCTTTGTGGAGGTTGAAGATAAACCAAAAAAAGACTAGTCTGAAGAAGAGAGAAGGGTCTTTTGGGAGTATCCTGTATCCAAAGCCGCTGGAATGACTGACTGAAGTACAACCATTGAGCTCACTTTAGTCCCTACATATAGCAGGGCAGGGGTGGGAGGGGTTGGGGTAGGAGGGATTTGGGGTGGAAAGGGGGCAGGTGGGCGGTTTTTGGGGGTGGGAGGGGTTTGGGGGGGTGGATAGTGTTGAACCCCTCACCCTGCAGGTGCCCTGGGGAAACTCTGCAAGTGGCTTATTGATCCCTCATGAGCTCAAATCTCATTAATAGTTGATAATTAGCCCACTTTAAGAACATTCCAACAGAGATTATGCTAATCATGATTATTATAGATGATGAGACCTAAACTGTGACCTGCCTTTGCCAAAATCATGAAATAAGTAGTAGGATTAGACTATTGATTAGCCACTTTTGGTGGCCAGCACTGTAAGTCCACCAGTTTTAAATGTATCTGTGCTCTTAGAACCTGAAGGTCTTTACAACAAAGACTTTATTCAATAGTCTTCAATCCCCAACTTGAAACGCATCAGTTAGAGCCCCACGTGATTTTTTATAAAACAGATTAGGCTGATCATTACTGGAACCACGTTTTTCAATTGGGATCACAGCGCCCCCTGCTGGACTGGTCCTTAGAACTTTGCTGACAAGTTGCTTGTGGCAGGAAAAAGCACTTTATCACAGAAAAGGGGGTCATTTCTGAACATTTGGGAGCTCTAAGTATCATCCCACACCTCACCCACCTGATTATAGTCTTTTGTATGCAAGAATTCATTTTGATAAAGAAATGTGTAATAAAATCTCATTTTAAAAATGTGGGCCTTGTAGTGAGGTTGGCTAACACTAACACTTTTAGCAATAAACATGGATAAATAATTATGAATGAAAGTGTCCATACATCAGGTATCAACTGCTGGATATAGTGTAGGCCTAAATGCATAATTTAGCATGCTACATAACTGTATCAGTGCAAAGGTTGACAAGTGGTCAGCCTATATGTTGTTTCAGATGTTGAAATCTAGTGTCTATACATCAGCTGTGTTTATAACTGCTGAATACAACGTGGGCCTAAATGTGTCACTATTAGCATTTATATTACTGTAACATACAATAATGTTCTGTATGTCAGACTATAAAAGCAATGTTAAAGACCAGTAAGAACTTTAACATGTTCTACTTGGTAAATGATTGCTCCTGTCCAGGCTTCAGGCTACAATATAAATCACCCAGGCCAACCCACTCCAGGCCTATGGCTGTTAATTTTGCACAATGAACAATTGAGTTCTCACTAAAGAGCAAGTTTTACTAGCGCATGGAGGACAGCCTAACTAACTCCCCGTGGGTTTTCTTCCCCTTCTCCAACAAAGCACGCATGCTGTCAGCCTGTGTGTCCTACAGCGAGACTCTGTTGGAAACCTGCATGAAAAGAAGCGCTGTTCTCCCCAACGTGTGAGCCGAAAGGGGGAATGAAGTGGACACGTCTGAACAACGCTGACCTGTTACCTCCTACAGTCTGCTTAGGGCCAGGTCAGATGGACTAATACAGTGTTTCACAGTCCTGGACTTTCTGGCTCCTAGACATTGATCAGGAAAAATCTATACCAACACCAGTCTACAAGCTCATCAGGAGGTTAGAGCCAAAAAGTTGTTTCTCCAAACTTTATAGGATAGGGGGAAAAAAATCTTAACTTTCAAGTTTTTGTGAAGACAGTTAATGTGTTAATGTGAAGTAAGTTAATGTGAAGACAGTTTATTCATTTTACAGTTGGAATTATTCATGTAAGTCATTTTGGAGCATTTCTATTGGTCCATTTTAGGGTGTCTGTATATATATATATATATGTGTGTGTGTGTGTGTGTGTGTGTGTGTGTATAAGTGTCTATATATTAGTGTAGTAAAAACTTCTTAGTACTTATTATTATATTTGCCTGAATGAGAGTTAGCCAAACAAATTCCTCATACTTCCCAAATTGCATAGAAATTCCTATAAATATATTAATAAAATCTGAAATCTTCAGCCTTTAGTTTTCACTTCAGCTCTGTACTGATGTATAAGCCAGTGCTTATTGCCTTTCATAGCACATCTAAAGTGAAAAGCACCTTCAGTCTCTCTGTGAATGACCTCTCTAAAAAACTTTTCGTGCCGGTCAGTGCGGTCTGCTGGTTAGAGCTGTATGGTGTCAAACGCAGTATCGCCACAGCGGGGCGCCTTTGAGCGAGTGGCGTGAGTGGTGCTGGTACACGTGTCTATGGACGCTATTGTGCGGGGGGTCACACGTCGTTCACGCATGCAGGGCGACGCCAAGAAGACGAGGGTCAAACCAGCACAGGTTGCTGTTAAATCCATCAGAGAGAAAACAGAGGTGTTTCTGAAGGCTTTTCTAACTTTGGGTTCTTAACATTGTAGCTAAACTGGAGTCCAGCTGCTGTTTTGTATATAGGCCTGCTGAGAAATTCATATACTGAGTTTACTTGATTCACATCATTTATACAGTAACAGAATAAATCACTAAATCTAATTAAACGTAATTATGCTTACTTTATAACAAAACATACTTATTCCGTGTTCTTTAAGCACTGACAATAACCATGATATGTTCAGAAAAGCATATTGTGACAGTTTATTACGATAATGATTAAATATCATCACATTGCCCAGCTCTCGTCGTAATATCCGTCATGCAGTAATGATGGACTCATATGCATCAAGTAAAGTGAATGTATTAATGTTTTTCAATGTGGATTTTACTGTACAGACTAAAAATGCATTTACCTTAAGGATTAAATATATTTTCATTTTTAATCCTTTGTGTCTTGATATGTAGAGAAAAGAATCTTATGATGACATTGTTGATGGCCCTGCCTCTGTTTTATTGTATTCGCATTACTTGTATTTGAATATGTATTTATCTCGGTTACATAGCCAGTTCAGTAGTTTAAGGGTTTCTTTCCCTTTGTATACAATTATTGTTTTTATCTTAGTGTTTATAATTAATTTTACTGTTATTTTTATTGTTATTTTCACTTATATTTTCGCTTACTTTTATTACTATTAATAATCTGACGTCTTACTTTTATTTAATTGTTTATTTATTACTACTACACCCTGTGATGGACTGGCGACCTGTCCAAGGTGTTTCCTACTTTCCGCCCAATGACTGCTGGCATAGGCTCCAGCTGCCCCCGTGACCCAGAAGAATAAGCGGTTTAGAAAGTGTGTGTGTGTGTGTGTGTGTGTCTGTTTCTGTGTGTGTGTATTACTATTACCTTTACTGTAGTACTATTCCTTTATTATTTCTTTGTTGCTGCTATAACATGAATTTCCCTCTATTATTTCCATCTATTTATTAACCTTCTTTTTTCTTGATTAGAATTAATAATTCTCTCATGCAAAGTACTATGACTGGGGAGGGTTACCCGTATGAAATTAAAAATATATATACACATACTTCACTCATAGTAAAATTATATGTGCAATATAGGGGCGATATGTGATGTTTTGAAATATAGGTGCTATAAATATGTACATATATAGATGAAACATATGTAATAGTGGTTTAATAGTTTTAATATTTCCATAAGTCAAACTAGTATGGGAATTATGTTACAAACTTGACACATATTTTAAAAAATAAATGAAAATATATTTCCTTTGCATATGAATTGGGATCATCAAAGTAGGATTGGCCCTGTAAAAATCTACCTGTTGCCACTGAAGAGGAATGCATTGATCCTTTATTTAAAGAAAAAGACAATATATTCAGAAAAAGGTGTTGAATATGATGTAGTACATTAGCCCTGTAGCCTATTTAATATTCATATATTTAATATCACATTTGTAATACATATTGTTACTTATTATTTATTACGTGTTTTTGCCTATAACGGATGGGCATGTCTGACAGTGCTGAATTTGTCTCCCATGTAATTTATTTCACTTTTATGCCCGTCATGTTTTCTCTCCAGACCGGCTGTGACCACCTGACCCTGACACAAAGATGGCCACAAGTGTAAAAATGTTCAGACATTGTAACCCCATACGTACAGCAAGTGGCCTGGCTTCTGCTTTACACCAGTTCACAGGGCCTAAAGTGATGATTTGCACAAAAAATATATATTGGTAAGTGAAATCATCTTAAATGTCTGTAATATATCTAATATTTCTCATTATAAGATTGTTGCAAGATATAAAATTATTCAATCTATTAGCATTTTATCATGTAAAAATATCTGACACCCTTAAGAAAGGGTTCTTTAAGGGTTCTTTAGTAAAAGCAACAGTTATATATAGAACCATGACAACTCAAAGAACCATGTGAATGTTTAAAAGGTTCTTTGCGCTGTTAATTGGTTCTCTATGATGAATCTGCTGTTGAATGTGGTTGTTTAAAGAGTTTTTAAGATGATAAGTCTGTATAGCAGAAAGGGTTCCACTGTTGTTATTAAGTTAAAGAACCTTTCTTGGTACTATATAGTTAATAGTTATATTGCTGAGAGGGGCCTAAAGAGATCATTTGAGTTAAAATGTGTAACATGTTTAGAAATATGTTGAATAATCTTATAATATTCTTCCTCCAATCTCATGAGACATATCAGATACACTGCCTAAATATACTTGTTTTTACTCCAAAACATCATTCTTTGCTGTGTTTTTTTGCTCTAGCACACCTGATTCGCTCCGTCAGCCCTTCACAAGCCGGGTCAGGTGTCTCTGAGCAGGAAAAGACGAAAATGCGCAGAGCTCGGGGTCATCAGTGCTGGAATGTCACACCTCTGCTCTAAAGCAATGTGGAAGCTTATTCTTATCCTACTATTGGCTTTCACAACAAATTCAAAGTGAAAAGCAGGTTCAGTGAGTCTGCGAATGACTTTTTAAAGCTCATTCTGTCTCTTTGTGCCCGTCGATGTGGCCGTCAGGTTGGAATGCGATAGTGTGAAGTGGCCACAATTCATTCCACATCACTACACTTATGATACCTTTTGTGTTTTTTAGGCCATTTGGTGAACAAAATGATGGTTTATTCAGATGTAGATATGCTGACACACCTCAGCACTTTAAAGCACATCATTTGATAATCTGTTTATAATGTCTGCGTATTTATTGACTACCTCTATTCAGTAGTTTGGAATTAGTGGTTGCAATAATTGTCTCTGGAGTACACTGAAACATTATAACTTCACTCCAGGAGGTATTTTTAGATGTTAGATGTTTGGTATTCTAACTTATTACTTGGATGAAAGGTCAGAAAATGATAAATAATATATTGTGATTATTTGTTTAGAGTAATGTGCCTTAAGAAATTAATCACAATTAAGGCACTTTGAATATTAATTGCATTAATTATAATTCCAGCTGTTAATTTTCTTAAAACTTTATTCTTGATACTAATTTCATCAGAATGTCATTCTGGAGATGAATTTTAATAAAAATTTATTCTGGATATGAATTTTTGTAGAACTGTGTTTTTTATATTAATTTTATTAGAGCTCAATTCTGGATATTAATTTTAGTTGTTAATGATGTTAATGTTTTAGTTGTCTGATGTTAATTTTAAAATCTGGATTTTTTTTCAATTTAAAATTTTGGATATTATATTCATTATAACTTTGTTCTGGATATTAATTGTAATATGAAATAATTCTGGTTATTTATTTAATTAAAAATCAATTCTGAAAATGTATTTTTGGTTAAATTCAGTCTGGATATTTAATTTAATATAAATTCATTTTAGATATTATTTTTATTAGAACTTTGATCTGGATCTTAATTTTATTAGAAATTAAGTGTTAATGTTCTACAGCGTTCTCTGTCATCTTAGAATATCTACAGCTTTGATCATCCTTCTGGACTTTCTTAAAATGTCTTAATATTTTTATAACATTCTGCAAATAATTTGAAAGAAATTAATCATACAGAATAACTTTATACATTTGTCTTCAACCAAATTGATTTAATATTATAAAAGTAGTGATTACAAACTTGTTACCTTATTTATTCACTGAACAAAAGTGCAGTACTGAATTTACTTTGCATCATTTGCATCAATATGAATAAAACCTTCTACAGCAATGCAATTCTATCTTTACATTTGCTTACTTTTGGCTATAAAGGTGTTGTTTAATAAATTTCATGTATATAGAAAAGATGTACACATTCAAATTAAGTATCAATCAGGGCACTTTTTGCATTGTAGTTACATACTGAGTTACACACTGTCCACACCATATAATAAATTGTTGTATATGTCAAAGTTGAATCTGTCTGAAATGCTGAAATTTGTTTGATTTTTTATGCCTGCCACTCCACATTAGAAAACAGCCTCAGGTCATGTTTTCTGACCAGACTGGGCGTGACCTCCTGACCCCGACACCAGGACGACCAAAAAGCGTAAAAATGTTCTCTGTTAAGAACAGATGTTCTCCTTGTGTTGCTCAAGGGGAGACGAGCTGCTCGTTCACAACGGCCTGCAAAGAGAGAGTTCCGCTTGCGTCTCCCACGTTCTCCAGCTCGTCTCCAGCAGTAATGCTGCTGTCAAAAGTTTGGAGATGTTGTGTAACATTTGACATTCACTGTTACTTTTCAGCGTTTATCTTCAGTGTCTTCCATGGGATGAAGAGAAGGTTCTAAATAATGATTTGACAATAATAATGATTTTTTTTTCAAACTGTTATTAAAAGCACGTACTGAAACTCTTTTAGGTTGTCTAAACAACTTTTAAAGGTTTGAGTGCTGACATTGATGATGTATGCGCCGATAAACTTTTTTGTTTTGTTTTTTTTAAAACAGGCCAAAACATTCCTGCCTTAAATGCTTCAGATTACTATGAATATATTTAAAGAAACTGAACTATAGACATATTCACAGTTATAATGTAGCATTATAACAGTGTTGTAATTGGCTTCTTTATGAAAAGGGAATTCCACCATTTTTTCAAAATTATTCAGTGGTGCAGTCTGTTCTTGAGAACCTTATCAATTTGAATTTCGTCACAGTGGTGGTGATAGGAACCAGGGGTCGCCATGACTACAACACAAATATAGCCGTGTTATTTACTGTCCAAAACCACCAGTAATTTTCTTTAGAGACTATATTGCCTCACAGCACTTAGCATATTTAAAGAAATATGTTTTTGGCCAAAACGTTTCATAAAACTACTGTAAACCATGTCTCAGACATCAGGCATTGTATTCATAACCATTTCAGGTAATAACTTTCTGTGAGGGAGCTTTTAGAGGTGCACGTCTGGTTCCTATCACCACCATTATGAACAATTCTGACTCTGTAAGTTTCTCTAGAACAGAGCATTTCACACCAAACCACTCTGAATGACCTTATTTACATCTTAATCATTTGATAATATGTAAAATAATTTAACAATCAGTGGAATTTCCCTTCAGCTGTATAAATGTTAGTGTATCCCCTTGCTTTTTCCCTTCTGTTTGTTAGATGTAGAAGCTTTTTTTCTTGGTAAATTAGTCTGATAGACCTACTAAACTAGCTAGCTATCGCTCACAAACTAGGCTACAGCATTGGTGTTTATAATCCAGGGGAGCTACAAGATAGAGCCCAAGCTAGCAGTGTCTGACATTATCACAGGCAGCCTGCTTAGTTTACCTCACTTTTAAACATTATTAACACTCTTGCATATTAGAAAAATGGAGCTCGTTCTGCTGCAGTAAAGGAACATGAAAAATACAGACTGCATTTCCCACAAGTCTGTGCACATGGACCTAAAGACGACAGGAAATATGTGTGGCCTTTGGTTTCATTCACCAGAGTAGGGCTGGAGCTCAGGTGCCCCTTTTGCAGTTTTTGTGAAGACAAATGGATCTAAACTGTTTTCTATCTATGTATTCATGTCCAATGAATACATTTTGCATGATGAGGAAATACAACACAAAAAGTGTCCAGATTGGTGTAAAGTGATCAAATTCTGGACAGTTATACCTTGAGATTTTGAAAAAAATATGTTTACATGTAATTTTCATACCTTTAGTCAGAATCAAAGTGTATTTTTCTTTTGTTCAAGAATCAGAAGTCATGTGACCCAAATACTACAAAAAAATATGATAAAATGATAATATGAAGTGGTAAAACTCACAATTTTAGTTGTAGTTTAAAAAATAGGGTCAGATTTGTGTTGGGTTTACATGTCATATTATTGCAAACCCTCAAGCAGAACATGCTCTTTTGTGGTGTCCCTAAACTGCGAGAGAGAGAGTTCATTGGTTTGCTTTTCACTGTAGGTCAGCAGCTCTTCCTCTATTGTACTCTAGTCTTTGTACTCTTATAGAATTTAGATAACACATTGAATGCATTGATTGTTTGCGCTGTAGCTGATGTAAAGTGCACCCCGGGCCTGTAGGACTTTACGCTTTAATGGACTATTGCTCCACGCCCTTCAGTGGCCTGATAGATGCCAGTGCTCTGAGAGAGAGCGACACTGTCTCTCATCAGGGTAAATTATGGGCCCATAAACGCTGTCCTCTACACAGCAGGTCCACAGGCTATCGGTCCATCTGAGAGATCTAACAAGGTTTTCATGCCGCTCTGTGTTTCTGTATGTGAGTGAGAGAATGCAGAACACAACACAACAAACACAAACAGGCCCTTTTACAGTCTGTTCACTTATTTATTTGACAGGCACATTACTGAAAATCACTGTTCCATGAAGATGCATGGGGAAACATGTGGGGAAAAAGAAAAAATTGTGGCATGTGCAAAAGTTATAGCACCTTTCTTATATTGAATGTATTTGTTCCAATATGTTAAACTCAGCAAATAAATAGAAGGTATACATTAAAATTTGGAGAAAATGTAATATTTGAGTTTGTTCCCTGTGTGTAATTTAATCAGGGGTGAGATTGAGAATATGCTGTAGATGGTTCCAAGAAGCACCAAAAAGCATTCTTCTATTGTTACAAGCTTGACATCAAAACAGTACAAGAATCCTTTTTGGTGCTATATACAGCCCTTTTCAAAAAGGTTCTGTAAAGAACCCTTGAAGATCCATCCTTTTTAAGAACCTGTAAGATAAACAATCAAACAATCAAATAGTCAAGTATAAGAACATACATAAAAGGAACATGAAATGTTGTATATATATATATATATATATATATATATATATATATATATATATATATATATATATACACAACATTTCAAATGTATTCCTTTTATGTATATATATATATATATATATATATATATATAACAGATAATACAAATAACACATAATGGTCTGCCCTCGGGGAAGTCCAGTTTTTATAGTTGCCATTCAGTAACTAGTTTCTAATCAATCCTTCATTAAATTAAATCAAGTGCTGCTGATGGAATTGAACAAATCCTTGAGTGTAATGAGAAGTCAGGAACATAACGTGTAACATATTCAACGGGTCAGATTAATTCAGTTTTAAGTATGGAATTCGGTGAGTAGAATCACTTCATTGATCATCGATCACCTGACAAGTGTCCACCTTCCTTTACAGAAACGGACGGCTTTTCACACATCCGCAGACATCCACTCTGCTGTTAATTACCCGAGTCAATGAAAGCCACTGATTGTTCCCTGAGTTAGAATGGGCCTTTGAGCATTGTGTGCGTGTGGAATGAGTGAGTTTGGGGGGGTTTAGCTCTGCTGGTAGCCTCAGCAGGGTGGAGATAAGATACTGTAGACGTGACACTCGCAGACCCCCTCAGGAATTTAAGCTCAAACATATGGCCAAACACTCCCACTCTGCTCCGAGGGAGCCAGGAATTTCACTCTAATGACCCGCAGGACCTTAATGACCTGCGTGGAAAGACATCCCACCAACCAAACCCCCAAACACACATCAATGCTTACCTATTCATTCATCATGACTGGAAATATCTATCTGTCTTTGTACACACAGGTGACAGGCTAATGGATAAACCTGAATAAATGAGTGGAGAAACAGAAGTGCAGATGCTTACAGACAGGTGCACTGCATGATGCAATTAAGATGCTGCCACGTTCTGAGGCATGTATGAAAATGCTGAGCGGGTCCAGTTGACCTCAGTTTTAGATCAAGACAGCGAGAGAAGAAGATCTAAGTGACTTTGAAAGAGAGATTCTTGAAACGTATCTCCTGCACTGTTTAAGATAGAACAGCAGGTAAGGTAAACTTCCACTAGCTTAGTGCTAACAAAATACTTGAATCCTATAGGGATGCTAGCAGAAGCTAACATTACCAAAACAAAAACAGAAACGAGATCTACTGTCACTCCCGTTTGGAAAGAACTGCACTGGCTGCCTATATCTGTTACGATAGATTTTAAAGTTCTGCTACGAGGTTTCAAGACTCTAAAAGACCTTAAAGCACTGCTTACATCTCAGAGTGTCTGTTTGTTTATGTTCCAGCACGTGATCTTAGATCTGCAGATACTGACATTCTGCAAATACCTTAATGGTGTTACATTTAAAAATACACTTAAAAACTCTTTAATTTAGCATTTGATTAAAAAGGTCTCTTTTGGTATTTATCTTTTTAATTTTATCTGTTTAATTATTTTATGTGATTTTAACTTAATGCTTATCAGTTCTTGTATTACTGTTAAGCTTTATCTCCTGTTGTAAAGCACTTTAAGCTGCCACCGGTATGAAAATGCTCTATAAAAAGATATTATTAGAATTATTATTATTGTTGATGTGTTTTTTTCCTCATATTTCAACTGACGTTTGACATTTATGCCCCATATTGAAGGCCTAGCTCTAATAGTCATGGAACACCACTGGTTAGCACTAAGCTAGCATATTGCATATTCAGTGAATGTGATACTGGTGCATTAGAACAAAATGTAAGACCAGCTGTTCCTCCAGTGACTGATAATGTCAAGGCAGGATGTGATCAGACTGTGTCATCAAGAAGAGTCCATCAACTACATAGACAGAAATGTTATAGCGCATAAACCCCTCAGTACAAGGACGAATGACCACCTGAGAGGTCAGTGGTTTTAAAATCATCAATGTCAGTCTATAGATGTGGAAAGAAAGATCTGGTTAAATGAGTCATCCTTCACCAGGTTTTCAAAAAGTGGGAGAGTACATGTGCAGAGAACCACACAGGCCTGATTGCTTGACCCCTACAGTGAGGGGGTCTGGTGGCTCCAGAGGAAGTCCCTTTAGAGGGAAGGGTCACTGCACATCAATACAAAGTTACTCTGACTGATCACCTATATTCTATGATGCAATATTTCTATCATGATGGTCTCTGCCCCTATCTACAGGGGTCAGTAAATAGTTTAAATAGTATGAAAAGAAAGTAAGTCATATGCTATAGACTTCACAATCATCAGAGCTCAACCCAGTTAAACACTTATGGAATATTCTGGGTCAGTATGTTCGACATCATTCTCTACCATCACCATCATCAAAACACCAACTGAGGGAACATCTGCTGGAAGAACAGATGAATGAACCAGAGGATTCTGGCATTCACTGCATTCTTCAGGCAACACGACACTAACAAGCCTCTTATACAGTAACACACACCCACATGGTGTAACATTTGCACAAACAGCCACATTTGGCCTTGCGCTCAACCCGAGTGTCTATTTAGTGACATCAATAATTGAAGATTTATATACATTTGTAAGAATTTTGGATTTAAAAAGGCTTTGAAAATAATAGCAGCTGATGTTCATAGACATTTTTATTTGATATTTCTTGTATGTGTAAAGGCCACTGCCAACATACACTATATGGACAAAAGTATTGGGACACCCACACATCACACCTACAGGAGCTTTTAAGACATCCTATTCTAAATCCACGGGTATTAATGTGGAGTTAGTCCCCTTTGCAGCTATAAAAGCTTCCACTCTTCTGGGAAGCTTTCTACAAGATTTTGGAGTGTGCAAGAATTTTCGTTTGTGACACACCCTCTACCAAACTTTTCAGTTGGCACAGTGCAGTCAGGCAGGTAACGGTCTCTTGGCGTTCGCCAAACCCAGACTCGTCTGTCAGAACGCCAGATAGAGAAGCATGATTCATCTCACCACAGAATACATTTCCACTGTTCCAGAGTCCAGTGGTGGTGTGCTTTACACCACTTCCCCCGTTTGGCATTGTGCATTTTGATCTTAGGCTTGTATGTATCTTTTTCCATTTTCCAAAACCCAGTTCTTTTGCTGATGTTGCTTCCAGAGGCAATTTGGAGCTCTTTAGTGCGTGATTCAACAGAGGATAGGCACTATGCGCTTCAACACTCAGTGGCCCCACTCTGTGAGTTTGCGTGGTCTACCGCTTCATAGCTAAGCTGTTGTTGCTTCTAGGTGCTTCCATTTCACAATAATAACACTTACAGTTGACGGGGCACATCTAGTAGGACAGAAATTTCACAAACTGATTGTGGCAGAGGTGCCATCTTACAACAGTTCCATGTTTAAAGTCACTGAGCTCATCAGTACGATCCATTCTACTGCCAGTGTTTGTCTATCAAGACTGCAAGGCTATGTGTTTATTTTTATCCACCTGTTTGTGTCTGAAACACCTGAACTCAATAATTATGAAGGATGTCCCAATACTTTTGTCTACATCATATATATCATGAAAAAAGCAGATTCTTGAAAGTGGTCTTATAACACGTTTTGGAATAAAACTATTAAATTATCATTGTAGATTTTTAATCAGTGAGTAAACATAAATGGTAAAGTTTTGAATTCAAAAATGAAATTCTAGGTTTAGTTAAGACAATCTGCCACAGTGGTCAGCAAACCTTACTCCTGAAGATCTACCATCCTTAAGAGTTCACTTCTATCACATCATCATCAGGCCACTTAAGTAGTTGAATCAAGTGTGTTAAGTCTGGGGTTGGCTTCTGCAGGAAAGTAGATCTCCAGGACCAGGGTTAGTGACCACTGGCTTAAAAGGTTAGCTGAAAAATCAAATTCACACAATGTTCTACTTGCCCTGATCAGCCAAGACATGTTTGGTGTCCAGATTTTACTTCTTTAGTGTAGCACTGGAGCTGTGAGGCTAACATTGCTAACAAACACTAGAAGTCAATAGTCATCCAAATCTTTTCTGCAAATACATCCCCAAAACTTCTCTCAAACTGCATCCAGGTCTTAATTGAGGTCTTAATTCATAGGCTTGTATATGTGGTTAAGCACGCAGTATGACTTACCGTGAGCTGTAAAAATGTCCATTTTCGTGTCCCCTGCAGAATCTGCCTTCATGTTTACATGTCATGCAGACATATCGACGCTAGATTAAATATGTGATATATGTTATTTCTAAACATGTACAAAAACTAAAAGTGAAACAGTTATTTATGAACAGAAGAAACAGAAATGGTGAACATAAATGCCTGTGTGCACGGGAAAGGGAGTCGGAATTTGGCACAATACCTTTAATGTCTGTGTCTGACTGCAGTGTCCAGCTAAATGGTGAAGCTCGCAGTTAGTCATACAGTACAGTATAGAAGAGATTTGGGTGACTATTGACTTCTAGTGTTTGTTAGCAACATTACCCATAGCTTCAGATCTAAACTACAGAAACAAAATTTAGACTCCAAACATGTGTTGGCTGATCAACTACATCTGAAGTCAGTGGAAAATTTTGTAAATTTAATTTATCACCGAGCAATTCCGGAGGGAGGGAGGCAGGAGAAGGGAAAAGTGATTAGCTGTCATTGTGTATCAGTGCACATTTGCATCCACAAGTACGCTGTAGTGTCATTTGCATCTCCGTCCTTTCCACCTAAGGCTGAATGCTTGAGGATAGTAGAAAAACATTCAGTTAATAGGGGAATAAATTATGATTTGTGAGGTTTTAATGTCACAAGTGACCAAACAGGATTATTCGCACCATAATTCCACACTAGAAAAGTGGTGCAGCAACGAATTTTCCTGATTCAAATGTGCTCAAAACTTCCACATGAATAAAACATATTATACCAACACAATTAATGCCAGAAGTAAACTGACAGATATCCTTGTGTCGATGTGTTGATTCAGACAAACAGCTTCAACATACAGTAGCTGATACTGCTGTTTTAACATCGCTACCTACTTTTTTGCTCGTCTTATCCATGTTTTAAGATTTGTTTGGTTTTATTTTATGATGAATTGCTTCTTTGCTTGTACAAGTCGTGTAAAACAATTTGGCCAATTTCAATCAAAGAGGACGGATCATTCGTTGTTGTAGTAGTTTGGTGCCACCTGCTGCCTGATTAACATAACTTTTGTATTACCAAATTTGGCCACCAGATGGTGACAAAACATAAAATTTGTTTATGTTCAGAACATTGACCGCTAAAATGCCGAGAAAAGTCGCTTAAGTGCTTCTCAGAACCAGCAGCCAACTGGAGTTAAAGAATTCTGTACATTTCATTCTGTGCATGTCTCGAGTTTGGTGACAGTCCACTAGAGGCGCTGTTCTCTTGGAAGTTTATGATGTACCTTGTTTATAGACTATGAATGGTAGCAACAGTAGTTACCTATTGTATTAGCAAAGCCAAAGATTCTTCCTTGTCAAACGCATTCAACATTAACTGTCTTAAAAAGGTGTTGTGCTCAAGAAAGAACAGATCACAAAACAATATCGCTAATCTTTTTGAACACCAAAACAAATTAAAGCTTTACATTACTACTTTAGTTGTTTGGTTTTACACCAGTTGGAGGACGGTTTCATAATTCAGGGTTTAGGTGAATATGTATGTATATATCCATAACAAAACATCCTTGGCAATGTGCCCACATTCAGACACTTGTTTTCTGGAGTGGCAAAGAATAGCATGGCATGTCTACTTAAAAATACAAGCAAATCCATTGTGTTCCACTAGTTTTTTACCCTGTATATTTTTAATGTAGGTTTTGAACACCTCTGAGTTGTGAAACGTGTGAAAAACTAGACTGAAACAGAAGCAGAATTCTGCCTTGGCGTGTCCTGATAATCTAAGATAGCATTCATACAGTTAGGCTACACCTCACATGCTAAAAACACAAGTATATACCAGCATATATTGTGTTTTTGACGCTGGTATGTGGGACAACCAGCGTGACCATGCTGGGGTGACCAGCTAAACCAGCACAAGACTAGCAAAAACCAGCATAGACCAGCACGACATCCTTGCTGGTCTGTGCTGTTTTTTTCAACAGAGTCACAATTCCCTATGTAGTGCATTACATCATGAGCTACAAAATAGTGCACTAAATGTTAAATAGGGAGCGGTGCAGCATATGGCTGTATCCCAAATGGTTTTCTGCTAGATATATAGTGCACTACGTAGGGAGTAGGGAGCCATTGGAGATTTAGTCTTTAGTCTTAGTCACTGAAGGGAGCAACACGTTCCACTGTCTCTAATTAGGCCTCAAAGTAGCATGCATAAACAATCAGTGGGAGCTATGCATGTCCAGACTTGTACTGTAGCATGCCTGGGATAGTGGTCAGGCTGTCCCGGCATGCTTTAAGGTCAGCAGTGCAGTACAGAAATCAGGCATGTGAGGTGATGTAAGCACGCTGTTCCTTTTTGACGGTAGACTGATGAACAGATGTCCTGCTTTATCGGTTCCTCGTGATTTTTTCCTTTCCATATGGTGCAGGTTGGACATGTTTCTGGACTTTGCTGTGGGGAATTAGATTTTAAGAAAAAAGGTAGAACAAACATGGTCCAGCTGATTTTTTGGCTGGTGTTTATGTATTTTACTCATGTACATACTTGCACAGTTGTATGCAAAAGTTTTGTAACCCCTGGTCAAATTACATGCTTTGCTGATCGTGAACAGAAGTTAACCCGTCCTCTCCAGGGACACACTTCTGACCATTTTACAGCACAGCTACTGTTTATTTGTTGAATTTAGCATACTAGAAGAAAATAAGGCACAAAAGGTGGCATGTGCAAAAGTTTTAACGCTCCTTGTCAAATGACATGTTTTGCTGATTGTGAAAATAAGTGCACATCCTCTCCAAGGGTCACACTTCTGAATATTTTAATGAACAGCTACTAAAACATACATAAAAACTACATAAAATGTGGCATGTGCCTTTTTTGTCTTTTTATTTATTCAAATGTGTTAAATTCCCACAAATAAATAGCAACTGTGCACTAAAGTTTGCTGATAAAATGTAATATTTAAGTTTGTTTCTTGTATAAGAACTTGTTTACAATCAATAAAACATGTGATTTGACCTGTGGTGCCCAAACTTATAAGACTGTAATAATGCAAAATGTTGCATCAGCTGTATCTGCAGTGCTCAGCAGTGATATTATGCAAAAGGTTATTATGCAGTTTACCTCTGTACACTGTGAACTTTGACCGCTCCTGTGCATGTGTGACCATGCTGGTGTGTGTGTGTGTGTGTGTATATGTGGTTTTGTGTGTATGGTGTACGTGTGTTGTGTTATTGTGAGTATTATGAGTGCGAATCATCAAGTTTTCTGTTCACTCTCCAACTCAAAGAGCCAAGTCATATATGTCAATATATGAAATGAAGGGAATTAATAGTGAGTTTGTCACCCTTTGCTGCAGGAACAGCCTCTGCTCTTCTGGGAAGTCTTTACAGATCAGGGCTATTCAGCTAAAAGTAGCAAAGGTCATGTAAGGCTCATCAAATCTCGTAGGAACCACCTAAACACAGCCTTGCAACCACCTGGGATACCATGGCAACCTCGCCACACCTAGCCTCCAAGCCACACACTAGCAACCACCTGGAATAACCTAGCAACCACCTAGCAACACCCACACACACACACATTTTCTAAACCGCTTATCCTTCAGGGTCACGGGAGGTTGCTGGAGCCTATCCCAGTTGTCATAGGGCGGACCTAGCAACACCCTTGCAATGCAATAGGGTACCTTAGCAAACCCCTAGCAACACCCTAGTAACCAGCTGGGAACCATACCAAGCTAACATGCCACATACTAGCAGTAACATGAAATATCGTAGCCATAACCTAGCAACACCCTAACAACCACTTCCTCACTGCTCAGACCACAAATAGTAAACTAAATAAAAAATCTATGAAAATACGTGAAATTGTTCTGATGAGTTGATGGGTTGTGTACGTAAACGAGTGGATGAAATGTAACACAGCTGTGCCACAGAAGCCGCGCTGGTTCATGTTCAAGCATGTCTCTGAAATATGCCCATTTTTTTTTTACATACGTCAATCAGTTTCCAGGTCCTTTTTTTCAAGTGCTCAGTTCAGTTCAGTCCTCTGAGACACCGTGCTGCCAGTTGACCCCTGCACTAGCTGCTGGAACATTGAGGATTTGATTACATTCAGCCACGAGAGCATTAGTGAGGTCAGGTACTGCTGTTGGATGATCAGTTCTGGACACTCCAACTCATCCTAAAGGTATTCAGTGGAGCTCCATCACTCCAGAGAACACAGTTCCACTGCTCCACAGCCCACTGCTGGGGGGCTTAATACCCCTTTAGCCGACACTTAGCATTGGGCGTGGAGACCTTAGGCTCAGGCACAGCTGTTCCAGAGCGTCTCATTCTATTGGTTTTTCTATGGAGATTATACAAGCTGTGTATCAGCAATGGGTGACCTTAAAGTAGCTTAGTTCCCTGAGTAAAAGTACTGTCTGGATACTTTTAGACATATAATGGTCCATATTCACTGCATGCTTCTTTCCTTCAAAATAAACAGTGTAACCTGTGCAGCAGAATGTTATTCTCTAGTCAGGTGTTTGCGAGTGTGTCTTCAAACTGGGTCACAGACCATTTTAGGTGTGGAAAATGCCCACAGCATTTTGACAAGCCGTCTTTATGAGCTTGACTTTCTGTGACACCTGCATTTCACCAGCTCTGTTATTTTGTTTTCAAGGAACTCTTAGACTCAAAGAGAAACCACACTGATCCAACTTCATCTCCTGTTGTCTGTGTTAGACTATTTACAATGAATGCAGAGTCAAAACAATTAACCCTAGATCAGCACTGTAAGTAATCTTTATTTATATTGCAACCTGTAGAATCAGTTTTTTTACTTTGCCTTCATTGTAAATACTCAGTGCTACAGAGCACTGTAAGTAATCTTTATTTAAATTGCACAAACCAGACATCTGAGGAGTTCAATGCCTAGTTAGCAAGTTTCTTTACAATGGGGCACTTTATATCAAACAATTCTTGGTGACTTTGTTTACACCTTAGTGATTGAATTATCCAGACATTTTGTAAAATCAGTGGAATTTCCCTTTAAATACAGTTAGTACGCACATATAATTAGAAGAAGTAACAACCTTAACCTCAAAACTCAGATTTACACAGCCTCCCTTCTTACCCCAAATGTAATCAGTCAACCAAGACATGTTTGGTGTAAAAAGTCTAAAATCAAGAGAAGTTGTCAGTATAATTAAAAACATAATGGAAATTAGTATAATTACGCTTTCTAACTTGGTGCTGAAGGTACTGAAGACATAGCCTACGCTCTTAAAAAAGATTTAAGCTTTAAAATAAAAAAAAAAAAAAGATTTTAAGTTTTTTCAAGGGTTCTTTAGTGAAGAATGCTTTGCTTGATTAAATGGTTCTTTGCATCGTGAAAGGGTTCTTCGGATTGATGGAAAATGTGCTGTAGATGCTTCTATGTACCATCAAAAAAGGTTCTGGCGTTGTTACGATGTTAAGGTTGTAATAATAGAAGAACCCTTTTTGGTGCTATATAGAACCCTTTTTAAAAAGGTGCTATATAGAACCATCTACAGCACATTCTTCATCAATCTGAAGAACGCTTTCATGATTCAAAGAACCCTTTAATCATCTTTGAGTGTTCAAGGTTCTATATAGAGTCATTTTCTTTACTAAAGAACCCTTGAAGAACCATTTAAATAAGTAGGGATACACAAAAATATTGGAATCATATTGTTATCAGCAGACATGTTTTATAAAAATATCACCATTGGGCATACGTTTGGATTTGACCAGGGTTTCAAACTGAAATACACTATATGGCCAAAAGTATGTGGATACCTGACCATTACATACTTCAGCTTGTTGGACACCCCGTTCCTAAACCATGACAATTAATATGAAGTTGCCCCCCCCCCCGCCACCCCACCTTGTTCCTTTTCAGCTATACCAGCCTCCATTCATCTGGGAAGCTCTCCACAAGATTTTAGTGTGTTTGAGGGAATTTGTGCCCATTCAGTCAAAAGAGCATTTGTGAGGTCAGACACTGATGTTGGACAAGAGGGCCTGGCTCACAATTAATGTTACAATTCATCCCAAAGGTGTTCAGCGGGGTTGAGGTCAGGCCTCTGTGCAGGCCACTGGAGTTCCTCTACACCAAACTTGTCAAACCATGTCTTTATGGAGCTCACTTTGTTTACAGGGGCTCAGTCATGCTGGAACAGGAAAGGGTCTTCCCCAAACTGCTGCTGGACACATATAATTAATATAAATAAACATATAAATAATGTAAGTAAGGAACTAAGAGGCCCAAACCCTGAAAAAATGCCCCAGGCCATTATACCTCCTCCACCAAACTTTACTGTTGGCACTATGCATTCCAGTAGGTAGCGTTCTCCTGGCATCCACTAAACACAGATGCTTTAGCACTATGCAGCCTCTCTCCGTGAGATTACGTGGTCTACCATTTCATGGCTGAGCTGTTGTTGGTCCTGGGTGCTTCCATTTTACAAAAATAGCACTTATAGTTGACAGGGACAGATCTAGCAAAGCAGAAATTCCCCAAACTGACTTGTGGCAGAGGTGACATCTTATGATAGTGCCATGTTTAAAGTCACTGAACTCTTCAGTACGACCCATTCTACTGCTAGTGTTTGTCTAGAAATCGCATGGCTATATGCTTGATTTCATACATTTGTTAGCAATAAGTGTCGCCAAAACACCTGAAACTTAATAATTAGGAGAGGTCATGTAGTGAATGATGATGTATTGATTGCACTCCAGAAGATTATAATGTTTAAGCGACACTGGGTTACTGTGCTACAATATCTACTTTCCATTAATTTTATTGCATTTGTAACCTTACAGAAATAAGAAGTCATATTTCTCCGTAATGTTAATCCAGGCTGATTTAGCCCCAGTCTCCACATTTTATTAATGTTTATGTTTCAATATCCGCAGATATATTTATGGAAAAGTAATGGATATTATCACCAGCCTACAGCTCCCATATTGGTGCATCTCTAAAGCAACCTTCAGCTTAGCACCCCAGTGATAATTTAGTACCTATTTTTTGGAGAATATTTCCAGGTCAGAAAACAGCCCTTAAGTTCTGTATGTAAATCTGCTAAAGCACCTCCAGCACCTGTTCTCCTCACGGCTGAGTGCGGCATTGTGGGTAACAGCGACTGCGTTCTAGTGCGCTAGCGGTGCAGGACGAGGTGAGGGTGGGGGGAGGGGTAAGAGGAGACGCTGGAGAGGATATTTCAGGACGGGGCCACTAAGTGAGTTATGTAATCTCAGGTTTAGGATCAAGATGTGCTGGACTGTGAGGCACACAGCCCGCCAGCATGCTTAGTTTACGGCCCCTGATTGTGTGTCTTCTGGTTTTACTACTTTGTGGGGACCAAATGACCAAACTTTTTTTCTTGCTTAAATGGGAGTTCCACTGATTTTTCACAATTTTTACTTAATTCAGTGGTTGATGTGCTATTCAGAGCGGTTTGGTGTGAAATGGTTGATTGTGGAGACTCAAGTTTCTTTACAGTGGTGGTGATAGGAACCAGGGGTCCATATAGCCAACACAAATATAGCCAATTTATTTACTATCCAAAACCATGTATGTAGTCTGGAATGTTGATAATGGTAAAACAGTGATGAATATGACAAATCAAGTTTTCTTTGGGGAGTATTTTGTGTATCCTTCCACCATAAAAAAAGATTTTAAAAATATATATTTTAAGGTAAAATCTTCTCTAGACTATTGTAAAACAGTGTCTCGCACATCAGGCAGTGTAATCCATAGCCATTTTCTGTAATAACTTTCTGTGAGGGAGCTTTTAGAGGTGGACGTCTGATTCTTATCACCACCACTGTGAGCAATTTTGACTTGGCAAGTTTCTCTAGAACAGAGCGTTTCACACCAAAACACTCTGAATGACTGTTTACATCTTAATGATTTCATTATGGAGAAATTTAGAAAAAATCCTTTTCAGTTATGCTGTGTTTACATGTCGCCATTGAAATAAACACTGTTCCAGGCCACAGCAACATGAAACAATGGTGACAGTGTTACAGACGAACACATTATTCTTATTCCTCACTTAAAGTGGAAAAAACTGTGGCTGTGCAGTCTTTTATTTTTTTGTTATATAATACTGAGTGTGCCTTGACTTCAACAATAAGTCATTCAGCATCTGTGGCTCCTGGAAATGTTTTTGTTATATCACACTGGAACCTGCAAAACTTCCTCTAAACATGAAAATGATATTTTACTACAAAGTTAGGAAAACAAAACACATGTTCACACACACAGACCCACATTTGCTTGTTTCCCATTGACCAATGTATGATTACAGCTAAATACTGTAAGCCTACACATGAAGGATGCCGGTTCGATCCCCTGAGCCGACAGTACGTAACTGAAGTGCCCTTAAGCAGGGCATCTGACCCCCAACTGCAACTAGTGTGAAATTTCCCCATTGTGGGACTAATAAGGGTCACTTAAAACTTCTAACCCACCGCTAATGCTGCGTTCACATTATGATACATGGTAAATGGTTAATTGCTTATTCCGTTGTTTTTACTAGAGCACTGACAGAAAATTCTGCCACCACCAGTGTCCCACCATGGAATGTTCTGGTCATTTTCCCAACTTCTGCCAAAGTTTGTAAAAAAACATTTTGCTAGAAAAATAAAAAAAATCTCATTGGTTGTTGAGGTGAAGGTTAGGGTTCTTTAACTGAAGGCTTACAGCATTTAACTCTAGTTATACAGCATTGAAAAGCCCTGTAAATGTAGCAATACAAGTGTGCATATGTTAGTATGCGCCCTGTGCCAGATGTAAATGACTGCTTGGCTGTTTTGCATGGAGGCCTGCGTCACTGGTATGGTACACTCTGTCCTCACAGCACTACACTGAGACTGAGACAGTTCTTCACCATCAGAGAATGAAAGAGTTTTCTAAAGGCCCCCTTTCAGAAAATTCAGCACAGAATTAAAAATGAACTCTTAGAAGTCACAGCAATAACAAAATCAGTGGTTTTATATGCAGGTTTCCAACTCGTAGCTCATTGAAACATGAAGAAATTGTGCAGAAAGTGCAGATTACAAACTTTAAATCAGCACAACCTTGTGATTGTAAGTACTCTTAAAAAAGATGGTTCTTCAAAGGTTCTTTGGTATGTAGTACCATGAACACTCAAATAACCTTTTGCATGATTAAAGGGTTCTTTGCATCATGAAAGGGTGCAAAAAAAGAAATGTGCTGTAGGTGGTTGTATATAGAACCCCAAGGGTTTCTTCTATTGTTACAATGTCAAGCTGGTAACAATAGAAGAACCCTTTTGGGTGCTATATAGAACCCTTTTCCAAAAGGTTCTACATAGAACCATCTACAACACATTCTCTATCGGTCTGAAGAATGCTTTTATGATGCAAGGAACCCTTTAATTATGCAAAGTGTTCTTTGAGTGTTCATGGTTCTTTATAGAATAGAATTTTAGAGAACCTTTGAAGAAACATAATTTTAAGAGTGTAGAAGTGGAGTTGTTTTACATTTTTGGCCATATTTTTGTCATGTTTTGACATTTTTGACAAAAGTCAGTTCCCTGGTGGTTGCTACAGCGTTTTGCTAGGCCATTTATATGATGTTCCAGGTGGTTGCTAAGCATTTGCTATGGTGTCTAATGTGGTTGCTAGGTTGTTACTAGACAGTTGCTATGCCATCCCAGGTTATGGCTAAGGTGTTGTTAGGTGGATGTGCAGAACTCAAACCAGTCCATACAGAATGTAAATCAAATGTAAATGAATGTAAATCAAATGTAAATGCATTTATTTTTTGTAACTGTGTAACTGAATATGTAATTATATTTATAAGTGACAGAAATCAATTTATAAGGGTTCAATTCGTACATGTACAGATTTGTTGTACAACCCCAATTCCAAAAAAGTTGGGACGCTGTCCAGAATGTAAATAAAAATAGAATGCAACAATACGCAAATCATGTAAACCATATTTTTAAAGGAAAATACTACAAAGAGAACATATCAAATGTCAAAACTGAGAAATTTTATTGTTTTTTGAAAAATATATGCCCATTTTGAATTTGATGCCAACAACACGCTCCAAAAAAGTTGGAACGGGGGCATGTTTACCACTGTGTTTCATCACCTCTTCTTTTAGCAACACTCTGTAAGTGTTTGGGAACTGAGGAGACCAACTGCTGTAGTTTTGAAAGTGAAATGTTTTTGTTCTTGTTTGATATAGGATTTCAACTGATCAACAGTTCGGGGTCTCCTTTGTTGTATTTTTCATTTCATAATGTGCCAAATGTTTTCAGTAGGCGACAGGTATGGACTGCAGGTCGGCCAGCTTATCTCTTTTAATATGGTGCAATGCTGTTGTAATACATGCAAAAAGTGGTTTGGCACTGTCTTGCTGAAATAAGCAAGGCCTTCCCCTAAAAAGACGTCGTCTGGTTGGCAGCATATGTTGCCAAAACATGTAGATATCATTCAGAATTAATGGTGCCTTCACAGATGTGCACATCACCCATACCATGTGCACTAATGCCCCCCTATACTGTGCACTTATAACAAGCTGAGTGATCTTTAGCCCGGAGGACACAGCGTCCATGATTTTAAATGTTGATTCATCAGACCGCAGGACACTTCACTTCATTTCACTTCACTTCACCTCAGTCCATTTTAAATGACCCAGAGAACGTGGCGGTGTTTCTGGATCCTGTTTATGTATGGTTTCGTCTTTGCATTTTAGAGTTTTAACTTGCATTTGTGGATGCAGTGACGGATTGTTTTCACAGACAGTGGTTTTCAGAAGTGTTTCTGAGCCCATGCAGTGATTTCCACTAGAGAATCGTGTCTGTTTTTTAAGGCAGTGCTGTCTGAGGGCCCAAAGATCATGGCCAGCCAATATTGGTTTTTGGCCTTTTCCCTTGCACACAGAGATTTCTCCAGATTCTCTGAATCTTTTAATTATATTATGTACTGTAGATGATGAAAAGCAAAAGTTATTTGCTATTTTATGTTGAGAAATGTTATTCTTGAATTGTTGCACTATTTGTTCGTGCAGTCTTTCACAGAGTGGTGAACCCCTCCTCATCTTTTTTTCTGAAAGACTCAGCCTCTCTGAGATGCTCTTTTTATACCCAATCATGTTACTGACCTGTTGCCAATTAACCACCAGCTGTTTTTTTAGCATTACTCAACTTTACCAGCCTTTTGTTGCCCCCGTCCCAACTTTTTTAGAACTTGTTGTTGGCATCAAATTCAAAATGGGCATATATTTTTTTAAATGTTGTCTTTGTACTATTTTTAATAAAGTATTGGGTTTAAATGATTTGTACATCATTGAATTTCATTTTTATTTACATTTTGCACAGCATCCCAACTTTTTTGGAAATGGGGTAGTAGTTACTGAATAATAAATGTAAATACTGAATTATACGCCTGCAGTTTAAGGGGATAATAAGTAAGTAAAAGCAGATGAAAAGATGGAGACAGATTGAGAGATCAAGAGATAAATAGAGCAAAGTAAGGAAAGCCCTACATCCCCTTCAGTGTAGACTAATAAGGAAAGCCCCATTCAGTCCTCAATGTGCTATTTTTAACCCAAAGTGATGTTTTGGTTAGCTAAGAGGTTAAAGTTCATTTTCCCACAGTACTGTGCAAAAGTTTTAGCCACCTGAGAGAATTATAGAGGGATCCAAAACTCTGAGAGCATTGGTGAAAATGCTTCTACTTTGCATTCCTTTCTAATTTAATACAATGTTTTGTTTTGTTTTTTTATAACAAATGATATTATGAGCACCGCGACCCAGAAGGATAAGCGGTTTAGATGATGGATGGATATTATGAGCATAACAATCTGAGTGAAAAGTAGAATCTTTGACATTTTAACATGAATTGCAGAATTTCATTGTATTTGGTGTGGGTGTCCCCCTTTTGGTTTATTGACAGCGTGCGCTCGAGTCCACAAGTTTGTAAAAAAGCCTCTGATGAGCAGATCAGACCCGTCTGAGAGTCGCCTGAACACGAGCTTCATTAGGAATAAGACTAAAACGCAGTCTGACCTTTTTGTATAAAGGCCTCAACATGGTCAAGTTGAGCCGTGACCTAAAAACGAAATTTTATTTGTCATAACTTTTCAAAATTCTAAACCTTTTTTCAATGGAACCTGGAAATAAACAGCAAATCAGTCAATGTAGTCTCAGACTGCTAGACTTCACTAGGCAGTAAGTATTTACTTAAATACAAAAGCATTATTACTAGAATAAACACAAATAACATAATAAGTAGTGATTCTATGTATGTCAGTGTAAATTAGTTTAACCATTTCCTGCCCCCTCCTTGAGGAAACCCAGTATTATTCATATTTATTGCCCACTATCTGGTTTATCTAATCAAGTCTTCGTTATGTTAAATCAGTTGCTGCTGATAGATTATAACAAACAGCGAGAAATCAGGAACCAGACCTGTGCTCTTCAAACTGTGCTCTTCTACATCTACATACTCATAACCTTGATAAAAACAAGAACAATTTGTATGTTTTACTGTATTTATGTTTATTTGCATTTATTATTACAACCTTACTGCCCAGATAGTTTTAAACAGTTTTTCTGCTGCCTTTAGACTTTAACACTGTACTGTATACAGTTGTATGAAAAAGTTTGGGCACCTTTGATCCCATGTTTTGTTGATTTTTTAAGTGAAAATGAGGCCCCATTTAGTAGTGGTACACTAGCATTAGCATTTGCAGAAGTGCATTGCTTTCTCATCAGCTGTGATAGTTTAATCCGTCAAGAGTTAAAATAGTCTGTCTACGTTTCATAATATTCCCTGATGGAAGCGTTTGTGTGTGAGTGTGTGTGTTTGGGATCAGCCCTTTTGCTCACCCTCAAACCAAGGCCCAGTGAGTTAGTCTTGCTTGTGAGGCCTCTGAGGGTTCATTCAGCTCCAGTACAGCTCCAGGTTTTTTAGTAACCATTTTTGATTGTTCACACATTATGAGGAAGAAAATAAAAAGCAATTAAAACTGTTTTGAACAAAAAAATGTGGAGAGAAAGTAAAAACCACTAAAAAATAAGAACACATAAAAACAAGAAAGGAAAAGTTCATGAATGAACTTTATGATGACGTGTATCTCAGCCCCTCTTCATAGCCTCATAATGATGGGAAAATTTGAATAAAGACACCCTTAATCAATAAGCAACAATCAAATTAATAAGCAGATAGGTTAGGCATTGGCTGTTCAATGATTGAACAGTATTTGTGCGCTGTTATATCGCAAATATAGAAAAACATTTAATTTGACAAGCGGGTGAGTTCATGGACCCCAGAGTGTTAAAGTAGTAGGAGAACACTGTTTATTGTTTTTGATAACTTTTTAAATTGGGTTTATATAGTAATTCAACTAGGACATTGTATTTGTAGCCAAGGTGGTTGCTAAAGTGTTGCTATGCCGTTGTTATGGCATCCCAGATCGTGGCTAAGGTGTTGCCAGGTTTTCTAGAAGGACTTACAGAGTCAGAACTGCTCACAGTGGTGGTGATAGGAACCAGATGTCCACCTCTAAAAGCTCCCTCACTGGAAGTTATTACATATTACATCCATACAGACATTGTTTGATCTACATGTAGGGTGCTGTAGGGCAAAATAGTCAAGTAGGACAAATAAATCTTATTTTCTTCAGATTTACCACTGTTATACCGTCATCAACAGAAGATGTGAAGGTTCACTGGCAGTTATGGATAATAAATAAAATGGCTTTGTGAAAAAAAAACACAAAGGATTACTGCTGTTATAAAATGGCAACAACATGTTACATGATAAAATACACCAGTGTTCAATAAATTGTATAAAATGTGTTATTTATAATAATTTAAATAAACTATTTCAATGTAATGTGTTAACAGAAGGCTCTGGTTGCCAAGCAATATGACATTCAAAAGTTATTCTATAAATAGCACCATGGTTTTTAATAAGCATTGATAAAGAATTCAGTGTGCAGTCGTATGTGTGTTCAAACGCGGCTCAGCCAATCACATTTTAGAACCGTCACTTGCAAATGAGGAAGATACTGGAATACGTTTCCCTCCGTGATAGAGCTCCGCCACAAGTGGAACTAAATGATAAACAGACACGAACTGCTGCTGCAGGCCTCTGAGCTCTGACCTCATTCTTATCGTAAACCAGCACTCAGACAGAGAGAAAGAGAAGGAGAGAGAGAGAGAAAGAGAGATAGAGAGAGAGAGGGAGAGAGGGAGAGAGAGAGAGAGTGGGGGGCAGAGCAAGAGGGAGAAAGAGTGAAATAGAAAGAGAAGGAGAGTCAGAGAAAAAAGAGAGAGAGGGAAACAGAGAGAGAGAGACACAGAGAGAGAAGATAAAATAAGACAACACTTTACAAATAGTTCATGTGGAAGAAAACAGGAAGTGCACGCTCTCACAGGCTTAAAGAAACCCTGAAAATCCACATTTTTCCCATTACTAGACAGAGACAGAGAAGAAGAATGAAGAACGTAGAGCCAAGTGCAGCGAGATAAATCATACCTGAGCATCTTCAATGCAGTCAGTACATCCAGTTTTTCCGCATTATAAGAATATTACAGTCCTCTTTAACCTGTGCATATTTTTACGCCTATAATGTGATTTTTATCTAGTGAAACAGGTGACTGATAATATCAGATAATTTTACTTTCTTCAAACATTATATGCAAATATGCAAAATGATCACATGATAAAATCATTTTCTGTAAGTAGAATATCTAGAAACATCTAGATTGAAGACTAAATAGTCTTACAACAAATTCATAATAGGAAATATAATGAAATATTGCAGTGAAAGCATTTAGAATGCCTGCACTCACCGACATATTATCTGTGCAGTGCATGCCGCCAGACACGTCATGGATTTCTGTGAAAAATCAGTCAAAAAGTCAGTTTTAGTCACACTACAATGTAAACCTTTACTCGTTTATTAGTTTTTGAATTACGATGTTTTAAAGTTTTCCCTGTTTAGTTTAAAATATTGAATTTAACTGCTTAAAGAATAATTAAGCAAATTAGAAGGAAACTGAATCCCTTTTAGACCCAACAATGTGGGGTCAAAAAAGCCCACACTCTTAAAACAAGATGGTGCTTCAAGGGTTTTTTAGTAAAGAAAACTGTTCTATATAGAGCCATGGACACTCAAAGAAACCTTTGCGTGATTAAAGGTTCTATATAGAACCGTCAAACCCCAAATCACAATGAAGGACTTGGGGGCTGCGTGTTCTTGTGTTTTCTACAACAAAAGGACATGGTTCTTCAAGCGTTCTTTAGTAAAGTGAATGCTTGTATTTAGAACCATTATTTCTATGTACATTCTTAAAAAAAGGTTATTTAAGGCTTCTTTAGTCAAGAAAATGATTCTACACAGAACCGTAAACACTCAAAGAACCCTTTGCATGATTGAAGTTTTCTTTGCATCATAAAATGAGTTCTTCAGATTGATGAAGAATCTATACAGAACCTTCATGAAAAGCGTTCTATATAGCTTCCAAAAGGGTTCTTCTATTGTTACGATGTCAAGCTTGTAACAATAGAAGAACTCTTTTGAGTGCTATATAGAATCATATGAAACACATTCTCCATCAACCTAAAGAACCCCTTAATCATGCAAAGGGTTCTTTGAGTGTTCATCGTTCTATATAGAACCACTGTCTTTACTAAAAAACCCTTGAAGCACCACCTTTTTTCAAGAGTGTACGAAACTCATGTCGGTGCTTTTAAATATTGCATGCAGAAATTAATAACTCATAGATTTGCTAGAAAGAAAGGAATACTTAATAAAACCTACATTTTACATAAAAGTTTACATAAAGGAAAAAATCTGACAAGCATCCTCCAAACAATTAACCTGTTATTGATATTTATTAGCATGAAACCAGTAGGTCAAAATGCCTATAATTAGAACTACTTTTGTAGCTTTAAATTCTGCAGAAATGAATGAGTCATTATATAATATAGGACTATTATGTAAGACCTACATTTACAAATAATTTAGACTGAAATATTACATGTTAAATATGAAATCTGACATACATCCTCTAATAAATGAACCCATTATTGGCATTTATTATGAAACCAGTTGATTTAAAGTGAAATATTATTCTTTGTATTCCTGACTTAATATTTAAGATGTGATTTAAAATCTGACGGGGCTAAACCTAAAAAGTTAATAAGTACAAAACGTATTGGAGCACAGATTTGAATGTTTGCATGGTTGCATGGATGAAATGAAGTTCTAGCTTGAATGTTTTCATGGAAATCCATGACTTGACCGGACAGGCCCAAGGTGAGCTGCCATTATAATGATTCCAAAACAACGGAAGTTTACTGAAAGAAAATTGCAGGAGGCCTGTTTATGTCACAGGGTTTTTGTCCTGGTTTGATTTTCTGGTCTGAAGCAACTTCTCATCTTTATCTGGCTGTGTGTGCATTAGCAAACACCAACCCCCCTCCACAAGCTGTTTTTAGTTAAAGAAGGTCAAGAGGGCTCTTAAGGTGGTGTCAGGCCAAGGAGAACATCAAGGCGGAGGACAAGAAGAGACTGTCAGGGCTGCTGTTTGTTTACGAAACAGTGACACGTCCTCCGTTTTCCTACCGTCAGCTCTTAGTAAGGAAGAGGACGGCCGGGAGGATGTCTGAGTTGGAGGAGGTGTTTGTCTAAGAACAGCCTCATTACAGGATCTGATCTTAAAGGAGAATTTCACAGACTTTTTTTTGTTTACAATGGTGGAACCAGACAATAGGAACCAGACATCTGAAGAATTTATTGCTTCTAAAAGCTCCCTCACAGAAGGCTATAACCATGAATGGTTGTGACTAAGCTGCCCAATGCTGGAGACATTGTGTTACGATAGTTGTACGACACGGTTTTGGGCTACAATAGATTTTAATTCTTTCATTTTAAAATCTAAAATATTCAAGTTGGAATAATCATTATTTTTATATAAGCAACATAAACATGCATAAACACTGCTACAAACAAACAACTGAACTTTGTTTCTAGCTCCTACTGTTCATGTACAATCTAAATGAAAATGACCATGGGTGGGTTAACTGTAACAGACAGAGGGTCAGTTGTTAATTCAGTGTAATTCTATGTTGTAAGAAACAAATACATTTTCCAAACTGCATTATATATTTTCATCTATAAGATACACACACATCAAATAATATCCAAAAATTGACAGGAGAATGTATGTCAAACAATGACCAATTTATTGTTTGCCCAGTGAAGGACAGCAAATAAAGACATTACACATTAGTAAAATGTGGAACATTGTTTTTGAATAGTTACAGCTTTATCAGCTGTTAATGTCAATTTTATTAATATGCTTATTTAAAACCAAAACACTAACATCTGAAAGACACTAATAAAGTAGAAGAAACATTTCATCTTTTTCATCTTTAAATCTGTGCAAACACATGAAATAAAAAGACCAAATGTCTTAGCTGTATTGCTGTGTAAGAACTAACCCCGCGGTGCGGAGGCTGTACTGAAGCCCAGCTGCACTTACTGTGAACTTGTCAGATGCTTCAAAGCGGTGCTACATTGTAGGAAACAAGATGGTGATTAAAGTCACATAAGGCTGGATTTTGTGATTTACACAAACAGCTCAGTAACTAAAAAAACTTGTGTTGGAAAAAAGTTATTCACATGCCCTGAGAACACTCTTTGGCAAAAATCTCTTTAAAACACTGACAAATCGCTCTGAATTTTGGTGGGAGACCGCAGATAGGAAATGTGGGGATGTAGCCAGAAGCTCATGCTGCTTGACTTTCTTTAACAACGTAAAAAGTCAAAAAATGTGTAAAAAGTGTTAAAATGTGCCCTGCGTTAGGTTGTTCCCCTGATACCTTACTAAAAGAACAGCTCAGCTAAACTAGCCACCCAGTTTTCCCTCCCATCAGTCAAGACATTTGATGATTTTATGTCTATATCTTTGCTTCTTTTGTTTTGCACTGGAGCTATGGGTAATATAGCTAACAACTAAATGAAGCTAATTGACATTGTCCTAACTTCAAGCCTAAATCATCATACACTCACATCAAACTGTATGGAGTTGTTTAGTAATCTCATATGATCATGTGGTATGTGGCACTGTTTAACACACTGTTAGCTAGCGTTACCTCTATTTAGCCAAAAATGCACTGGACCTATGAAGCTAAAGCTAGCAAGCAATGATAGGTTTATGTTATCAATAAAGTTATCAATGTGTAAGCAATAAAAATTGGCAAAATACATCACATAATTGAAGAATAATAGTACCATTCTAACCTTTGTAGCACAATGCTAATTGTCGGCTATAAGCTTCCATTTGCATGTTATCTACATTAGCCTCGTAGCTCCAGAGCAAAAAGAAGTAAACTTCAGACATTAAACATGTCTTGGCTGATCAACTAGATTTGGGTTAAAGGGAAAACTGCAATCTCTGCTGTCTCAAGAGAAAGTAACAAACTAGAATAATTATATCAACTAAACATGCTGAAAATCTAAAATTGAAGTAAATCTTAAATTGAAATTCTGCTGAATTTTCAAAATTATGCCATAAATAAATCTGTAAGATGTAAACAAAGTCATTCAGAGTGGTTTGGTGTGTAGTGCTCTGTTCTAGAGAAGTCAGTGTTGTTTACAGTAGTGGTGATAGGAACCAGACGTCTGAAGGGCTTAATCAAAGAAAATTATTACACAAAATGATACACTACCCGATGCCTGAGACATTGTTTCACAACAGTTTTGCAATACAGTTTTGGCCTAAAATATATTTTGAAATGCATACAAGGTGTAGAGATAAATGTAAGGTGTTGTGAGACAAAATAGTCCCCCAAAAAAAAGTCACTTTTCAGATTTATCACAATTTTACCACCATCAACATTACATACTACATACATGGTTTTAAATAGTACATAAAGTGGCTATATTTGTGTTGAGGTCATTGCAACCCCTGGTTCCTATCACCACCACTGTAAAGAAATCAGAGTCTCTACAATGAACCACTTCACACCAAACCACTCTGAATCACATGGTAATGACTGAATTATGTAGAAATTGTGAAAAAAATCAGTGGAAATTTTCTTCCCTTTTAAGCAAGCAAAAAAAAACACTATTTCATGATTGTCACCAGCAAAAACCACATCGTTAAAAATAGTTGTAGCAGCCATCCAACCTTTGTTGCGCAATGCTAATTGTTGCCTATAAGCTTCCATTATCTTGTTAGCTTCATTAGCCTTGTAGCTCCAGTGCAAAAGGAAGCAAACCTCAGACTACATTTAGAGTAAAGGGAAAACTGCAGTCTCAAGAAAAAATCAACTTAAAGAAAAAGAACAAACTAGAGTTTTAATTCTGTTTCTATAAAACATTCTAAAAGAGTCAGCGATTACAACTACAGTTCCCAGCATGCTGAGGGATTTCTCTAATGCAGGTCAGAGAGTGCGAGAGAGCAGGCGCGACGGCATCTCTCAGCTGAGCACGAGCAGAAGATAACAATCACAAATTCTCACGCAGCTCCATGACCTTTCACCTACTTTCCCCCCACCCTCCACATGCGGGCCAGGGTAGCTTTCCCTGCTAGCCTCAGCCTAGGGCAAAAACTTGGAGAAAAGCACAGACATTCAGAGCCTGAGCATTTCTGAAGCTTTTACAAGCCTAGAAATCTTCTGTTTAGTACACTGTGTACCCAACCACCTCTTATTTCACGTAGCCATGGCAGCCAGTTAGAAAGGAACACCTTGGTTGGCTAATGTCTAATGTCATGTACACACAGGCTCAGTACACGTTGTGCTGTAAGCTTGATACCAGGGCTGTAGAGGGTAGTGTGTTTGATAGAGTTAAAAGATTGCTTACATTGACTTTTTATCAAGCTCCTGTTACAAAATACCTTCTAACATGACTGCTGGACCAGTTTCTGCTTCTTTCTTAGAATTCGAGCACTTTGTGTTCTTTCAAGAGCTTTGAAGTGATGTTTGTCTGTCTTCGAATGTGTAAATCAACCCACATTTGTGATATAACTCAATCTGGACAATATTAAAGGGCTCATATAATAAAAAAAAAACACATTTCTTACACTGTAAAAAATGGCTCGTCAGATCAACCTAAAAAATTACTTCATGTGGTATCAAGTAAATTAACAAATTATATTCAACTCAAATAAATACTTTGAATGAACAATTATTTCAGTCAATGTAATTTTTTAAGTTGAATAAAACTAGTTCAGTTGCTTGTCATTACATGAAGTATTTTTTGTTAGGTTGATCTGATGAGCCATTTTTTACACTGTACTTTTTTTTTAATTAAAGGCTTTGATGGATAAAATCACTTTCAAAGCATACTATTCGCTGCCCAGTCCATATATTGAAGCTGAGCCCATTTTGAAAACCATGTTTTTGTGACATCACAAAAACCAAACACATTAACATACATCCTCCTATTTAGCCTACAGCAGTTTGACCCCGCCCACTTTATACTGAAGTTAGAAAGAGTGTTTCAGCTCGGACTGCTTTTTGAATGAGGCACAATACAGGGCAGCCAATCAAAACAGAGCTTATTTACATATGTCTCTCTTAAAGGCACAGTAACAAAAATAACTTCATTTTTAGGGGGAAAGAAAGCTTGGAGGGTCACATAAAAATGTATTATGACAGTTTTTTGGCACATAAAACCACACATACATGACAAAGGAAAAAATTAAATGCAATAAAAATATAGGCAATAAGTCCTTTACCTTATCCACAAACATGTCACGCAAGAAGTGCCAGTGATACGCTTTCAGAACTCCTTTGAGTCGAGGCTCCCTCGCTAAGAAAACAAGGTGCTGTCTGTCATTCTGACAGTTTGGAGGCTGGGAGGCCCATGTAAAAACAGCTAGTATTTTCATCGCAGAGATATACGATATGACCTCTTTAAAGTTCAAGCTCAGCTTTACTGAGAAACCCAGTTTTGTGAAATAACCCATTTCCACTATACACTCTCTGACCTTCACCGTCATTAGAGAAGAGCAGAGCCGGCCTCAGGTTGGATGCTGAGGGCCTCTTTACACCAGGACCTCCAGAGCAAGGAACGCTAGCAGACGGTGTTGTGTTCCACCTGGTAACTGTAGAGACCTGAGTCAGCTTTAGCTACAGTACTGTGCAAAAGCCTTAGACCAGCCAAGAAGATTGTTTAAAGCTATTTAGCAGGGTAGTAAATGAGTTTTTGCTTGTAAAAACACTATTTAACACTACAGTAAGTATAAATAAACATGAATACAGCACAAAAGTAACAACGTGTTGTCTTCAGACAGTTTAATGCTATTGGATGGTAAATACTGGGCTGGAAATGGAAATGGTTTAGCCAACACATGGACACTCAGAAAAATTGTACTCTTTTTTTTTATAAACGAATATACTATATGTTTATTTGTATGTGTTATGTATGTGTATGTATTCCTTTTTTCCAAGCAATTGAACACCCACTTCCTAGTTAGATAGCTTAAACATTCTGTTTTATTGTATTAATATTTATTTGTGTCTATTCCAAGGTTAACGCTTTACAAAATAAGATAAATACTTAGTGTCCAAATAAATAGTTTTAAATACAACTTTTAATTGTATTAAAGGAATCTTTTGGCAATAAAATCAAAATATACACAATTTTCCACTTACCTAGACAATCAGCCAAGACATGTTTGGTATCTGAAGTTTGCTTCTTTACTTAAACACTGGAGCTACGAGGCTAATGTAGCCCTAGAAGTCAATAGTCACCCAAATCTTTTCTGTAAATACATCCCCAAAACGTCTCTCAAACTACATCTAGCTCTTCAATACTTACATATCTTCAGTTAGAAAATTCAAGATATTCAGTTATTTATTAATAGAAACAACAGAAATTGCGAGTGTAATCTAGCAAAGTCGCATTTCGACATAATACCTGTTGTGTAAAATGGCTGTCCACTGCATTCAGCTATAGTGCAACGTTTTGTTTATTTTAATAGCTTACAGTAAGTCATACTGTGTCCTAAACCACATCGACAGGTTTGTGCCACCTTAATGAAGACTTGGATGCGGTGTGAATAGGTTGAGAGAAGTTTTTGAGGATGTATTTACCGAAAGGATTTGGGTGACTATTGACTTTTAGTGGTTGTTAGCAATGTAAACTCCAGTGCTAAACTGAAGAGGCACAATTTGGACATTAAACATGTGTTGGCTGTTCGACTACATCTAGGGTAAGTGGAAATTTGTGTAAATATTGATTTTTTCGCCTAACCATCTCTGTAATGTTTACTTGTATTTTAGTGCTTTGGCGGCCTAAGATTTTTGCACTGTTCATGATTGGTTTTTGTCTGCGAGTACTTTATTTTGAATCTCAGCTGGGCATGTTTTGCTGTTCATTTTTACCCATTCACGTCATGTTCAATAGGACAGGCCACAACGAGGTGTGGAAGGTGTGACAACCTGCTTGGGTACGTTCAGGCATGAATTTGTACTGAAAACAATCAGAGGAAGTATCTCTTTCACTTACACTAACTCATATACACCCAAAGAGGCATAGAAACTACTCAGAGGAGTTTCCTCAGTAGGTGTATCATGGTCCAGCAAGGGTGTAGCACTGGATTATCGACAGCTCTCACTGAAATACACTGTTCTTTATGACTTAATCTGTCAGCCTGTTTCATCAGCCTGCACAAAGTCACACACAGTCATTCCTCAGATGATTTATGCTTATAGTTTAGAATATCTTTATTTACTTTCCCCTTATCTCAAATGTAGTCATGTTTATTATCTGCTTCTTTAGTTTTGTACTAGAGCTATGAGGCTAATTACAATCCTGTTTCCAAAAAAGTTGGGACGCTGTGCAAAACATAAATGAAAACATTATGCAAGGACATGTAAATCATTTAAACCTTATACTTAATTGAAAATAGTACAAAGACAACATATCAAAAACAAGAATTTTTTTAAATATAGGGGCTTTTTTGGAAAGTAGGTTGTATGAAAACATATGTTACATAGCTTAAAGCAGTAGTAGCGCTCATGTTGAAGCCTCATTTCTGTCTATGTAATCTCAAATAGACTTGCTTATGTGGTTTGACAGTGTTAACTGTTAACTACAAAAATGGAAAAAAGAGAAAAATAAGGTTTCAAGCTATGCTAACATATTTCTGTCCATTTTTTAGATAACTGCAGTTCATTTTATCTCAAATGTAGCCAATTAGCCACACATTTCATATCTTCAGTTAGCATTGTGCAAAAACAGTTGCATGCTGTTGCACTTTTTAGCTTTGTGATGTACATTTGTGTAATTTTATAGATAACAGTGTGTTAGCCACATAACCACTATAGCTGCTGTGCAATTGTTGGCTAACAGTCATACATTGTTAGAAACCATATAAGGAAATCTATTGCAGATTACTTAAAAACTTAGTCTGAGACAGATGTGTAATGATGTAGGCTTGCAGTTATAGCACCATGCTAACAAGCAAGCAAAAGCTTCCATTACTTAGCTACAAAAGCCTTGTAGCTCCCGTGTAAAACTAAAGAAGCAAATTTCAGACAAACATGTCTTGGATGATTGACAACATTTGGGGTAAAAAGGACTTTGCCTGAAGAATAACTGTGGTTATGAGTGCATGCAGGCTGATGAAACAGGCTGTCAGGTTGAGTCAGGAAGAGCAGGGCATTTCAGTGAATCGCATGAAGATTTCAACATCAGTCAAGTGACTAAGAGCAATGTTTGATGTTTTAATAATGTGTTAATTTTTAACTGAGTATTCATTAGAATGGATGACATTTGCCTTTTCCAGTTATTTAAAAGCACTGCGAAAGTACAGCATATAGCTCTGAGTTTTTGAGATTTTTAATATAGATTTAAATAGTTTTGATCAATTTATTAATTCATTTTCAAAAGATCAAGCTGAGAGGTATTTTCATAGCTTTTTTTATTTTTTTTATCAAGGGTGCCAATAACTCTGGACTGTAGTGTACTTGAGGGGAGTGCTTTCAAATATTTGACTCTACTTTGGTAGGAAACACAATATGCTTTTCTGGGAAACTGAATGACCCTTTCTCATTCTGACCCCTCAAAAACAAGAGGTGATTTTTTTAATAAGTAAACTTTCGCTCCCGAGTGGCGCAACCGTCTAAGCGGTAAAAAAATTAATAATAAAAAAAATAAACTAAAAAAAAAAAAGTAAACTTTCGGGTGACCATTACATTGCCTTTACTGTCCATGTAAGACCATTGTTTGAAAATGCAGTCACTGAGGTGGAGGTTTTTATGATCAACTGATAAATTGATGAGTGATGCAATTAAAGTCAGGAATTACAAGGCCTGTTGGGATGTACGTGACCAAGCCACAAAGGTCACTTGCTTAACCCCTTACACTCTGAGGTTTATGACATCTCAAGGCCTATTATTGAGTTACTACATGGAAAACAATTCAAACTGACTGGGTTATTCGTAAAGAGGACATATTATGCTCATTTTCTAGTGTTCATGTTTGTATCTTTGGGGTCTACTAGCATAGATACACATGTTTCAATGTTTGAAAAACACATTATTTTTCTCATACTGTACATATCCATTCACCCTCTGTCTGAAACACTCTGTTAGAACTCCTGTGTCTTTAACTCCGCCTCCCGATGAGCCCAGCGTGCTCGGATTGGTCAGCTCACCCACTTTGTTCGGATTAACCGCCAGAGCAGTTCTGCCCCTACACGTTCCGCCTCTGTCCTGCAGTCTACAGACAGACCCTGCTCTCCTGAGCAGCTGTAAACACCGCTGTGGCTGTTCTTACAATGGCATTGGTTCTGCCGTATCAGTTTGAGTCCAATCAGAACAAACACTTCCAGGCCTCCAATAATTGCTGTGCTCTGTGCTAGGGTGTGCCAGGCTTGCTCGTAAGTGGGCAGTAAGGACTGTGTTACGAGATTGCGCCATCTTGTAACAAAGGAAAAGGGGTGGAATTCCAAGAATCTTTAAACATTGAACATTAAATATGTGAATATCTAAGATAAAGACTGAATCTTCAAATTTGTAGATCAGCATGCCTTTACAAGGTATGAGACTAAAAGGCTAAAGAGGTTAAGGCTAAAAACCATTGACTTATCCTTCATGGAATGATTTACAGTGAAACCCAGGTTAGTGTATTTGTGGACAGTCCAGCGTAGGAATTCTGAGGCCTATTAAAAAGACCAAAGTCAAGCGTCAAGGGCTTTTAAATACCTGTAACTGCTATTGGCTGGCAAAATGCTGCATACCGACCATTCTTCTGTGGTTGGCTAGATCATGTGCCATGGAGATCAAAGCCCCTCCCTTGCTGAGGAGAGTGATGAGAGGAATGAGGAGGGGGAGGGGCTGGGCAATATTTACAAACACTCCTTAAAGAGACAGGCGCACATTTCACTGGTGGTAGGATTCACTGGCTGGATTATATTACTGACACTGGAAACACAGGATGATATAACACCACACAGCTACACAGCCAAGGCTAACCCTTACAAGTCATAGATATCTGTGGCCATAATAAGTGTTTCACAGCTCACTCAAACAAGCAGAGAAATTGTGTGGAAAGTGTAGATTGTTTTTGGCAGAAATAAAAAACATGCTAAACAGCCAAAAATTGCAAAGCTCAAATTCGCCAATGCAAAAATGAATCAAATGTAAATGTCATTTATGTGACATACTTAATCACATTGTTACATAAGAAATTATATTTACATTTGATGTATTTTTACATTGACAAGTTTAAGCTCTGTATTTATTTTTGCTGTATTTATTAATTTATTATGGTAAATGTAATTCTATATTTACATAATTTCAATCACACTAAAAAATTAATAAATTTAATTTTTAGACATAGTCCTTAGACGTATAAGTGGAAAACTGTAGCGCATTAAAACAAGTGCCAATTACTTAATAAGAGAAAAAAATATATCCACTCTATTTCTTTAATATGCCACAGAACGGAAATGGGGACTCACACTCAAGTTGCACGTTGACTGACTCTTTACTCAGAAACTGAAGACTCGTGAAATTTCAGACAGCATAGCAGCATCAAAACACAACATATGCTGGTTTTACTGCTGGTTTTTCTAGCAGGGAGAACCTTATGTTTCCAACCCAACATGTGTGACTTTGCCTGTTAGCTTTGCTACAGTTATGCACAGTCATTACTTCAATAATGTTTCAAATAAACTTTCATTACAAAAAACCTGTCAGGCTAAAGGACAGAATGAAGCACTACAGAAAATGCTTAAAGGAAAGAGGCAAAACAACAAACATGTAGCAACTATGCTAGCTAGCACAATAGCTAATTTAGCTGAAGTTGTCCACTTATATAGCCAAAGTTTTAGTAAATTACAGATCAATTTCCTTCCAACATATTAAAACTTCAGCTGAATATACCTGGAGCTATAGCTATTAGCCAGCTAGCTAACACACTTGCTATCTAAACTACAGGCTAACTGTAGCGTTTCAGTTCTGTCCTTTAGACTGAAGGTTTTACTGTAATGAGTTGTTTGAAACCTGACATTTTTTTAGTACAATGTAATCCCTGCTGATAGCACAGGTCTAAGCTGGTTTATGCTGGTTAATTCTGGTCTATGCTGGTTTATGCTGGTCTGGTGCTGGTTTAGCTGCTCACCAGGCACAGTCATGCTGGTTGACCAGCATACCAGCATCGAAAACATCACATATGCTGATGGTGACCAGCATATTAACTTCCATTGCTCCTGACCAGCATACCAGCATCCAAAACACAACCTGTACTGCTTTTGCTGGTGACCAGCCATGCTGGTCTATGCTGGTTTTTCTGGTCAGTGATGCCTGCAGCTAATAATGAGACTAAAACTAAACTAAAATCCTCTACTCAGACTTGATATTTGATTCGCATAAAGTAACTTCCAAGATTCAGTGTTGACTTTCCCTTCAGGCTTCAGTGTGTAACTTTATTTTGCCTTAGAATGAGTCCTCAGGTCAGGAGAAGTGTCAGGTTATTTGTGGTCAAATCTCTGTCATGACCTGATGAGTTGAATCATGCATGTTAAATGAGGCTAAGCGCTAAGACCCCTGGTTGGGGCAGTTTAGCCAACATTAAGTTAACAGTTATCCACATCAACATAATAAGGCTAATTATTCAATAACTACATAGTAAATGATTGACTTATTTTCAAGTTATAGGAGTGAGGAATAGCAGTGAATGTTAAAGGGTTAAAAATAGGTTAATAATAATTATTCTACAAAATCAAAGATCAGAATTGTCCAGGCTATGGTCTTTTCTCTCTTTCTTCATAGATGAGAAAGCTGGACAGTGAAAAGCCAGGACAGGCTTTGAACTTTGGTGCTAGTGAGGAGTTTGGAAAAATAAACAAATGGACACATCCAAATTAAGCCTCACACCTCACTCAAAGCCCAGTTTGAAGCTCTCTTGTTTTGGACACTCATAAGCTGGAAAAGACAATACTGGTCAGAACAGCTGAAGGTAAAGAAGGAAGAAGAGCAGCAACAAGATGGAAGGAGATCAATCATGAACAAGCCATTAAGACATCTGAAGCACCAAACAGAAGACAGAATATATTGGAGAAACACTATCAATGGTCATCAGGTCAGCACCTATTACCTAAAACAATAATGATGATGATAATAGTAACAAATAAATAAATAATACTGTAATAAGCATTGTACTAAATAGTAATTATTGTTTCTTTTATGAACAGTGTGTCTTTCTCAAACCCAAAGTTGCTTTAGGTTTATGGATTTATGTGTTATTATACGCTTTTAGAAAGATGGTTCTTTAAAGGTTCTTTAGTAAAGTAAATGGTTCTATATAGAGCAATAAACACCCTTTGCATGATTATAGGGTTGTTTGCATTGTGAAATGTTCTTCAGATTGATTGAGAATGTAGTGTAGATGGTTCTATATAGAACCTTTTTGAAAAGGGTTCTATACAGTACCAAAAAGGGTTCATGTCTATGTTTGGGTTTGAGCTGCCTGCATTTGTATTTATTTATTTCAAATTTATCTTAAGTTTAATTATTGCTTTTATTTCTTAACTGAGTCTATTCTTTGTAGTAGTGCCCTTGCGAGCTGTTATGTGCTGCTGAAACAACAAAATTTCCATCTGGGTTTATTATTAATGCTTATTCAGTAATGATACGGACTACAATGCAAATTAGCTGAGCTATTCTTAGGTTACAGAAGTGTGTAGTAAAAGTTTGAGTTTATAAAATATTGTGTATATCTGTCATTTATTCAGCACACAAACATGTCTAAACAACATTCATTCGTACTCAGTATGCACAAACAAAGACCAACATCTAAGCAAGATTCGTTGTCATCAGCTGCCAGTAAGCTGCAGTGTCCCACTTTACCTGACACCCTTCTTCAACTGGGGATTGTAATATGACATTTTAATGAGCACCTCACTTGATTAAACAACCAAAGGAAGAGCCCTGACCACCCCTCCCCCTCCATCTACCTTCCTACACACTTGGAGCAGATGGTTCTTCAAGGGCTCTCTAGTAAAGGCAATGGTTCTATAAGGTTCTTCTATTGTTACGACGTTCAGCTTTTTGTTGCTACACAGAACCGTTTACAAAAAGGTTTCCTAGAACCATATACAACACATTCTTTATCAATCTGAAGAACCATTTCAATATGCAAAGAATCATCTAAGCATGAAATGGTTCTATATAGATTTTATGGCTCTAAATAGACTAAAGAACCCTTGAAGAACCATCTTTTTTAAACTGGCATTCCGCCAGTTTTTCTAAATTTCTGAATAGTGCAATCCTTGAGATGTAAACATTGTCATGGTTTGTATGAAATGGTTGATTATTGTAGAGACTCAGATTTCTTTACAGTGGTGGTGATAGGAACCAGGGGTCACCATCACTACAACACAAATATAGCTATTTCATTTGCCATCTAAAACCACCAGTGAACCTACACTTGTCATCTTAGTTTTTATATACAATGTCTTATATATAAAAGCCTTGCATGAACTCCTCCAAATTAAAATAAATGGATTAAAATACATTTTAAGCTGAAACTTTATCACAAATCTATCATAAAACAATGTGTTATGCATTAGACAGCGTATATATCTAAACACTTCATGTAATAACTGTCTGTGAGGGAGCTTTTAGAGGTGGACATCTGGTTCCTATTACCACGACTATGAACAATTCTGACTTTGCAGTTTCTTTAGAAAGGCACATTTCACTCCAAACCACTCTGAATTGTGTTTTCATTTCAACCCTTTAACTATGCAAAAATTCTGAAAAATCGGCGGACTTCCCCTTTAAGTGTGTACCCTTTCTACCCCAACCATTCTGCCCCTGGAGCTCGGCTGGGACCTTGTGTAACGCTCTGATTGGCCCAGAGCGTCAAATGGGCGGGGGCTTGGGCGGGGCTACGAGCGCTGTGATCTCACAATCAGCTGTTTTGTACGTTTCTATATTCTGATCCGCGGATCAGCTGGGCGAAGCAATAACACCGCAAAAATATCTGCAGGGAGAAGAAAAGGGGAAAAACAACACAGGCCGTCAGGAAACAACGGAGGGATCCTTGCAGATATCATGATCTGAAGATCGTGTAGTTTACAGTTTACACTTCTTCTGAGAAGAAAGCCTTTTTTTGTTTCTCCCTTATTTTTTATGCTGGTGCACTTACTAGGCTACCTCACAGAAAGGCTACCTAAAGCTGTGCTTTAAGATCTGTGTTTGTTTTTTGTCCTGTCACGTTTACAACTCGATCGTTGTCGTTTTCTCGCAAAGGCAGGTAAGATGGTGTTGAATCTAAGTTTCTTTGTTCCTCTGAAAGCAGACTGGACTGTGTGTTTTTATTCTAATGCCATTCTTTCTCCAGGGCTGTGTGCAATGTTTGTGTTTTATTCACCGTCTATGGAGAATCTAACCATACATGGATGTATTTCATTTGTCGACCTGCCTTTTATAGGTCATCATTATAATCCTCATTTCGTCATTGCATTGCTCTACAATAGCCCCTCTGACATCAGATTTTGGTGGGGGGTTGGCTGGTTTTCAACACCCCCCTTATAATTCAGCCACGGTATGTTTGCTTCAGAAATAGGAGAAATAGGCTTCTTCGTGGAAATCTGATATATGGCAATATACGGAGTTCAAATATATGGATATCCAACCTATAATGGACGTCTATGTGACCTATATGCCAACTTATTTGAAACTGGGATATATACGTCAGCATATACAACAATATATGATAGAAAGCATTAATCATATATGGATGTCCACCCACCTATCGGATGGTCCATATATAATACATATATGTACACTACATATATGACCATTTATTTTGAAATATGTGTCTAACCCTGCATGATATATATGCATATATGGCAATATATCAGATTTCCATTTTGGAAAATAGTAGAAATAGGCGATGATAGATGTACAACATCGACTCATTAATCGATTGATGTTGCCTATCGGCTTCGTGTGGACCCCTAATCTGCTTTTCCTGGGTGGAAATATTGGTATTATAAGCATAACCGTCTCTCTGGTTGTATGTTAGCTAGGCTGTGTATGTATTATGGCTGATGGGTTTGAGGTCAGTGTTAATACTGCTGATCCGAGCTGTCATTGCTGTGACCCTTTTCCTCTCAGCTGGAAGAAAATTCACCCCCTATTTACAGCCGCTGCTTTGTCAAATCGGCCAGTTTTATACTTTGTTTAGAATTCATTCATCGTTTCGACCATCGCTGGACAGTTTTTTTTTCCAGCTTTTTCCTTTTTTTCCCCCCGTTCAAATGTAAACACTGCTGGTTGCCCCTCGAAATGGTGCACCAAGGAAACCAAAGGGAAGCGATGTTGTTGTTTTCCTCCTCCTAAAGGCGCCTGGCGCTCATACTAAACATTTTACAAGAGCTTAAAGTCGAGATTAGGCCTTAAAAGTCTCCATTTTCCAGTTTTAAGCCCGACAGCAGTCAATATTCCTGCAGCTTTTTTTCCTTTTGTCGTGTATTTTTCCGTCCTCCGGTCCCGAGAAGGCGGGGCCAAGCTGAAAAAACGACGCCGGTGACGTCAAAGCGTTTCGATGCGCCCGCCCACCGCCGACGAAGTCCCGCCCACACTGAAAGCCATTCAAATAGATGCTAGGGTTTCCCAACAATGACTGTATTAACCCTTTATCTGGAGCAGCGGCCTGAAAGCTCACCTTAGTACGAAATACTGTCGGTTGAAATAATGAAATAATCGCTTAAGTAGGGACCCAAAAATATAAAAAAAAATCCATGTAGAGCTGCAGTGGAACTGTACATCCAGGATCTATCAGCATAGGAACTGAAGAACCGAAATTCAGGTGCTATTCTTTCTTTTTGGATACTCTTCGTCGAAAACAAAAAGCTAAAGCTACAAAGTGAGATGTGTGAGCCAAAGTAAAGCAGTGCAGGAGCACAACACAACAGAATGAGATAAAAAAAAATATATATTTATGACTAATGTGGAACTAAGCTTTGGAAAAAAAGTAGGATCCATCCCTTGCACAGAAGTAAAAGCATTATAGAACACCCAGACATTGCTAAAACCAATCCAGTACATGGAACTGAGTATATTTTACTATTAAAACAGGGAGTCACTAATATTTTCAGTATAGCTTGACTGTAAGACCAAGAGTGGGATCTATTATAGCCAATTCAAATGTCACCTGGGTATTTTTGCTATATGTGAACTAAATCTATGTCCTTTCCCCTGTTTAAGTAATAAAAATACATTTCTTCGCACCTTCAGACACAGCAAACATGAAATTCCAGATAATTTAATTGGAACGTATGAATAAACTCGAACAAATGCAGGAAATGCACTCTCAGGAGAGTGAGTTACGGAACTGACACATGACCCAAGCCAAAAACTAAGCAGTGAAAGAAAAGACAGCTTTGTTTTTTGTTTTTTTTTGCTTTTTTTTTAGGGCAGGAGGGAATCACATGAGAATGAAACTGTGTATGAGCAAGCTAGCATGAGAAAGTAATTGCTAATGCGCCATGGATCTAAAATCATTAATCTGAGGTAAAAACACATCATAGATGTGAAATTTGTTCCAGCCTATGCATATTAGACAGATAGTATGGAGCTAGCCATGGTGCCAGCTTCAGACCTGGCCCTTAAGTACAGTAGGCCTGCTTTGTTAATATGAGCGTCCTCGTTTTGTCCTGTTACTCATTCAGGAAACACCACCGTTGTCTTTCTTCCTAGGCCTTTATCTTTCAAATGTGTCTACTTTGAGCCAGTGGTACTTCTGCCAATGTTCTAGTTCCCACACATGGACAAACCTCCTGTAACTTCAGCAAAAATGACATTTTAATTTGGCACTAGAGTCACATAATATCAACAGACTGAAAGGTGACCTAACGCACCCTCAGGCCTGTATTGTCTGACCAGTGTCAAAGTAAGGAGTGTAGGTTTTCTTCTTTAGAAAACAGACAAGAGTCGATGTAAGATGCAAGTTACATGGCCTGATGGCATAACTTAATTTTCTGTGTTTATTTTTCACATTTTCTGTGTTATGTGTTTGTGGTACACTGTTATTGGCATGTCAGTGTGTCCTTTGCCACTACATTATTTATAGTGCTCGGCCTTTCTGCGTGACTTGGGTCAGCCACCTGGACTGTCTGACTACTTTCCTCTTGAGACACCTCTCCTGATTGGTCAGTTTCTTTTTGCACAGTGGAGTGAGCAGGGCTTAGAGATTTTGTTTGCACTCATTGACCCTTCAGTGAGCACTGTAAATAAAGTGAATGAAACTGTTTTCTTCTCCTTCCAGTGAGCTTTTCTCTAGAAAATGGGGCTCCCCCTATGAAATGAAATACACTGTTTTATGTATTATGTATTCCATAACATAAATAGAATTATATTGCAATATGTGTGCAATGCAATGCAATGTATGCAGTTTTTATTTTGGAATATATTTATGAACATAGAACAATATATTCAATTTTCAGTATATTTCTTGCTTTACTACACCTACTGGTTTAATTTACCAGTGCACTCTTCAATATTTAAAACCTTTTTTCTCTATCCTGTGTGGCTATAAATGCAAATTGTCTCTTATTTTAATGCATTAACCATATAAAAGTTTTCAGATATCTCTTTTACATGTGTGCTTGCCAGAAGAAGTTTAAATGGTAGGATGTTTCTATGCCATTACAGTCTGTGGTCTAACACTAGTCCTCTACGTCCACATTCACGAATACAGATTTTAAAATGTCACGTTACTTTTACTGTCAAGCAAAAAAAAACGAAATGCAAAAGATCACACATCAAGACAGTAGGGTCGCTTCTATGTGACCTCTGGCAAACGGGACAATATTATCTGGAAAAAAATGCACCATTAAATATGGTTGCAAATGCGTGATTGTCTTTCTTCCTGGTGTTGATAACAGGGCTCACAAGTTTTATCACAAGTTTTCTTTACCCACATGAAAAGACCGCCGCCCATCTGCTCTGCTCAAACTGCATTGAAGTGGCTGCAGTTGATAACTAATGATGAGCTCTGTGAAAAAATGATCAAAGTCTAATACTCTAATACTAATACTTCCAGAAAGCCCAGTGAGCCTAGAGTTATGTATTTCACATAAAATTGGTCCCACTCACTGGAAAGCAAACCATTACACTGTCCACTGTCAGTTCCTAGCTATGCTAGTGGTTAATCTGACATTTTCTGAAGTCCTAGCCTGATTGGATATCTTTCTGTCAGGCATTTCAAGAATTTAACCCTTTGCAGAGCTTAAAAACAACAATCACGAAGGCCGCGTGGGTTCCCAACTGGTATGAATGTATCTATGCTAGATGTTGCTTTGCTAAAGTAGTACTTCTGACACACTTTCTTCAGTTGTCTGCCACGTGGCAAAGTCTCCCTCAAGTACCAATTGGACATGTTGGAAATAGACTGTTCTCACCTGCACAGCTGGGAATACTAGTTCTCTTTTTTTTTTTGGATCTTCAGATCCAGAGCTATTTCCAGAAGTAGTAGAACTGCTAACTCCAGTTTTGGTAATTTGCTAACCCTGTTAACAGCACTAAGCTGGTTTATGCTGGTCTTGTGTTGGTTTAGTTGGTCACCTAGCATGGTCATGCTAGTTGACCAGCATACCAGCATCCAAAACACAACATATGCTGGTTTTGCTGGTGCAAATTGCTTTTTGTATCAGGTAATTTAGGATTCTTCATTCCATTCAGCTGACAAAACAGTGAGATTTGGTATCTCTTCCCTCTTTTTCCCCTTCAGGCCTTTGCAGTACAAGAGAGACCATAAATTTGCACTTCAAAAGCCCAGCTACTCTTCCAAGACTCCTTCATCAACAAGGGCTTGACAAGCGAAAGAGGCCAACACACCGTGCTGATCACTCTCAAACTGCCACTGAAGACCAACAAAATTAGTACCTGTAAATAGATTATTACATTTGTTTTCTAAGAAAAACACCAAGGCAGCTCTCTCTCAGGACATCAACAAATCCTGCCCTTTGACCTCTGTGGCAGCAACCATGTTCCAGCGGCTCAGCAACCTGTTGTTTGGAGAGGTGGAGGACGTCTCCGCCGAGCTGAATGGACCCAAGCCCTGTGTGTCCGAGGCTGATGAGGAAGGATGGCTTTTGGTCAACTTACCCGGTGAGTGTTCAGGGGGGTTTTGGGTAGTGTAGTCCATGGGGCCATATTGTAGTTCCATGTACCAAAGCAGCAATGCTGTGGATACAGGGTTAAAGATCAAAGAGTTAAAGAAACAGTCAGAAAAATCAAGTTCATGCTCTTACTCCAGATGTTTGCTTCTTGGACTTCTTGGACTTATGTAACAATTAAGGGGCATTCAGGCCTAAAACTATATTTTATTTGTTTTCTGTAGCACAGCATTATATTTCTCAGCTTGATAGACTTCATCAACTACAAAACCCAGCAAGCATTGCTCAAGTACATCTTATTGGGAATCCTTGTAGACTAATAAATACAACCAAGCTAGCATACATGTAACTCTTACCTCAGTTGCTAAACAAAATCGTAAAAAAAAATATCTTCGTTCACCTTAAAATGGATGCCAGAGACAATTTTTAACCATTTTTACACAAGTTTCTAACCTTTTAACCAGAGAGCAGAAACCAAACTGATGTAAGATGTCTAAATACACAGGTAGCTTTCATGCTAACTGTAGCTTTTAGCATGTTGAGTCATTTCTGTCATTTGAGTAATCTGTATGCCATTGCAATGATGTTTTGAAGACAGTTACTACAGAAAACAGCCTGTGCCTAAAAATACGACCTAAAGCAGTTTTCACGATACATCAGAGGGTTTTAAAAAAAAGGGACCACTGCAGTATCACTGTAGGAGATGAGTAAGCATGTTTACAACAGATGTAACAATAGTCACAATTTTCAGGTTGGCCAGAGTGTCTCTTTAAAGGAGGCCAATAAGCATCGAGCCAGCTTCAACCCATGTTAGGTTATTGAGTAATCTCAAATAGACTTATTCATGTCATTTCTGACACTGTATGGCATTCTGTTATCTATAATCATGGACAAAAGACCAGACAAGATGGCTTCTACTACTTTTAGCTATGTGACATGGCCTACTTTTGCTAATTTTTATAGATAACACCATAGAGGTGTGACATCTTCTTATATAAAAATCATCACCCAACATATATGAAACACTACCTATATTTAATAGGTACATGATACTAATGGTAGTATTCCTATGTTTTATGTCTTGTTGTTTTTTTTACCTCCTCCCATTCCCCCATATTTGAATCTTGAATCCTCCCACTGGTGTGTGTGTTCACATTATACCGGCGTCCCCTACCCGCATGGCTTCATTTACTGTGGTTCCACTTACCGCACCCACCTCTTTCTATTGATTTGCTCACATTCTATCCCTATTACCCCTATACATGTTCTATACACCGCCCCCACTTCACTGTGTGCCCAGGTAATGGTGACTGTACCATGTTGGGCGAGGATGGGGCCGAGGCACCACCAACAGCGCAGTCCCTTCCCAACAGTGAGTGTCAGAGGGCGGAGTCTAAACATGTTCCAGCCACGCCCCCTCGGATATGTGACCCCGCCCCTTCCCCACGTAAAAGCCGCAGGACTAGAGTGGCCAAGGCTAAGGCGGCATGCCCCCCGTCTCCCTGCTCCCCCGACTTCCCCCTTTGCCCTAATTCTCCCTCCCCTGTTGGGTCAGTAGGAGTGAATGCGATGTCCAGCCCCGCCCACTGCCCGCTGGGCTCCGCCCCCGTGTCGCCGGGTTCCCGTAGCGACTGTAGCAGTGGCGGCAGCGGGCTGGAGCGGGGCAGCATGGACGAGAGCTGGTTTGTCACCCCTCCCCCCTGTTTCACTGCAGAGGGAGCCACCGCGGAGGCCAGCCCGATGGAGGACCTACTCATCGAGCACCCCAGTATGTCCGTCTACGTCTCCCCCGGAAACCTGTCTGTGGTGGAGCAGAGCACGGCCAGCCTGACCAGCAGCGTGAGGTGAGCTTTGAGGTCACATAATGTCTGATTAGTCCACATCACTGAGGCATTTGGTGTGGATGCACAATTATATCGGGATCATATTGGTATCGGTGGGTGAATACTTTTTAAAAATTATACAGACGTTTCAATTTGACTGGTAATTCAAATCAATTTTTGATGACATATTTATTGTATTGTGTGGTATTTACATATTTAGAGTTCCCACAGTGGTGCATCTCTAGTATTTGCATTATAACTGCAACAAATGATCAAGTTATCAACAACGTTGATCATGGAAAGACAAAAGCATTCTGTATGTCTATGATCTATAACGATTATTCCCACAGACTGTAATATATTAAAGGAAATACAGCAGGCAATAGGCACAGAACTCCGGAGAGGCTGTGAGATGGCTATAATTTTCTGGATTGTCATCTTGAGATCACAAGATAATTAAGTCGTGATCTCAAGATAGCACATTTTGTTATCTCAAGATCACAAGATAATTAAGTCATGATCTTAAGATAACAGTCCAGAGAATTATAACTACCTTATGGCCTCTCTGGATTTCCATAAATATGGCTTCCGTTTTGTTGCACCATAAAAGAAGACATTACTTGTTGCACATACAAACTTTGAACTATGCAAGTATATTCACAGACACTTACGCAAACATGCAAACTCAGAAATGCAAATTGGTGTATTTACATTGAGATGCAACTATCTGCAGACCTGTAGAGCCAGCAGCAATTCCAACTAACAAGTTGTGCTAGCGTAACACTTAGATAGCTAGTGTTGTACAAAACATAGATATTTAGTGTTGTACCAGAGTAAAACATAGACAGCTAGTGTTGTATTAGCATAAAACATAGACAGTTAATCTTGCACTAGTATCCCTGCCAGAAAAAACAGCAAAGACCTGCATAGCTGATCACCAGCAAAATCAGCACATGTTGTGTTTTGGATGCTGGCGTGCTGGGTCATGCTGGCTGACCAGCGAAACCATTACCAAACCAGTGTAAACCAGTTTAAACCAGCTTGAAATTCATGCTGGTCTAAACTGCTTTTGTCAGCAAGGATATCCAGTGTTGTACTAGCATAACAATTACATAGCTCGTTAGCTAGTATAACCCGTTAAACTGTTTCAAGCATCATTTATTTGAAATAACAGTAGCTAGCTAAGACTTTAATTTGTCTTGTAAATCATGACAAATGTGACTGCAGGTCTAGAACTGCTGCTGGCTCTCTAAGTCTGCAGACAGATGATGAACACTCCTCCTCTCAATCTTTCTCTTTTTCTCTCACTCTTTCAGCAGGATGTCTGAGTCAGTGCCACCCCCTGCGGTCAGGAGCAGCATGCCTCCCAGGATGGCCCGAGGAGCGGCCTGTCAGGCGGTCCCCCTGGCCAAGGTGACGCAGGTGTCCCGTGTACAGAGGGCCAAAGCCCGCGTGGAGCGCCGCCACTTGGGCCGCAACCGCATGCAGCGCCAGAACCGCGTCCGCGAGCAGATCCCACGACACACCGCTGGCGCCCGCAACTCCTTCCTGCACCAACCGTGCCAGCGCAGCCTTTGCCACTGACCGGCCCCTGGGGCAAAGCTTCACACTGAGGGCATTATTATAAATACATAGTATCTAGGAGAGGGGTGTCCAATTCCAGCACAGTTTGTAGCTGATATTTTCCTGCTCTTCAAGCATATTGTAATTGGAATAGTTTTACCTGGGGAGGTATTATAGTTTAAGATGTTAGCGATGTGATTGACGATGAGATTAGAGTAGTGAATGGCCTTCTGTTACTGGCTGAACTCAGAGCTCCCTGAGTAATAGTAGTCCTGTTCTTATCCATCTTACCCTAATAACAAAACATAGCATTGTGGGGTGTTGTTATTGTTATTGAATGTGTTCTGTGGACGTGAACGGGGACATGAACACCCATGCTATGACCATAAGTCATGCTATCTGTGGGAGATCGGTGAAATTGTGCAGATACTTTTTCTTGTACCAGTTAAATCCCACAAATTACATCACATAAACTCCTCTGAAAGCACTTGAATCCCACTCGAGCAGTGCTTAACCTGGCAACTGACTGCTGAGTTGAGCATAGAAATCACCAAACTGTGCTGAAAAAAGGCCATCCAGGCCCAGAGCTGGACACCCCTGACCTAGACACACCACTTGTTGTCTATTATCATCCACTGAAATTCTTTCCTACACCACAGCTTTTATTTTTTAGCATTTTCATGTTTCTTAGAAGTGACACAGGTAGAGTTAGCTTAGCCCACGTTAGCCTAGTCCAATTTACTCTGCAGCTGTAACATGCCAAGCTAAAGCAGGGTTTTTAGCTTATAGTGCTCAAATCCATCCATTAAGATCTCTCTCTCTGTCTCTGTCTCTGTCTCTC